>NC_066621.1:105397625-105739125 GCF_025201925.1 Gopherus flavomarginatus
GAAGATGAAATGCCAAAGAGTCCACAGCATAGTGCTGCGTGACAAGCGTAACGGAAAGCCAAAGAATCAAATGGACTCTCATGGAGGGAGGGAGGGGGTACTGAGGACTCCAGCTATCCCACAGTCCCCAGCAGTCTCTGAAAAGTATTTGCATTCTTGGCTGAGCTCCCAGTGCAGTAGGACTAGTAGCCGTCCGCGTCATCATCCCGTGAGTGCTCCTGGCTGGCCTCAGGTGAGGTCGGCCGAGGGGGCCTGGGTTAAAATAGGAATGACTCATGGTCATTCCCAGTAGATGGTAACTGTCTTCATCATAGCAACTGGGGGCTGAACTCCATCAGCCCCAGCTCTTTCATGTGTAAAGAAAAGATTCTGTACTGCCTGGACTATCATAGCAGCGGGATGCTGGGCTCCTCTCCTCCGCACCGTTTAATGTCCTGCCTGGACTATCATAGCTGCTGGAGGCTGCCTCCCCCTCATTTTATCTCACTAACAAGTCAGTGTTTCTTATTCCTGCATTCTTTATTTCTTCATCACACAAATGGGGGGACACTGCAACGGTAGCCCAGGAGGGTTGGGGGAGCAGGGAAGCAACAGGTGGGGTTGTTGCAGGGGCACCTCCTAGGATGGCATGTAACTCATCATTTCTGCGGGATCTGACATGGAGCGGCTGTGCTCTCTGGTTCTCTGGTACACTGGTTCTGTAGTACACTTGCCCCATATTCTAGGCAGGACTGACTTTATTTTTAGATACCATAAAGGAGGGATTGACTCGGGGAGTCATTCCCATTTTTGCCTTTTCGCCCCCGGCCGACCTCAGCTAGGGGCACCTATGACAGCAGCAAACAGTACAGAACGACTGATAACTGTCATCTCATCGCCAATTTACAATGGCATGGCAGACGGTACAGAACAACTGATAACTGTCTCTGCTGTCTTGCAAAGGCAAATGAATGCTGCTGTGTAGCGCTGCAGTACCGCGTCTGTTAGCAACATCCAGTAGACATACGGTGACAGTAAAAGAAAAGCTGAACAGGCTCCATGGTTGCCGTGCTATGGCGTCTCCCAGGGCGATCCAGGGAAAAAGGATGTGCGAAATGATTGTCTACCGTTGCTTTCCCGGAGGAAGAATGAGTGACGACATTTACAAGCTGTCAGGAACACTATCCCTGACGATGCCACAGCACAACTGGCTGCTGAGCTCTGTGCCTTTATACTTACACACAACTATTTCAAATTTGATGACAATATATATCTCCAGATCAGTGGCACTGCTAGGGGCACCCGCATGGCCCCACAATATACCAATATCTTTATGGCCGACCTGGAACAACGCTTCCTCAGCTCTCGTCCACTCACGCCCCTTCTCTACCTACGCTACATTGATGACATCTTCATCATCTGGACCCATGGGAAGGAGACTCTGGAAAAATTCCACCATGATTTCAACAGCTTCCACCCCACCATCAACCTCAGCCTGGACCAATCTACACAGGAGGTCCACTTTCTTGACACCACGGTGCAAATAAGTGATGGTCACATTAACACCACCCTATATCGAAAACCTACCGACCGCTATGCCTACCTTCATGCCTCCAGCTTCCATCCCGGACACATCACACGATCCATTGTCTACAGCCAAGCACTGAGGTACAACCGCATCTGCTCTAACCCCTCAGATAGAGACCAACACCTACAAAATCTCCACCAAGCATTCTCAAAACTACAATACCCGCACGAGGAAATAAGGAAACAGATCAACAGAGCCAGACGTGTACCCAGAAGCCTCCTACTGCAAGACAAACCCAAGAAAGAAACCAACAGGACTCCACTGGCCATCACATACAGCCCCCAGCTAAAACCCCTCCAACGCATCATCAAGGATCTACAACCCATCCTGGACAATGATCCCACACTTTCACAGGCCTTGGGTGGCAGGCCAGTCCTTGCCCACAGACAACCTGCCAACCTGAAACATATTCTCACCAGTAACTGCACACCGCACCATAATAAGTCTAGCTTAGGAACCAATCCATGCAACAAACCTCGACGCCAACTCTGCCCACATATCTGCACCAGCGACACCATCACAGGACCTAACCAGATCAGCCACACCATCACTGGTTCATTCACCTGCACATCCACCAATGTAATATACGCCATCATATGCCAGCAATGCCCCTCTGCTATGTACATTGGCCAAACTGGACAGTCTCTACGGAAAAGGATAAATGGACACAAATCAGACATTAGGAATGGCAATATACAAAAACCTGTAGGGGAGCACTTCAACCTCCCTGGCCACACTATTGCAGACCTTAAGGTGGCCATCCTGCAGCAAAAAAACTTCAGGACCAGACTTCAAAGAGAAACTGCTGAGCTTCAGTTCATCTGCAAATTTGACACCATCAGCTCAGGATTGAACAAAGACTGTGAATGGCTTGCCAACTACAGAGCCAGTTTCTCGTCTCTTGGTCTTCACACCTCAACTGCTTGAACAGGGCCTCATCCTCCCTGATTGAACTGACCTCGTTATCTCTAGCTTGCTTGCTAGCATATATATACTGCCCCTGGAAATTTCCACCGCATGCATCTGAGGAAGTGGGTATTCACCCACGAAAGCTCATGCTCCATAACGTCTATTAGTCTATAAGGTGCCACAGGATTCTTTCCTTCTTTTACAGATCCAGACTAACACGTCTACCCCTCTGATACTTGACATTTACCTGGAATCACCCGCGACACTGTTTTAGCACCATCATGCATTGGGGTCTCAACTCAGAATTCCAGTGGGCGGGGGAGACTGCGGGAACTATGGGATAGCTACCCACAGTGCAATGCTCCAGAAATCGACACTAGCCTTGGACCATGGACGCAGACCACCGAATTTATGTGCTTAGTGTGGCCGTGTGCACTTGACTTTATACAATCTATTTTACGAAACCAGTTTATGTAAAATCGGAATAATCCTGTAGTGTAGACATACCCTTAGAGGTCAATAGGGGCTGAGGGTAGTCAGAATCTGTCAGACTCAAGCCTTCATTCAGCAGAAGTAAGCACCGGAACAAAGTAGGCATATGTTGACTAGATATCTAGCCATCTATATTAAGTATTTATATGGCCCGCATTACCATAGTATCTGGGTGGCGTGCAGTCTTTAATGAATTTCTCCTTACAATTCCCTTGTGAGGTAAAGAATGGCTATTATCCCCATTGAACAAACGGAAAAATGAAGCACAGAGAAACTAAAGGTATATATGTGCACTGCAGCTGGATGAGTGATTGCAGCTTGTAGGCATACCCAAACTAGCTTTAATTTAGCTAACACAGCTAATACTAGTAGTGAAGATTTGGCAACACAAATGGCAGTGCAGGCTGTACAAGCCCACTTAAAACCCTGGACACATACTCACATTGCTAGCCGATACCCAGGTCCATGCAACTGCATCTTCATGGCAACTTTTAGCTGTGCTAGCTAGATTAAAACCAGAGTGGGCATACCTATACAAGCAGCAGTCACACCTTCAATTGCAATGAATGACCCAGATCACACAAGGAGTGTGTGGCGGAATAGGGCAGTGAAACTTGGTCTCTCGGTCCCAGGTTAGTGCCCTAACAACTGAACCATCCTTCCTGTCTGCAGCAGAGATGAAGTAAAATCATATGGTGAATTCTTGACCCCATTGAAGTCAATGGGAGTTTTCCATTAGCTTCAGTGGAATGAGGATTTCACCTTTAGGCCCCGATTCTACAAGCATTTACATATGTGCTTATCTTTATACATGTGAGTAGTTCCACTGAACTCAAAAGGACTATTTTCATATATAAAACTAAGAATATGTGTAAGTGATATTTATGTGCTGTATATCTGGCCACCAGCATACATATATATTTTGCAACTGTTATAGAAAAGTATTTACGTATGTCACTGATATGGAATATGATCATAGACTTGAACCATTGTCAAAGAAGATTGTGTATTTGAAAATTAATTTGGCACATGGCTGCAAGCCTATGCTGATTGAGCAGTGCAAGCACTCTTTTCTATGGCAGGACAAAAACCTGCCAAGAAAAGTTAGGACTTCAATAGGGAGACTAGAAAAAACTAGTTTCTAACAACTAATAGAAAAAAACTGTTGGTGAATTATGTTTCAAAGCAGAGGCAATATTTGCCATTAGCCAATTAAAGAAATGTTACTTAGTCTGATTTGGGTACTGAACTATCACGTCTGACATAAAGGTTAGTTTTACTTTCTCAGCATTCTGAGACTGAAAGATGGCTCTCAGTCATTTTAATTAATAAACTATTAGATTTCCTGTTTTAACAGCCTATATTGATCACACTCCTGTGTAACCCTTTATAGAATTACAAAGTATAATCTATATTGTGATGCTGGTGGGATTCTTCTCTCTGAGTCACTACTTGAACCAGTGCTTTTCTACATGTGTGTGAGGCTTTAGGAGGTGCCATCTTGCACACAGAAATAAGTTATGGTCAAAACCAAGGCACTGTTTCCAAATATTAAGATGTTGACTTCAGAGTGGTCTTGACCGTAATTTATGTTGGATAATTAGATAATGTCTTACTGAATTCCATATTCAGTTCCAGATGGGTAAGATATTCACTTTCTCTCCAGTTGTTTTATAGTAGTATTATGAGTTGTCAAGCAGCTGCTGCCTTTCATTCCAGAGGTAGCTGCATATCAGTGGTGGATGAAGTTTCCTGTATATAGTTTTATTTCTATTTGTAAAGCATTTTGGGTTTCTCAGGGAATAAAAATACAATATATATGTAAGATGATTTGCTGGTAGTACTCTGAGGATTCATTTTATTTTCTAATCATTTTTTATATTTGTGTAGCTGTAATCCTTAGCTCTTTTGCACTGGTGAGAAAGGGAATTTATTACTGATATACTGTAACATTCATTTTCTTTCTTGCATTTCCTGTGCCATTTTCCTTACTCATTATAACTAATTATATAAAATTTGTGTGTTGTAACAAATATGCTTGCTTCCTTGCAACCTAATTGTTCTCTCCCTCAGTCTGATCCTTATATAATTACAATACTTTGTGACAACGTAACAGTTATCATTGGAATGCATTGTGATTTTACAGGCAGTGGCATGTGAATCAAATCAGGAACATGAAGGAAAGAAACTTCATTTTGTGTGTGTGATGAATATAGTTCCACTTTAAGTACACATCTTCATTATGAAATATTGCAAGTGCTAACTTATTCATATTAGAGTTTTATTTGTGTTCACTTCTTTAGTTTGCTTGCAAAATGTCCCTATTTATTATTAAAACTAACTCATTTTTGTGAAAAGATTTATGATAATTACACAAAACGTGCCTCATCTAGAACATCTCATTCTGAAGTAAGATTTCGGAGTTTTAGAGTGTTAGATCTTTGTGATGTGGAATATTTTTTTATTAATTGTACATGCCATCTATATATCCAGCGATCTTTGATCCTTATGTTTATTGTGATGATTATTGCCATACCCACATGGCAAGAGATTATTAAAATATAAGCTAATAAATGAGGAACTCTGTTTAATTGAGCTTGTGTAAAGGCAGGAAACCTTTTATAAATAAACATTTCCAAAAGGGAATAATAATTTTGAAGCAAATGTTACAATGAAAGTAAAACAAGTATGATAGATTGTAGATACCGAGCAGCACCACAGGAACATTGTGTATAAGAGAAAGAGCGCAATACTTAGGAAAACATCTTTTCAACACACCATGTCCTTATGTCTTTTTTTTTTCCAGTAGTGTTTTCAAGGGCTTCTTGTCTGAGTGAAATATTGTGATATGAAGCACATTTTTTAAAATGTTCTTAACTTGTTAAGAACCTTACAAGACCCATCTCTTCACTGGGCTTTTGGGGAAGGAGGTTTGTGATAATAGCTGACAACTGTTGGGAAGACACTGTTTGGACTTGATTTTTTTTTTCTGATTGGTCTGTCTCTGTGGCTTGGGGGTGAGGAGCAGCCACTTAGTTTACATTTGTTAGTTTTAATTTTTGGCAAAGGTGCCTAGAGCCTGGGGTAGATGCCCTAGTCCTCTGTGTATAGTTATTATAAATTAACGTAATTATTGAATATAGTTGAAATATTTAAAAGTAGTTCTAGTCATAATTTTTCCATGTGTTCCTTATTGGAAATTCAGGGTTCCTTTCACAATGAAGTACCACAGTCTGGACATATAATTGTGCTATGTTGTGACAGATTTTTTTTTATTTTTTATTACCCTGTGACACAGAAATCACCTGTACTGCTAATAATGTTAGATGCAAGAAGTTCATTGGTTATGGTTGTTACCAACCCTCCAGGATTGCCCTGGAGTCTCCTGCAATTAAAGATTATGTCATATGATGAAACCTCCAGGAATTCATCCATCCAAAGTTGGCAACCCTAACTGGATACTCACTGCACTTCTGTTAAACTCTAGGGATGAATTCCTGTCTGCATTGAAGTCAATGTGAGTTTTACCATTTAACTTGAATGAGACCAGGATTTCACAGAAGAACTCATGGGAGGTGCTGGGGGAAAGAGGAGAAGAAAGAAATGGAACAATGGCAAAGGTTAGGATTAGATGGAATAACATGGCAAAGGAACAGACAGACAGTAAAGGGTACAAAGAAATATGCCAAAGTGGGAGGGGAAAATGTTAAGCGCTTGGAGGAAAGGGGGAAGATTGTCAAAGGTAGGGTGAGAAGAGGTTGGCAAAGAAGGGAGAGGGCAAATAAATAAATTGAATGAAAATAAGAGGTGGGGGGGAAACTAGCTAGACAGAAACCAGGCAAGGGTAAAGAGAGACAAGAAAAGAGAGGGAAAATTCGTTCTACCAGAGATGGCTGCTCCTGTCAGTCACAGATAAGTGTTTCTTCTAGGAAGGTCAGTTCAGACATCGCCAAGTGACAGAAGTGATAGGGGAATACCACATCATCTGACCTAAGGTAAATAAAAAGAAAAATAAGGCTCAAACCCAATTTTTTGTCATTTGTAGGATTCTGTCTACTTTGACAAATTTATGAATGTACCCTGGAATTGTGTGGGAAGTTCCAGTGCCCATTCATTTTTCTGTTATCTCCTAGTGTCTAAGATTCTCTTACCCACACATGCCTTATAGTATATTTTTCAAGTGACTAGAACATTTGAATAGCTAGAAAGAAATTCTTAAGAAAGACTGCACACAACAGGAGCTGCTTAGATACTGGGTAAAACTGAATGTTTCTTGAAGGCCTTAACACACTTGGAAACTATGCTTTACTGTAAGTCAGGTTGCATGTTTTATAAGGAAAACATATGTAACATTAGAATAAAGCTATGGTCATTTTGTTTTATTTTTCTGAAGATATTTCACATAACCTCTTTAAAATATTGTCCATCAAGTGTAGCTCGTTTAAGATTTTGCTATCCTCTATTAATATTAGTGCATTCTTTCTTCCTCTAATTGAGTATTAGAAATTTCTGATCTGCAGCTTTTTTTATAAGCTGTTAGTGCTCAGTTGTGATGACTATAACAATAGGAAGGGCAGCAATGTCAAGTTATTTATAAACCTTCAGCATTTCATTTTCATGGAGGTTAGGGTTACCATACACTTTTGATCCAGTAGACTAGGTTAATAACTCTCCTGCTATCTCTCACCTGCCTCCCCAAGTAATTCACATGATAGAGAACGTTTTCCTTAGACCAGTTTGATTTGCTTTATTCGTGTTTGTTATGAACCATGTGAGGGGATGCTGTGTTTTTAATTAATTTTCCTTTACTTCAGAAAAGCTGTTTTATTGGATCATTTCAGATTATATTAATCAATAGAAAGGGCATCATATAAAGAAAAGCAAAACAGCATGATAAACGTTGTGACCTTCTAGTGAAAAACGGTGCAGCATGCATAAAAGACGGCAGCATTAGATGGAGGAGGGGGAGAAGGAAGTGGGTAATTATTTGTAGCAGTGCTTTTACTGTTGTTAGAATGAGACAGACTAACAGTGGCAGCAGTCATTTTGCTGAATCAAAGTCCATGTTAGTCGCATTATACACTGCCACAAAAGGTTGTTAAGGCTGGTATTAGCATGTACCACTGAGGACATTGGAAGGACTCGATCTGTCACACTAAATCGCCTTCTTGCCCTCAACCATTGAAGTCTCCAGCTCCTCTGACATGTTCTTTCATTAATGGCCTGGCCTTGACAACTGATCCTAATTGCCTCTGAACCACACTTCATGTATTATTGGTGTCTGCCTGCCCTGGTTCATGTCAACAAGCCGCAGCATGCACAGGGTGTGCCCGGTGCCTTTTGCTGAAATGATGCTAACATAGTCATTTACCTCTGAGGGTTTGAGTCTCATTGGGAATGAAATATAAAACTAAAGATCTTCCTGTCTCATCTTAGTAATACGTTAATGTGGATCTGTGCTATATACTTATTAGGCATGTATGAAGACTCAGTAAAACATCAGACTAATTATGCAAGATTCCATTAAAGCATAGACTGTAAATGCTAAATAAAAGTTGCCTTTATTTTAGTTACTTTGTAAGTGTTTATCCATTCTGAAAAGCTTGCTGAGCTAGAAAGACAGTATGGCTTACTGTCTGGCTTACTTGTTTTTCATTTTAAAAAAACTATTCTTATTTAAAGTAATAATATAAGAGAAATAATATCTTTAATATTGATATAGTTTCTGTAGATTGAAATGCTTTGACTATAAAAATAGATGGAAAAAGATCTCTGTTAGTTGAGATGTAAATTAAAATAAAAGTCATTAAAAATCTCAATAGTCTATCATTTTAAATGAAACAGCCCCATATATTTACCTACTTTCCCAGAAACTGAATTGCTTTAAAATTATAAGCCTTATTGCATAATGGGCTGAAATTGTTTTCTTAGTTCTAAAATCTTTTTAACGTTATTCATCTGGGATACAAACGTTGAGGTACATTTTAATTCATAATTCTGTAATATGCATTATTTACATATAGTGAGTTTTTATTTTAAAGCCCAAAATAAAATGTCTAGCTGCCCAGGATATTTATTTTTTTTAACAGTTTGACTGTGATTTAAAATTTACATCATTCCTGTGACTACTTTTTTTTATGATCACCTCAGTGAACAATAAGACTGTATTATTTCAGTCTTTCCATCCTTTTTTATTTATTGAAGGCATTTTTCTGGGGAGCATTTTAAGCATGCAAGTTCTACCAGTGATAATAAAAAATAAATCATAGAAGCTCTTTGGTGCTAGGTATCATTTAGCCTAATCTAGACAGTGACATTTGGGCCACTAACAGCATAATCATAGTTATTGCTACAAATTGCTCCATGTTTGAGTTTTAATGTTATAAGTAAATTATGCCACAGGATAAAATATATGTTTCTTTGGGAATTAAACATGTTTATTTCAGCAATGTGGATATAGAATATCACGTATATGGTAGGTTTGTTTCATGCAGTAATACTGCCACCTTCTGAATCAGTGAAGAATTGTCCAGAAAATTTACCTTTCTATCTACCCACTCCACCTTTTCTTCTTTCCTGGACACTTTTTCGGGAATGTTTTGCAGATTGGCCATTTGCTTTGAAACCAGCAGCATACCCTTCCAAAGTCAAAAGCACTTGAGACTAGAAATAGGTAGAATCCTATCATCAAAATGATTGGTTCAAAAGCTGCTGTAGGAGAAGGCTTAACTTCTCGGAGATGCTACATTCTCAATGTGACAGTCTGACAGGCTAGGAGAAGTCAGCAAGAAGAGTCAATGTGCAACATTTGGTAAAAGTACTTCTCTAAGAATACAATACCTTTTAACTTTAGAACCACAGAATTGTCCTTGCTGGTAATTTTCATGCACTACCAAAAGGCTATGTAGATCGTTAAGTTAATTCTGGTGTAGGAATTATATAGCAGAAAAGGTTGCTTGGTGGTTGTAGGGCAGAGGTGGCCACAGCTGGGATTAGGAAATGAAGGGGATTGCAAACATTCTTTCACCATCATTCAATCAGACAACGTGCCCTTCAGCAGAACAGCAAGCCCTCCTGATTCTCTCGAATTAGGAAGATTAGCATGAAGCGCATAATGCGGGATGATGGAATTTGTCATAATTTGCATTGTCCTGGAAAGATTCTGTTTGATAGAGCGATGCGTCTCGGAGCATGTCATGTCCCACGGGCAGGTCATGGAGGAAGCTTGGCAGAAATAATTTTGCGATATGTGCATCGGTTGTAAATGCCTCATAACCAATTTGTCAAAAAAAATGGAGGTCAGGAAAGTTGAACGAGGTGGGCATTTGCCCAAACAGAAGAAGTAGTTTGATACAGGGATGATAAATCTGATTTGTAGCATTTGGAGTAAGATGTGATTACGTACAATTAATGTGTACTCTGACTACATATCTGATTGGTTACTGGCATAATTTCTCTTTCTGCAATTTATAAGAAAGGTGAATTTCTTGCTAATTGTACATGAACATCACTATAAAGTTTACTTATGAAAGGTTCTTATAGAAATTATAAGACACAAGAGCATCAGGAGGGGTTTTCTGAGTGATTGCTTCTGACCTTGATAATGTTCCCAAACTGCAGATAGAAAAGGATAATCAGCATGTAGTTGACAAAACGGACATGACAGTGTTACTTATCTGCTGCGGCATTTCTGGAAATGGGCATGTAGAATTCAGACAGGCAAGGGGAACACGCTTATTTACAGTAGTATAGCAAGAAGAAAAGGTCCAATGTCATGAATTGACCGGGGGTTTATTTATGGACCACCTGACAACGATGCCACTATCTTTGATATTTAGAAATTTCTTCCGCCCAAGAACATTATAGCTAGTGCTCGTAGGTTATGTTATTTATCATTTCAATATCTGGTTCTACTTCAAGAAGACATTTTGTGTTGTCCCCTTTATTTGTCTTTCTTTATGCATTTCAAACAAAAGATTAATGTTGGCGGTTCAGTAACACTGATCTTTTGTGACAGTTGAGCATTTGTGAGTTGAGGGTCTAATAAGAAAATAAAATAAAAAAGGGGGAAAATGAAAAGAAAATTGTCACTTATAAAACCAGTCTTACAATCTGTGGTATACAAATATTTCTTCTTACCTAAAGGTTGATAGTCAGACTGTTCTGTCTTTCAGATGGTTATAATTGTAGAATTAGGTGTTTTGAAAACTGAATTACCTTAGGGTGCAGCTCAACATGAATAAATCTTTCAACACCCAGTATCTGGAAACATGATACATGTGAAACTAATAATACTGTACAGTTATAACTAGATCAAGAAGAACTGTGTAAAGAAAAAAGAAAAACAGGATTATTTATAGGGTTCTACAGCCTAAAAGTGGGTTTTAATAATGTTAGTTCAGGTCATTCTAAATCATTTGTTGCTTGCAAAATAATAGCCCTTTATATACACTTTATGAGGTTTTTAATCTATCTCTCTGTCATCCGTAGTTTACAGCTCTGATTAAGTTTTCAAACAAACTGTGATGCTTGTCAGATACAATAATTGATGTGTGTCAGTGAAAAAAAATCTTTTTTCGTAAAAGAAAATTTTCCCATAAAAACATTCTCTGTGAGAACATGAAAGAAACTGTACTTTTGTTGAGTTGCAATCCCCCTATCCTTATGCATTAGTATTGCACTATGTGCAGTGAACTAAATATCAATTTTTTCAGAAGGCTAGGTGTATTTTAGAAGATAGTATGGTAAATATATATTTTTAATTACAGATTAAATTTTTCTTTTCATTTTTGCATTCAAAACATGGCTTATATTTTTCAGAAGGCCCATTTTGCAAACATAGTGACACAAAAGCAACAGGTATCTATGATATGTATAATTTCTGTGATTGCAGGCCTTTAGAAAATGATACACACTGTCAACCATTTACATTTCATCATTCATCCATGTTAGATTCTGAAAATTTTGAGAACTAATAATAGTAAATGGATAAGCATGGAGTTAGCAGGTAGTATTCAAATCAATAGCAGAAATTATTTCCTACATAGTAGAATCCAGGGCCCTGGAGGCAATAGTTGGAGATATCATCAGCTGATAGTCTAAAAGTTTGTAAAGCTGACCTAATGACATAACAATGTTCCGTTGTTCAGTCTCTCTACTCACCATGAATATTAAATTAAGTTTATTTTAATCTACGTAAGGAACGTCACATAAATGTTTCTGCACTCACCTGTGTGGAATTTTACCCGACATATATTTGATTATGGATTTAAAGTATTGCCAAGGAGATTCCCTTGTTTGGAGAAGAGAACAATGCAAAATATATAGTACTTAATGTACACTTACAGACTGTTCTGTTATGAAGAGAGATCCTCCACCAATGAGTGAAGCAGAGAATCAGATAGGATCTGAGAAATGGGTGATGCAGCTTCCTAAACATAGTCTTCTCAGTCTGCAGCCACTTCTGATAATATGTCCCTCCACCTGTCCGTTTTTTTCTTTTTTTTTTAATGGTGTCTGTATGCATTGGACTCTTAAGATACTGTGCCAAGGTCCCATTATAGAAGTTAATAGAATCAAACTTTTCTTGTGTGGTGTCTCCTCTAGGCCTCATCTTTAAACTATTTTTGAAAAGCATGATAATCACTACCAGACGTTGTCTGTCACTAGGATCTTAAATGGAGACTTTCTAAAAACACAATATCCTGTAAGACTGGAAGTCTGATATTAATGGAAAGCATATTTTTATAGCTTATCAACTACTTACTGAATGTGAAAATGTTGAAGATCAGTTTACTTTTATGAAAATATGATCTCGGTTACACTACCCCGATCAGAGAGATGAGATGATGTGCTCCTACAGGAAGTATAGTTGACATTAGAAAAACTATCATGTTTAACTAGTCATCTAAGAATTTTGGAAAGGAGAACACACATAGCTAGTGGTGCCTTTCCTTTTCTGCTTTTTCCACCATCTTTTGACAAGCATTTCTTCTTCTTGTAGTTCACTGAGGGATTATGCATGCTCACTGTGCATCCGGAATCGGAGAATTTGAAAGTAGTGCCTGTTGATCTACGCATTTCACCCTAGCTTGCCTCATGCTTCCATGTAAGGCAATAAAGAGCAGGGCAGACCGACCCACAGTGTCAGTTCCTTCTTACTGCCGCATGGTCTGAATTGGAACCCTGTGTCCATGTCTCTGATGCACTTCTAGAAACAACAGTTGTATGAATTTTTTAAAAAGTTTTTACAAGTTTTATTTCTTTTCTAGTTTTATAAGTTTTTAATAATTACTTAGCTTCATTTGTTTTAGATAGATATGGAGTTTTCACTCCTACTTTACCCACGTGCAGGTACTGGACTATGCCCAGGACTCTGCACCTCTTGTCCATGATCCTTCTTGGTCAGTGATGACCACCAGTGCTGCTTGGGAGAAGCTCAGATCGCAGTGTGGTGCAGTGTTTGTCAATCCTTTCCCAGCTGCACCTGAGAAGGCCGGGCATTTTGCCTCTAGAAACATCTCATGGAGCTCGCCATGAGACGAAGTCTTCACCCAAATCAAAGAAGATGGACATTCTTTCCACCACCTCGGTCCAAGGGGACAGAGTATTGTCTAAGACACACAAGCATAAGAAAAAAAGACCCCAAAATAATGGGACCCAGCGGTTCCAGGTGCTGACCTATCTGTATTGGTATCCTAGGCATCCCACAAGACATGGAATCCTCCTGCACTGGGAAAGACCTTAGCACTGGTTCTCATGACAGCCTTCCTCTGCAGCATGTGTCATGGGTCACTTGCAAGTGAAACCTAGTGTAAATGATGGATTCTCTGTAATTTGAAGACTTTAAATCATGATTTGAAGACTTCAGTAACTCAGTCAGAGGTTAAGGGGCTATGAGGCGATGAAGGAGAGTGCCTCTCACTCTGAGAAGTTCTAGAACTGTAGCTGCTCCCTAAGAGGTCTTTGTCTTCCTGAATCCAGACTCCCCCCACCTCCTTTGGGTCCTCTGCCTCTAAAGAGATTATATCTCCACCAAGGGACGTGCCTCCAAAACAGGACCCCTCACCCAATGCTCTACGCTCTTCCGTCGACTCAGATGGTACTGCCATTAGAAACTGGATTTGCCTTCTTCTCCTCCAACAACTCGGAACCAGGAGAAGAACCTCCTTTAACTTACCACCCTTATGCACTACAGAAACCACCACATCCTGGCAACATTTACCTCCGCAACCACCACCAAGCTGATGGTACCCTATGCTGTGGGGACTCCCATAACCTCCATTGGATGCAACCTATTGGCCATATTGGGGTCCCTGGGCAATACTCTCCCTTGGAACCCACCCAATCCACCATCATCTGCTTCCTCCTTGAAGGATCCTTCCATCAGAAATACAGACCCAATGATGGAAGAATTTTTAGCCCTATTCCAACAGTTCTGCCAGAAACAGCAAGGTTCCCCTCTTCCTCTCCTGACAACATGGTGGCTGCATCACCCCCAACCAGATGACTTTGGGCAATTCCAGGAATAGACCTTTGCAGCACAATACATCTTAGTGCAGAACTTGGCAGTGGATGCCTCTTTCATCACAGCAGTTCTACGCACGACTATTCCATTTTCATCCTCAACCCTCCTCCTGCTTAGATACTGTTTGTCAGCCATCCTCAGTGGAATACAATAGGGACCATCACTTGAAGAAGAAGAGGAGGTTACTTACCTGTAACTGGAAGGCCTTTGAGGTGTGTGGTCTCTATCTGTATTCCACTTCCACCAGCCTTTCTCTCTGATGCAGATTGGTCAATTATTGGTAGAGAAGGAACTGAAGAAGCAGTTGGTCCACCCCTCCCTTTATCACCTCAGACACAAGCACAAGGCAAGCCAGAGTACATGTGCGGACCAGCAGACAGTACTTGCAAATTCTTCAACTCTGGATGCATGTTGCGCATGTGTAACCCCTTGATGGAATACAGATAGGAACCACACATCTCAAAGAAACTCTGGTTACATGTTAAGTAACCTCTTCTTTCTCACCCTATCTTGCACATCTGGCAAGTTTCCTCAGATGCTCACTGAATTGTCAGAGGGAGAGTATTTGACGCCACGAGCTTTGTGTGATTCTACCTTAAAAAATTACAGAGTTAAAATGGCATTGTGGCTCTCCATGTTTATCAACTCTTAATGACTGCCAGATTATTTTTATCATATTATAATAACATATTGTTGTTTTCTTTTTTTCTAGCTGTAGCACTGCAAACTTAACTCTGGGTTCTGAAGGTGAAGCTGGGTTCATTGTTGCACATCACTATTAGCTATAAAGATTCTTCTGGTCAAATTCCATCCTTATTTACAGCTATGCAGCCCCATTATCTACTAATTCGTTCTTCAGTTACGCCATGTAGGTTTACTGAAGGCCAATAGACTTGCACAGCTGTGACTGAGGGCTTAATTTGAAGACCGTGAAGATGCATTTTCTGAAAGCAGAATTTGGCTTACAAATTCCTTGGTCCTCATCCTTGGCTCTCTGCTCCTGGGATAACTGTACATTAGACTACTCACAGAGCAGAAGTTAGAGGAGACTGAAGAATCAATAAAGTAGCTGAGAGTTGTAGAGGGAGAGAGAAGTCTGGCCTTGTCCCATTTCTACTGGCCACAGTGAAGGCAGGTAACATTGGAACTTGTTCCACGGGCTGCTAGAAAATGACTTTGGGATGACCCTCTGGGAGCCAGATATGATTGCGTAGGGTTATGTGCAAAGCAGTGCAAAGCAACTATAATATAGTTGAGGATTAGAGTCTTTTTTACAAGTGTTGATGTCAGTTGATGAGAGATACAGCATCTCCACATGCCATTTTTAGAGTCATTTTTTTCAGAGTGGAAGTATTCTTAAATGATAATTGTTTTAGGCCATATATTTATTTAAATAATATGAAATGTGGGGCGTGAGAAACAAATGGGGTTCTGAATATTTAAATCATTTTCTTAATTGAAAATTCTTATCTAGGTTAAAAAACAGTTACTCATAGCAACTAGTGTAAAATTCCCCTTGACAGTTTGTGAATGTGATTAGCATTACTGTTTTATAATACATTATTGTATTGGTGCCTAGAGGCCCCTGTTAAGATTGGAGTTCCATTGTGTGGGCTGGTGGACTCTAGCTCACCAGAGGCATTGCTCACGTAGCTCCTGGTTGGAGGAGACATCCAACCTCTCTAACTGGCCCAGACTTCCTGTTAAAGCCAGAAGGAGGTGCACAGGAGGTTATCTAAGCAGCTAGGTGTTCCTAATCCTTGCTCCTACTCCCCACACCTCTGACTCTGACTGTGGCTCTGACCCTAGCTCCAGTTCCAGTAGCTGGTTCCTGACTCCTGCTCCAACCACTATGCGTGACCATCACTGCTCTGATCACTAGGTCTGACCGCCTACATCCCAGTCCTCTGCAAGAGCTTACATCCTCTGCATCTTGTTTTAAATTAGATTGTAACGGAAAATGAGAAGGAATAAGGGAGGAGGAAATAGGACACAGAAGTAAGAATGTGAATGTGTGATGGGGGTGTGTGAAAGTGTGACAGGGTGTCATTTTGTAAGAGAGGATGAAATAAAGGTGATCATATGCGTATGTACGAGAGGAAGGAGAAAAGCATTGGTGCAGTGTGTGTGTGAATGGTTGAAGTGGACGTGGCAGCTGTGAGCATGGCAACGTGAATGAAATACGCCTTGGGAAGATAATTAGAGGAATTCTTTTGGGAATGGAAGGAGAAAAATTGTGGATTGGGAAAGAGGATTAGTGAGGGCATGGCTACACTGGAAACTTCAAAGCGCTGTCGCGGGAGTGCTCCCGCAGCAGTGCTTTGTAGTGTGAGTGTGATCATGCACGAGTGCTGGGAGAGAGCTCTCCCAGAGCTCCTGGTAATCCACCTCCACGAGGGGATTAGCTCCGAGTGGTGGGAGTGCAGCTCCTAGCAGTCGGAGCCTGTCTACACTAGCACTTTAAAGCGCTCAGACTTGCTGCACTCGGAGGGTGATTTGTCACACTCCTAATGCAGCAAGTTAGAGCACTATAAAATGTAACTGTAGCCAAGCCCTGAGTGAGTTGGAAGGAGACATTCAGGAAGAGGAGGGAGGAAGAGGAGGAAGAAAGGAACACAATGGAAGGTGTGAGAGAGGAAAAGACTAAAAAGAAGAAAAGACTAAAACAAAGTAGAAGAGAAACTGAAACGATATAAGGAGACAACAACACAGGTAGGTGGAAAGGTGAGATAGGGAGTATCTACAGTATTAATACTACAGAAAAATAGAGTGAAGGCAAAAAGCTGTATAAGAGAAGAAAACCTATGCCCTGGTGTACAGTAGAAAGAAAGCTTAAATAAATAAATTAAATAAATAAATAAATAGAAAAGAAGGGCAAGAAATATATCTGTGTTTCATATGTGGCCTTCCATTATCATAGTATCTGAGCACCTTACACACTGATTTATCTCCCTCACCAACACTCCAGTGATATAGGGAAATGTTATCTCCATTTCACAGATGGGAAGCTGAGGCACAGAGAGACTAAATTATCTGTCAGAGTTCACACATGAAGTCGGGGGCAGAACAGGGAATTGAACCTTGATCTCCCTTAACTCCTATTCTGTTCTGTTTTTATACTGTACTCCTCACTGTAGGACCTGAGCACCAAGCTCATCCTTCTTTCTAAAACAAACTAATTAAAAGCAAATGAAGCAATAAATGTAGGACCAGGGCTGAATGAGACTGTGTTTTCATTATTTCTGTTTATTTTTGTAGAGAATAATGGAAATACTATTCTATAATCATATGCAATATAGAGCTAGCTAAAATATTGATTAATGTGAAATTTCAGAGTTTGAAAAAAAACTGGTAATGTTTTTGAGAAAATTTTCATTTTGACTTGTTTTCTGATAAATCACAAAACTGTTAAAAATTTCTAAATTTTGAAAGTATAGGGAGAAATGTTCAAAAGAATTATTGTAGATATCCTGTGTCATAAACAGATGGTTAAGAGTTAATGTCTCTTTTACCTGTAAAGGGTTAAGAAGCTCAGTAACCTGGCTGACACCTGACCAGAGGACCAATAGGGGGACAAGATACTTTCAAATCTTGGTGGAGGGAAGTCTTTGTTTGTGCTTTTTGTTTTGTTCCTTGTTCGCTCTTGGGGCAAAGAGGGACCAGACGTACACCCAGGCTTTCCCAATCTTTCTGAATCAGTCTTTCATGTGGCAAAATTGTAAGTAATAGCCAGGCAAGGTGGATTAGTCTTATGTTTGTTTTCTTAACTTGTAAATGTGTCTTCTTGCTGGAAGGATTTTTACCTCTGTTTGCTGTAACTTTGAATCTAAGGCTAGGCAGGGGGGTCCCTCTAGTCTATATGAATCTGAGTACCCTGTAAAGCATTTTCCATCCTGATTTTACAGAGATAATTTTTACTTTTTCTTTCTTTAATTAAAAGCTTTCTTTTTAAGAACCTGATTGATTTTTCCTTGTTTTAAAATCCAAGGGATTGAGTCTGAACTCACCAGGAATTGGTGGGGGGGAAAAAAGGGGGGGAAGGTTAATTCCTCCTTGTTTTAAGATCCAAGGAGTTTGGATCGGTGTGAAGCCTCTCAAGGCAACCCAGGGAGGGGGAAGTCTGGGGGGAAAAGGAGGGGGATGGTTAATTTCTCCTTATTTTAAGACCCAAGGGTTTGGGTCTGGGTTCCCCAGGGAAGGTTTTGGGGGAACAGAAAGTGTGCCAGACACTAAATTCTGGCTGGTGGCAGCGTACCAGATTTAAGCTAGTAATTAAGCTTAAAAGTGTTCATGCAGGTCTCCACTTTTTGTACCCTAAAGTTCAAAGTGGGGGAAAAACCTTGACATCCCCCTTTTTTAAACCCAGTTCTAGTTTAAAATGTTGTTAAAGTAACTGTTTTCTTCAAGAAATGTTGAAATGCCAGGCATAATTGCAAACTATAAGTCAGCAGTGCCATTCTGAGAAACACTTGGCATGAGGTAGGAAAACTGGCCTGGGAAGGAAAAATAGAGAGTGAAGTACAGGAGTTAATGAGAGTCCACAGAGATGACTGGGTCTTAATCACAGCATTCATCCCTGTGTTTATTATTGAATATTGTTTCCTTCAAGTTATAGAACGTGATTTTCTTTGATACAGATTAACCACTTTTGTAACCTAATATTTAGAGGAGCGCAGTATGACACAACCAGTATGTGATTATTTTAAAATAAAACCAGTATGTGATTTCAGTATACAGATAGCTAACCAATTGAATTTTCTCATTAGCATTACAATTCAGTATTCAGTCGCTCCCATAGTTCTCAGTCCTTATGTTGTTCTCAATGGGAATCGCTAGGTGCTGAGCATTCTTAAAAACATGGCCACTTCTTTTAGATATGTAATGAGAGTCGATTTCTTTTGAAATCTGGCCCCAGTTGTGAGTGCTGAGCTCTTTCGAAACTTTGGCCAGCCATAATAAATGGAATAAAGTAATAGTAATTCTAGCAGCATCGCTGGTATTTTATACAGCCATATGTTCCTGCTTTTTTTAAATGATTTCTTAATTTAAAATATTGATTAGTAATTTAATTCTGTTCTGAAAATTATACCAATGTAAATCCAGCATAACACAATTGAGTAGAATAGTATAACTTATTATGTTAAAAAATGATCCTTCCCATAAAATGTTTTCAGCTTTCTTCAGGGGACAACTGCCAATATGCAATGGAAGAGTAACATGCATTGATGGTCTAAAGGAGCTCCTCTGAAATCTATGAGTCTTTCCATTGACTTCAATGGGTGCTGGATTAGGTTCTATATATGGCCAAAAACATCTAAAGTAACATTAATCCTTCTTCAAAGTCAAGATATCACTCTGAAAATAACAGGTTTTTTTTTTAAAGATTTTAGAGAATGCTGAGTTCACAGTATTTCATTTAGCCATTAAAAGACCCACAGGGATTTGAATCCCTGTAAACTTTGCCAGCCCACTAGTTTAATATTAGTTCCGTTATTATTTTTGTTTGATTCACCCTTCTCTTTGTAGCTTTATTAATGAATATTTTTTATATTATTCAGCACTTTATCATCTCATCCCAACTAGATTCAGGACGTACAGTAAAATATACCAAGTTAATTGAACTACCAGACAAAAATTAGGTTTGATTTGACCAAAGTTTAGGCTCACTCTTATCTGAATGTTTGCCAATCCCTTTATTAGTCACTGGTTACATTCATTCAACTGTAATCACTTTCAGATCTAGATAATTCTGAGGTTCAAGCTGAAAAGAACTGGAAGAAAGGACTATTTAGAGTGATTTTAAGTGGAGCCAGAATGTCATGCAGCTCGCTCTCTCTTTCTCACTCTTCCTGCCCCCTACCCAACCATGTGACTCTTTGTGTTCTCAGATATTAAGTATCTCTTCTTTCTGACTGAATATAGATAGGAATAGTCAAGTGATTACTAAGGGCATTATTAAGCATTACATTTTTATTCTCTTTTTGCCATGTTTATGTGTTCCACTTCCATCTTGTCAGCTTTTATCCTTACATTTAACATATTAGGCCAAATTCAGATTTGAGTCTAAGGGAGTAACTTCTCTTTTTCCCTTCAGAGTGTGCTAAAACAACACAGATGCATGCATACTCTCTTTAACTTACAGCTTCTTCTTATAATTTACATTGACTTATACTCAGTTACCAAGATGTAATTTACACCACCTGATACATCACCTCACGATTCTGCCCACTGTGTGGTGAGAAGTCAGAGAATTTTCAGATAGCATGCTAACTGTTCTGTGTTCAGCAATTTGGGATGAAAGGTTTTCCACAAAAAAAAGGACTTTTTTCAAAAATGTATTTAACTGGTAGGAGTATAGTGTCTCCAAAACGAGGACAAGTCTCAGTTTTGCAGTTTTTCTTTTTCTGTGCTTGAAGGCTCCATTCATTCATTAGCAAAAGTTAAAATATCCTCTAATTTGTTTTTATTTTATTTATATTATCCTCATGCCTACAGGGTCTATGACTCCATTCTGCTAGGTGATGTACAAACACTGAACAAAAAGATGTTCCCTGCCCCAAGGGACTTGTAGCGTATAAGACAAGAGACAACAGATGGAGATAGGCAGATGGCGGAGAACTAGTAAATGAGACAATATTGGTCAGCATGATAGGCAGTGGTCTCAGCACACCAACAGCCTAACTGTTGTCATGTTTTTTGTAGGCATCATGGCAAAGCAGAGTTTTGAGGAGTGATTTGAAGGTAGATAATGAGGTAGCTTTGCAGATGTTGACATGGAGCTTCTCCTATTCGAGGGAAAAAAGAGAGTTGTATTTCAATGCTCATTAAGGCTTTTCCAATTCTGAATTTGAAGTAGTCACTGGGCTGTCGCAGCAAATTTAAGGTGCTTCCCTATTCCTCTCCTACTGGTGACTGTATAAGTGATACTTTATTTCAAACAGGAAATGGAGACATGAGGTTGAATCTAAGATTAATAAAAATGCTGCTTTATGAGTGACCCAGCAGAGCTTAGCAAGATTGATGATGGCACTTCTTCAAAAGACTGTAGCACTGTGAGACACTAAGACATATGTACCAGAGTCCGATGATCCTGATCATGCTCCTTCAGATCAATGCTTGGTAGTTGGCAGAATTAAAAATAAATACTATAGGAGGAAGCCAGGCCATGATATTTCCATTATATAGAAAGTAATTTCTTTTTGTGGTAGGGTACAACAAAAAGTCAGGCATCCTCTCTAAAAGGAAAAGATGACAATTAAAAATTAATTAAAAATAATACTGGAACTACTTTTCTCTGCATTGATGCAGATACTGTATTACATTTCGTAGTTTATATGCAGGGCCGGCTCTAGGCACCAACACTCTTTTTTTTTTCCCCCCCTTGGGGCGCAAAAAGCTGGGAGCCGCCCTAAGCAGAGGTGAGCTGCGGCGAGCTGCAGCGGTGGGAGGCACAGGGAGGGCCGCAGGAAATCCCCCCAGCTCACCTCCGCTCTACTGCTGCCTGCTCCCCCGAGCCATGCAGTTGTTCTGCTTTTCCCCCCTCCCTCCTGGGCTTGCCGCGTGAATCAGCTGTTTTTCAGCAAGCCTGGGAAGGAGGGGGGAGAAGCGGAGCGGCGGTGGTGCGCTCAGGGGAGCAAGTGGAGTGGAAGTGAGCTGCAGCAGTGGGGGGCGCGGGAAGAGGCCTCAGGAAGTAACCTGGGGGGGCAGAGGAACCGCTCGCCCCCCCCAGCTCACCTCTGCCTCCTCCCCCGAGCGCGCTGCCTGGGAGGGAGGGGAAATGCGGTGTGCCCGGGGGAGGAGATGGGGGCGGGGATTTGGGGAAGGGTTTGAAATGGGGTGGGGAAGGGACGGAGTTGGGGCGGGGTCGGGGGGGGCATGGGAAAATTTTTTTGCTTGGGGCGGCAAAAAACTTGGAGCCAGCACTGTTTATATGAGGTGAGAAACTAAGGTTTCAAATCAATTAGAAATTTCTTTTGGAACAACATGTCCATCTAGTGTAAAACTTTTGTATTATGCAGAAACTGATGCTGAGACTGAGAGTTAAGAAGCTACACTGTATTTTCTATTCATTAATAAATGTATTAGTTGATGATGCAATGAAAAGTTAAAGCTTTTCCAAGAGTGTAACAAAGATCTTTTTAGATTTTAATTTGCCTGTAGTTTGCATATCTTTAACCTAATCTGTTTTAAATGTCTTTAATGTCTTAAAACTAATCGATCATTGTTTGGTCAATTTAGCCAGCATTTAATTTTATTACTATTATTTACTTTTTTATTCTTCTTATCATACACACAATGTGGCTGAGGTAACACGGGACCAGGGTTCATCACCAAATTTTTATTTTACTATTTAAATGCATTTTATTAGATTGAGTTTATAAAAAGGAGAAAGATAAGCTTTTGTTTTATTTTATTTATTTTTAAATCCTGGAAAGTTTTTATGCAAGACAAGAAATTTTGTTAATCTGGAGTTACGATTGAGAGTAGATATTGGTAATTTAAGGGTAAAAATCATTTTAATCTTCCCAAAACTAATATGACATATCCAGGAAATTCAGACTGAATCTAAGGGTTAAAATTAAAGAAAAAATAAGGATAGAACAAATTTAGATGTGGATCAAAAGCTAATTTTAATGTTTCTTGCGTTGACTCTACTCAGAATTTGCAAATTTTTGTGTAGCAGACTGTTTCAAAATCAATAAATAAAAATTTGACACCTCCCTCGCCCCTAAAAAAGGAAAACAGGCAAAGTGACATGGGCAGATTTCAGCCACAGTCCAATTTAATATATGTCATTTAAATGCGTTAACAAAACAAACACTAGATAGAAAATTCAGGTATAAAAATTACGCCATTAAAATTTCACCTTGGAAGGCCATAATTGTGCAGAGAAGAACAGAAATACACCCCCCACCTGAATCCATTTCAGAATGCAATCTCTAATTTGGAGTCACAATCAAGTGCCTCCATAATCTTAACAATTTGATGCAGCAAACATTTATAACTTACCTTAATTACCACCTGATTTATTCAAATATAGCCTTATTCAGAGTTTTTGATGATTTTTAACTATATGAGATATTTTACAGATCCGTTGTTCAAATCATTCAAGACTTATACAGTTGAGGAAAGGGATGCATTTCTGAACTGACATTGATTTTTCACTCAAACTTATTAAAAGATGTACTTGGAAGTTCGCTGTATTTTTGGAGAGGATACATTATACTATTCACACAAAGCAAAGATTGTAGCCCTTCTTTAGGTATAAATGGAACTCAAACTTAGCTATGGCATTGAGACCACTGCCTTCATAAATATAGCTTTTGTTTCCAAGTTTTGTGAATTTCAATTATCAATCACTATTTTTAAAAAGGTGTATACCACAAGACATTGTGATCCAATGGAATTGAGTATTCAGGGCTGGAAGTTGAGGGTTCTATATCAGACTTGCTTCTGACTTGCTATGTCACCTTCAGCAAGTCACTTAATGTTTCTGTCTGCTTTTCCATCTATAATCAGGATACATGAACATACTTTACATGGGTGATGTTATTGTTATGTAACATTATTGAAGGAATGGTCCCTGTCCAAGACTCAACTATTAAGTCTGTCAAACAGACTTGAAATGAGGCTACTTGTGGGCTAAAGTTAAGCATAGGCTCAGGTGCTTTGTGGTATATGGTCTTTACTCTCTGTCTCTCAATTTCCATCTGAGGATAATACCTCACAGAAGTGACTTTGGGATCAAGTCAATAAGTTACCTGGGAGGAGCTCACATGATACATTGATGGGGGCTCTATAATTTGATATATAGATACCTAGGGGATTATACCCTGCCTTTGCTGGGGAATAGACTCATTTACCTAAAAGACATCTTTCCCATCTATGACTGCTATAATCCCTTCCCCACCGAAAAAAAAGGTTTTAAACCTTCTTTCTGACTTCATATAAACATAGATTTTGCTGTTTTGTTCAATTTAACTATCATATTTTAGAAAAAAAAGTTGTTCTTACTCATGTACAAAATTAATGACTATCCTGACCATGCGTAACAAGTGTTTGGACATATATTTACTGTTACAGGTCCATTTTTAATTGCAGATTCAGAGTGCAGGTATATTACCCATCCTACCATTTTGTCTCAGAAGAGAGGCCAAAGATTAAATTAGTCTGGAGACTGAACTCCAGGGTTCTTCCAAAACAGATTTGAGGCAGAGTGACATCATTGGAGCTTGCAATGATGCTGCCAATGCCCATACCTATTGTGTGAATAAATACTGCACTTCAGTCACCAGGGCTATTGATCACATACCTTTCAGAAACAATAAGTTTACTTGTAAATCTGTATTATTAATGAAAACCATTTTAACTGCACTTGGATGAATTTTAATCTGTGGATGAAAAAAATATATTTTTAAAGGAAGAAAAGCAATTTATATGAACATAGAAATGTTTGTCGCAGAAGAGAAATTCATGGACAGATTGAAATGTACTGTGATGCAAGCATTGTGTGTCTTTCAGGATCAACTTACTTAGTATACCTCATTGTGCCTAGGTTTTGTCCCCAATGCCTCCATGGAAAACCAAGTTGAGATCAAGTGGCTGGGTCTCTGTTTCCCTCAGCCAGAGATAAACTGCCCCAGATAGAAGACAGGGATGTACAACTAGGGATATTCAGTGGTGTGAACATTTCCAGTATATTAGGTTTGCCTGTATGAATATCACTTGATTATGACTATCAGCCTATTCCCCCATCCTTTCTGTTAACTAAACAAGAATACCTTCAGCAAAGGAATAAGCAGACATACAATCCTAATGGGAAAAAATACAAATGTGCATATTTAGGAAGAAAAAAAATGTTTTTAAATTGTAATTTTATATATGAAAAAACAAAACAAAGCAATTAGTTAACTCCTGCAGTAACTTTTCTATATGGATTTTTGACTTTGTACCCAAGGAAAACTATTGTTTCTAAATATCTAATAAGAAATTTACAGTCCAGCAGGAACTGGACAGTGATATCATGGAGCAAGGGAGAAGGGTCTCATAGAGTGTGGCAATTGGAGCCTGTTGGTGAGAGTTAGACTGGCAAGGAGTAAGTTGATCAGAAACCGGTCAGGCAGGTAGTCTCAGAGGAACAAAACTGCACTGTGGCAGATGGAAATATGTACCAAATACAGTGAACTGTTTGTTTAAACTGTCTGTTGTCCTGCCAGTCCTTTTGAATGAACAAGAACTGTTTGGAATCCTGTGAGGGCTAAAATGACACAGAATCAAGACAGAACTCAGTTCTGAACACTATGACTACACAGTCATCTTTAATGAACTTGTGCAGCTGTGCTGGTGCCAGGTCACTAATTCATAATTTCAAGAATTCCCTGAATATGCATTTGCAAATATGATCTTACATCAAATCAATTTTAAAAGAGCCATTAAATCAGCACTCTTAACTCTTTCATAATTTCCACACAAAATTACTACTTGGGGCTGCTGTTATATATCACTGGTACTTCAAAACTGGCTGGGCTCACGGATTCTCCATAGCACTCGAAAACTTCTATGGCCATGATAGGACCTGAGAGAAAGCATGGTCTTGAGTCTAAGACAATGGACCAAGGATATCTGGGTTCAGTCCCAGGTCTGCTGCAGACTTCCTGTGTAACCTTGGGCAAGTCATTTAATCATGATGTCTCACATCTCCATCTGTCAAATGAGAATAATATTTCCTTTCTCCCACCCTAGAAGGCTACTGGCCTATCTTCCCCAGGAAGGATTAATGACATGCCCAGAGTCTGTTCTGGCTCTTCCTTTAGGACACAGTTTTATTCTTCAGAAATAAAATTTCCAAAGCAACACAAAGTTATTCCTGTGACCAAATCAGGATGAAGAAGCTCATAGGTCTTTCCCCTTGCCTCTCTCCTCCTGCTCTAGGGCCAGCCACTGGATCCAACTTCTTTCCTGTGACTCTCCTCCTCTGCTGAGCTCTTCACAGCAATCACCTGGGCCATTCCCAGCTGGGTATGAAAATAGGGCTGACTGGCCCTTGGCCCTTAAAGGGCAAACCACCTGTTACACATCTATTACAGTCTCAATAGATAAGACAGTTATCTCTTTGAAAGCGGAACTGTCTCTGTCTATACAGCACCTAACACACTAGGGCTTCAATCACTAAATGCTTTTCTAATGTAAATAATAGTAATAAATGGCATTAGAGAAACCAGTTTCAATACATGGGCATATCCCTGTCAGTTTTTTGTAGTTAGAAAACAGGAAAGATATATGAATTTAAGAATATGTCTAAGGAGGAGAATGTTCATGACCTGATATAACATGAATTCGAATATAACGCGGTAAAGTAGTGCTCGGGGGAGGGGCTGCTGCGCACTCCGGTGCATCAAAGCAAGTTCGATATAACGTGGTAAGATTTTTTTTGGCTCCTGAGGACAGCGTTATATCGAGGTACATACAAATGTTTAGCATTGAGGTTGTTCAGGAAGACCTAACTTTGAGAATTCTTGACTTCTGAGTACTCCATCTTGCATCTTTAACATTCTTTTGGACTTAGTGTTTTAGCATGTCTGTAATAATGCTGGGATTCTCCTAAAGGTATGTTCCTGAATATGTGACTAGAAGGAACTCCCATAGCTTCCAAGTTCTAAAGCCATTAAACTATCTTGCCACTAGGTAGTGCATGTCTGCCTTTGTTGAGGATATGACAAGTCCCTCTACTATCTTTCATTACTAGTGCCTTTTTCATGACAGATGACAGAGGTGCTTCTTTAAACTACTGTTACCATCTTGCAATGGATCCCTCTAGCTTAATTCGGTATCTTTAACATCTTTCCCTCTGACAATATTTTTTCTCAAGTTATCTCTGAAATTGTATCCTCACTGATGTATCAGCTGTGAGGTTTTAAGTTTCTAATTATGCTGCCTTGATCTACTGAGCTCTGAGCTAGATAGCTCTCTCAGACTTACTTTACGTACGTTGTGTTTTATTGCTTTCGTATTGTTTGTTTTCATTTTTACAAAATGGCTGAGTAACAGCCCAGTGTCTTTAATCTGTGCCCACAGTATGAGATATCTGTCGCAGATGGACATGATTGTTGTTTGAAATGTCTCAAGGTAGACTATGACTTGGCTTGTCGTGGGAGCTGCACCCAAATGTTGCCATGAGCTATCAAGTCCTGGAATGAGTTCTTTGGGGTCCTGTCAGCCTTCTCAGGAGCTTATTCCAAATTTATTTAGAAATACTCAAAACTAAAATTCTGATGATTTACAGTTGAATGGTTCAGCTGGACACCCGATTCCATCACCCTTTGTTAGGAAGAGGTAACAGTCTCTGCATTAGGAACTAGCCATATGATCGCATGTAGACAAATACATGAAACCATTTGTCTCTTAGTCTGAACTTTTGCAACCTCACCTGTGAAGTATTGGAGATGATGTCTTAAGTGATTAAGGTATGGGACAAGGATTCAGGAGATCAAGGTTCATTTCCCAGATCTGTCATTGACTTCCTTTGAGACTGTGGGCAAGGCAATTAATATCTTTCTGCCTCAGTTTCCTATCTGTAAAATAAAAATCGTAATATTTCCTTTGCCTGCCTTGTCTGTTTAGATTGTGAGCGTTTTAGGTCAATGATTCTCTCTAAATATTTGTACAATGGGAACTGATCTCTTATGGGCTTTTTAAGAACTGCTATAATATAAATAATAATATATGCAGTGTCCCCTGATGGGTGTGATATAACACTGAGATCAGCTGCCTCTGGGTTATACTCACATACACTTTATGCCTGAAACTGGATGAACTGTTTCTAATGAATAATTAATTGGGATAAATATAAAAGACTAAGTAGCAAAACTCCTCTCAAGCTCTCTGGTTCAGTCCAAATCTTCAGAGCAAACCTCTAGAATTCCATCCCAGATTCCTAGGTGTAAACTGAGTCACTTGGCGAGCAGTCTATCATCCTTTCTCACTCTTTTTTCCAAAAGACAGATGGCCTACCCACTGATAGCACAACAAAACCAAAAAGATTTTTTTTAGAGAGAGACTGAAAAAGCACTCCAGATCACCATCTTCTACAAGCTCCATCTCTTCCTTCTAAGAAAAACTCTCAGCTTCATAGCCCCAAACCAGAAAAATAGGACAGATTTTTTCCCTAAGGAGAGGAAGGTGTGTGCATCCATTGAAATCCAGTCAGAAAAGGAGAATGAGCAGGTTAAAACAATGAGCTGTTATCCCACAACCAAAAACTTCAAACAGAATTTGTCATCTGCTTCATTCCTCCTTTGAAGAAGCCATTATGAAGGAGGAGGAGTCCCCTGACAGAGGTAAAGGTATGTTTTCCACATGAGAGGGAGCATTTGAAGCCAATGAGAAATCAGTGATTACAGTATACTCCCGATTACCCAAGTAGCACTGGAGACATGGATTTCATTTGAATAATTGGGAGTTTGGATAATGAAGAAGGCAGGAGCCATTCAGCAGTGGGTAGCCTACCTCACCGCTGGGGGGTAGTTATTTGCCTCCTGTGACAGCAGGGCTGCAGAGGGCTCCCTGTTTTGCAGCAGGAGCCATTCAGCAGCCGTGGGGCTTCCCCCATGCCCAGGGATGACGACGACTCCTCTCAGTCCTGGCCAGGGATCTCTGCTCTATTATCTGAACCTCTGAGTTATCCAAATCCTTTGTCCCCAAGAATGAGATATACAGGAGACAAGGAAGGGATATAGATAATGCGGAAGTTCGGATAATAGGGTTTGGGCTACATAGAAGTGTGCCCCAGGGTTCAATCTGGACCACTGAACTGCTGTGTCCCCTTAATTCTCTAGCTTGGGGTGTCTTTTGCACTGCTTTGATGTCAGAACACCACTACTGGCCTGTTCACACAGTCTTCAGCATGCAAATTCATTTCCAGCTAAATACATGATCACTCTGACCAGTCACTCATGAATTACTTACAGGGCGACACCCAGAAATGTGTCTTGTATTGTCTGGCACACTACTGAACAGTGCAAGCTCATAGAAAGTCTGTTATTTCATCGAAGAAAAATGATATATGCACCAATGTTGTTATTCCAAATAGAGTTTCCCACATACTGGAATCTAAACACACTATTTGAGATAAAACAATAAAGTAAGTTTATTAACTGCAGAAAGATAACTTTTAAGTGATTACAAGTGATGATGCAAGCTAATACCTTGTTTAACAACCTAAGTGAACTTAAAAGCAAAGGTTTTGTCTCACCAAACTCTGTTGTAAATTTCACAGGCTGTCTCTCCTTTCAGCTTGGGACTAGTCCCCCTTTGAGAGTTGTTGATGTCATGAGCAAAGAGATGGGAAGAGGAGAGGTGAAATGGAGGCCACTGTCTCTCTCTTGTACCACCCTCCACTCTTTGAAGATTAATCCTAACGGGGATGCAGGTGACAAATAGTCTCTTGCAGATGTGAGGGCTGAACCATCTCTGTGATGAAATGTAAATTTTTTGTTTACACTTTCCCGTTGCTGAAGAATGGCTGCTAAAGCCGGTGATGGTTCTTTAAAATCTAGCTGGGGTGTTTGTGTGGCTTTGTCTCTGAAAAACTGGTTTGTGGGTATTACCCAAAATTGCAATATATTTAAGTAACAATCATACACACATTATACCAGAACCATAATGTTCAGCAGATTATGCCATTTCAAATTATACCTCACAAAGCACACTTTGTACAAAATATATCAGTCTTGTAAAAGTGGTGAACATAATAGTATAGACTGTTACAGGGGTATACTGTGCTACATTGGGTGTGTTAGAACTTGCAGAGCTGGAAACTGGGACCCTGGAGGTTCTGGGCCAGTGACACCATCACATCACAGTGGGAAGTTTAGGGGTCCCATGGGAGGACCCTGCAACGCTGGGCTGAGCAGGAAGTGCTGCCCAGGACGGCCTGAGTGCTAGTCCCTCACAGCCCACTGATTAGTTGGTACCAGTACTTAAACCAGGAAGCCATGAAAGGGAACTGTCTGAGCAACAACACAGATTTCCTGCCTGTCTCTGCTTCACACCTTGCTTGTGATAGACTTTAGATTCCAGCTTCTGACCCTGGTTTGTCCCCAACTTCACTATTCGATTGCTGTCTGTATCCTGCAACAAAGAGTCCTGTGGCACCTTATAGACTAACAGATGTATTGGAGCATGAGCTTTCGTGAGTGAATACCCACTTCATCAGATGCATGTGACATTCACCCACGAAAGCTTATACTCCAATACATCTGTTAGTTTATAAGGTGCCACAGGACTCTTTGTTGCTTGTTACAGATCCAGACTATCATGGCTACTCTTCTGATACCTGTCTGTAACCTGGCACCCAACCCCATTCTCCTGGTAACCTGACCCTGCCTGCCTCCTAATGCCTGACTCTTGGTTCACCATCTGGCCTGATTCAGTCTCTGATCTCCCGGTAATCTAACCCTTCCTGCTTCCTTACTCTTGGTCTGACCATTGGCCCATCTCGGACTCTAACCTCTTGGTTCCTGACTCGGCCTGATTCCCGACTCCTGCTCCAACCAGTAGGTCTGACTGCCCACATCTCAGTTGTGATACTGGGTCCTCCCAGACATCGAAGAAAGAAGACACTTAAGCAACTCTGTCTACATACAGAAAAGTATCAACAGTACCTCATGGTCAATAGATCAACGTCAGCTGTTCTGAAAAGGTCAGAGTGAACTCTTGATCTTCATCACCAGGGTAAGATTGACCAATCAGATCAGTGCAAGGAGATTGAGAGATGTCACAAAAATCTAAGACTTGTAGGTAGTTCTGTAGTTGCCTTCCATTTATTTTCTCAATAACCTTCTTCAAAATAAAGAGATTTGAGACCAAACGATAGCTGAGAAATTGCATGGTCAAGGGAGAATTTTTTTTTAACTTATTTCTTTCAGAGAAGTAGGAACCTTGGTTTTCTGAAGGACGGTATTAATTGTCTCTTCAAATACAGGAGTCACTATTGAACTTTACTAAATGAGAAGAAAGTGTGCTGATTCCGTACATATCCTCATCTCAACTCGTTCCCACTGAAGGCTGCCCACTTCTGTTGATTGTTACAGCTCCCTCTGACATATCAGTACAAGAGAGATGTGACCACTTTCTGCTGCCATAAACTCCTCAACATTTTACAGACTCTTCTGCTTTAGCATATTCAGCAGGGTTCAAGCAGCCATATATGTGTCTTACCCATAGGACAGTTTGTCTTTGTGAATCTACATTAAGAGTTCTGAACTGACGTATTGAGTTGTTTCAGAAGACTTGCCTATTGCGCATTACTGTTTGTTTGTTTGTTTGTACTACCTGCTAGGAGCCTTGTTCATGGACTAGGACCACATTAAGCTGGGCAATGTGCAAACAGAACAAAAAGAGGGCCTCTGCCCTAAAGAGTTTACAATCTAAGTATAAGACAAGAGACAACAGATGGATACAAATAGATGGGTGAGTACAAGGAAACGAGACAATATTAGTCAGCTCGGTTGGCAGTGATATAAGCAATCAGTGCCCTGTTATCAGGTTGTTTTTTTTTAGAAGACATCAAAAAATAACAGCAACAACAAAAGAAGTTTTAAGGAGGAATTTGAAGGAGAATAATGAGTTAGTTTTACAGATGTTTACAGGGAGCTTCTTCCAAGCATGAGATGCAACATATGGGAAATCCATCAACTTCATGAAGAAACTTGCACAAATACAGACAGATACCATCTTCCTTTCCAAATGCAAACGGATGGACATCATACCAAATGGACTAAAGGTAAAAAATCCACTGCTTTCTACATACATGAGTTAGTTTTGCAGATGTTTACAGGGAGCTTCTTCCAAGCATGAGATGCAACATATGGGAAATCCATCAACCTCATGAAGAAACTTGCACAAATACAGACAGATATCATCTTCCTTTCCAAATGCAAATGGAAGGACATCATACCAAATGGACTAAAGGTAAAAAATCCACTGCTATCTACATACTACACAGACCACAGTGAGAGATTATGCCATACTCTATCAAAAAAACTGAGGAACCACCTGATCAGCATCCTATATAGCAAACAGGAAAACATCAAAAAAGAGCTCTCCAACCTGGAGACTCTCATTAATAACCAAACTTCTATACAAACGGACTTCACTAGAATAAGACAGGAGATCTACATTACTCACTTCACCTCTCTACAAAGGAAAAAGGACTGTAAGCTGTCTAAACTCCTACCTGCCACATGGGGCCACAACCGTGGTACCCCTAACCCACCCAGCAATATCGTCAATCTATCCAACTACACACTCAGCCCAGAAGAAAAGTCTGTCCTATCTCGGGGACTCTCTTTCTGCCCTGCCACCCCCACCAACATGATACAGTTCTGTGGCAATCTGGAAGCCTACTTTCGCCGTCTCCGACTCAAAGAATACTTCCAGGACAACACTGAACAGTGCACTGATACACAGGTGCCCTCCCACCAACAGCACAAGAAGAAGAACTCCACATGGACTCCTCCTGAGGGTCGAAATGACAATCTGGACCTATACATTGAATGCTTCTGCCGGCGTGCACAGGCAGAAATCGTGGAACAACAACATCGCTTGCCTCACAACCTAAGTCGTGCAGAACACAATGCCATCCACAGCCTCAGAAACCACCCTGACATTATCATCAAAGAGGCTGATAAAGGAGGTGCCGTTGTCATCATGAAGAGGTCTGACTACCAAAAGGAGGCCGCCAGACAACTCTCCAATACCAAATTCTACAGGCCACTTCCCTCAGATCCCACTGAGGAATACACTAAGAAACTACAGCATCTACTCAGGACACTCCCCACACTAACACCAGAAGAAATCAACATACCCCTAGAGCCCCGACCAGGGTTAGTCTATCTACTACCCCAGATCCACAAACCCGGAAATCCTGGACGCCCCATCATCTCGGGCATTGGCACTCTCACTGAAGGACTGTCTGGATATATGGACTCTCTACTCAGACCCTATGCCACCAGCAGTCCCAGCTATCTCCGTGACACCACTGATTTCCTGAGGAAACTACAATGCATTGGTCACCTCCCAAAAAACACCATCCTAGCCACCATGGATGTAGAGGCTCTCTACACAAACATCCCACACACAGATGGAATACAAGCTGTCAGGAACACTATCCCTGACGATGCCACAGCACAACTGGCTGCTGAGCTCTGTGCCTTTATACTTACACACAACTATTTCAAATTTGATGACAATATATATCTCCAGATCAGTGGCACTGCTATGGGCACCCGCATGGCCCCACAATATGCCAATATCTTTATGGCCGACCTGGAACAACACTTCCTCAGCTCTCGTCCACTCACGCCCCTTCTCTACCTACGCTACATTGATGACATCTTCATCATCTGGTCCCATGGGAAGGAGACTCTGGAAAAATTCCACCATGATTTCAACAGCTTCCACCCCACCATCAACCTCAGCCTGGACCAATCTACACGGGAGGTCCACTTTCTTGACACCACGGTGCAAATAAGTGATGGTCACATTAACACCACCCTATATCGAAAACCTACCGACCGCTATGCCTACCTTCATGCCTCCAGCTTCCATCCCGGACACATCACACGATCCGTTGTCTACAGCCAAGCACTGAGGTACAACCGCATCTGCTCTAACCCCTCAGATAGAGACCAACACCTACAAAATCTCCACCAAGCATTCTCAAAACTACAATACCCGCACGAGGAAATAAGGAAACAGATCAACAGAGCCAGACGTGTACCCAGAAGCCTCCTACTGCAAGACAAACCCAAGAAAGAAACCAACAGGACTCCACTGGCCATCACATACAGCCCCCAGCTAAAACCCCTCCAACGCATCATCAAGGATCTACAACCCATCCTGGACAATGATCCCACACTTTCACAGGCCTTGGGTGGCAGGCCAGTCCTTGCCCACAGACAACCTGCCAACCTGAAACATATTCTCACCAGTAACTGCACACCGCACCATAATAACTCTAGCTTCAGGAACCAATCCATGCAACAAACCTCGATGCCAACTCTGCCCACATATCTGCACCAGCGACACCATCACAGGACCTAACCAGATCAGCCACACCATCACTGGTTCATTCACCTGCACATCCACCAATGTAATATACGCCATCATATGCCAGCAATGCCCCTCTGCTATGTACATTGGCCAAACTGGACAGTCTCTACGGAAAAGGATAAATGGACACAAATCAGACATTAGGAATGGCAATATACAAAAACCTGTAGGGGAGCACTTCAACCTCCCTGGCCACACTATTGCAGACCTTAAGGTGGTCATCCTGCAGCAAAAAAAACTTCAGGACCAGACTTCAAAGAGAAACTGCTGAGCTTCAGTTCATCTGCAAATTTGACACCATCAGCTCAGGATTGAACAAAGACTGTGAATGGCTTTGCCAACTACAGAACCAGTTTCTCCTCTCTTGGTCTTCACACCTCAACTGCTAGAACAGGGCCTCATCCTCCCTGATTGAACTGACCTCGTTATCTCTAGCTTGCTTGCTAGCATATATATACTGCCCCTGGAAATTTCCACCACATGCATCTGAAGAAGTGGGTATTCACCCACGAAAGCTCATGCTCCATAACGTCTGTTAGTCTATAAGGTGCCACAGCATTCTTTGCTGCTTTAACATATGGGAGAAAGTATGAAAGTGCTTGTTTGAAAATTTAATAAGTGGGTAATGTAGGTTAAGATCATTGGCCAATTGGAGACAACCATTAACATCTCAGTAGTGAATCAGAGTTGATAAGTAGGGTGGGGATAGACTGTGAAGGCCCTTGAAAATGAAGGTAGATAGCTTATGTTTGATGCCAGGGAGGGATGCAAAGAGGGGTGATATGATCAAAGCAGTGAACTTGGAAAATTGTCTTTGCAGCAGCCCTCTGAATGGGTGTGAGCTGGCAAGATTTCATTTGTCAAGGCCAGAAAAAAGGATGTTGCAGAAATCAAGAAATCAGATTATGAGAGTTTTAGCTTTGTGAATGGATAAGAAAGGGCACATCTTGGAGACATTATGCAGAAAGAATCTTCAAGAATTAGTCATGGCCTGGATGTAAGGACCCAGAGATAGGTCCAAATTAGGGCTGTCAAGCGATTAAAAAAATTAATCGTGATTAGTCATTTTTGGAAGTTTTCTACATTTTCAAATATACTGATTTCAGTTACAACACAGGATACAAAGTGTACAGTGCTCACTTTATATTTATTTTTATAACAGATATTTGCACTGTAAAAAAAAAAAGAAATAGTATTTTTAAATTCACCAAATACAAGTACTGTTGTGCAATCTCTTTATCATGAAAGTTGAACTTATAAATATAGAATTATGTAAAAAAAAACTGCATTCAAAAATAATACAGTGTAAAACTTTAGATCTTACAAGTCCACTCAGTTCTGCTTCTTGTTCAAGTTTGTTTACATTTGCAGGAGATAATGCTGCCCGCTTCTTGTTTGCAATGTCACGTGAAAGTGAGAACAGGAATTTGCATGGCGCTGTTGTAGCCAGCATTACAAGATATTTATGTGCCAGATGTGCTAAAGATTCATATATTCCTTCATGCTTCAACCACCATTCCTGAGGACAGGCATCCATGCTGATGATTGATTCTGCTCGATAACAGTCCAAAGCAGTGAGGACTAACGTATGTTCATTTTCATCATCTGAGTCAAATGTCACCAGCAGAAGGTTGATTTTCTTTTTTGGTGGTTCAGGTTCAGTAGTTTCTGCATTGGAGTGCTGCTCTTTTAAGATTTCTGATTTCAGAAGGCACTTCATATTCCTAAATCTTGGGTTGAGTGCTGTAGCTATCTTTAGAATTCTCTCATTGGTACCTTCAAGTTTTGTCAAATCTGAAGTGAAAGTGTTCTTAAAATGAACAATATGTGCTGGGTCATCAACCAAGACTGCTATAAAATTAAATATATATCAGAATGCAGATAAACAAAGCAGGAGACATACAATTCTCCCCCAAGGAGTTCAGTCACAAATTTACTTAACACATTATTTATTTTAATGAGCGTCGTCAGCATGGAAGCATGTTCTTTGGAATGGTGGCTGAAGAACGAAGGGACGTATGAATGTTTAGCATATCTGGCACATAAATACCTTGCAATGCCAGCTACAAAAGTGGAATGTGAACACCTGTTTTCACTTTCAGGTGACATAAATAAGAAGCGGACAGCATTATCTCCCAATAATGTAAACAAACTTGTTTGTCTTAGTGATTGGCTGAACAAGAAGTAGGACTGAGTGGACTTGTAGGCTCTAAAGATTTACATTGTTTTGTTTTTGAGTGCAGTTATGTAACAAAAAAAATCTACATTTATAAGTTTCACTTTCACGATAAGAGATGGCACTACAGTACTTGTATGAGGTGAATTAAAAAAAGACTATTTCCTTTGTTTATCACTTTTACCATGCAAATATTTGTAATAAAAATAAATATAAAGTGAGCACTGTACACTTTGTATTTTGTGCTGTAAGTTGAAATCAATATATTTGAAAATGTAGAAAACTTCCAAAATATTTAATACATTTCAATTGGTATTCTATTTAACTGTGCGATTAAAACTGCGATTAATGGTGATTTTTTTTTAATCATGATTAATTGGTTAAGTTAATCGTGTGAGTTAACTGCAATTGATCGACAGCCCTAATCCAAATCGAAGATGATACCCAGGTTATGTGTCTGAATGACAGGCAGGATGGTGGTGTTGTCTGCAGCAATTGAGAAGGGAGTTAGCAGAAAGGCCTTGGAGGGAAGATTAAGAATCCTGCTTTAACCAAATTGAGTTTGAGCTGATGGCTAGACATCCATGAGGAAATGTCAGAGAGATTGGCTGAGATATTAGTCAGTATAGAAGAAGACCAGGAATAGTGTTTATGGATGCGTTTACCCAGAAAAAAGATGTAGAGGAAGAAGAGATGGGGATCAAAGCTAGAGGCCTGTGGATCCCATACAATAGCTGGAGAGGGGATGAGGAGAATCCTGCAAAAGAGACACTGAAGAAGCAATTAGAGAAGTAGAGGGAGAATCAGGATAGAGTCATGTAAGCCAAGGACAAGATTTCAAGAAGTGCATGGTTGATGGTGTTGAAGGCAGCTGACAAGTCGAGGAGAATTGTGTGCTAGTTATGAGCTTTGGCTAGGAAGAGATTATTAGAGATTTTGGCAAGAGTGGTTTCTGTGGAATGCAAGGAGCAGAAGCTAGATTGGAGAAGGTGTAGGATGTAATTGGAGTAGACAGTGAGTTTAGACATGAAAGAAAAGAGATAGCATGGTATTTGGAGAGGCAAGTGAGTTCAGCCATGACTTTTATTTGTTTTTTGTTTTTAAGATTGGAGAGTCTAAAACGTGCTTACATTTTGAGTGGAAAGAGTCTGAGGAGAATAAGAGGTTAAGGATTGCTCAGATCTGTTATGATAAGGGAGAGATTTAGAGTGGAAGGAGGAAGGAAAGGCAAGCCATGAGGAGGGGAAAGGTCATGAGGTATTTTGTCAGCTTTCTCTTGGAAGAAATCGGCAAGACCCTGTGTAGAGAGAAAAGTGGAAGGCAGAGGAGGGGGAGGGTTGGAGGAATGAGTCATAGACTGAAGACTTGGAATTTATTAAGTTGGAGAAGGAGAGTTGTTTACAAAGAAAAATAGTGGAGTAAAAGAGGAGAAAAATAATTTGTAGTGGAGGAAATCATCCTGGTCACAGGATTTCCACTCTGTAACATGAGAGAAGCAGTGAAAGAAGCAGATGTTGGGGGTCAGCCTGGGCTGAGAGTTGGTAGGGTTGATCTTGTGATGGAAGAGAGGAACAGAATAAATAAGAGTGAAGGAGAGTGAAGCATGATGAGAATCAACAATCATATCAATGAAAGAAAGGAAGAGAAGGGCTTAGAGCAGATGAGAAGTCATCAATGCTGATGAAATGGAAGTGACAGAGAGGCTGAGTGACAGGGAGTGAAGAAGGGACATGGTGGGCAATGCTTTAAGAGACCAGATGATGGTGAAGAAGGGAAACCCAGCAATAGAGATCAGAAAAAGAGCAGTGCTTAATGAAGACCAAGTCATGTAGTGGCCCTTTTGACAAGTAGGAAAGTTGAACCTGGACTGCAGGTTGAATGAAGAGGTGAATACTAGGAAACATGCAGATAAAGGGTCAGCTGAAGTCACTGTGAATGAGTGCGGAAGATTGCGAGGAGAGAAAGAGAGAAAGCCAGGAGTCAAAATTACATAAAGCATCTTGAGTTTCCTCTTTTGTCCTGGTGAAATTTGCAAAATAGATCATTTACTTTCTGGAGGAAGTGTTAAACAGTGAGAGACAACATAAGAGAATCATGCATTCAAAAAAACACTCCTTTCCAAACATGATATTGCATCCTAAGCTTCCATGTCTATTGCTATTCTTCAGCACAGAATGAATTAATTGATCAAATTAAGGATGTAGCAGCTGTATAATGTAAGTTTGCAACCATATTTATCAGAATTAGTATTCTGTGGGCATGGATAGAGAGATTACAATGAAGATTTCATATGCTTTAGGCTCTCCACAGAAGGCTACTAAGAAATGGTTCTGCAGGATAGGAAGGCAGAAGAATCCTATTCCTCATACAGTGAAGCACTAAAGCAGGTAGCTAAATCAATAATTTATACTCTGTAGGCTTTCATATTTTGAAATACAACTTGAAATAAATTTAGCAAAATTGTCAAGACATTATAAAGAAAAAGTAATATTTCAACACTAAAAATATTCTCAGGTTTCAGAGTAGCAGCCATGTTAGTAAATTTGTTAGTCTCTAAGGTGCCACGAATACTCCTGTTCTTTTTTAAAAATATTCTGAGCATTGCTTGATTCTGAGCGTTATGGAAAGCTTCTAGAAATTGAATATTCACAAAAGCACTTTTATCTACTAGGTGTGCCGCAGTAGATCTGAGACACGATTTAAGAAGGAAATGACAAGATTGTTACATAAATGTTTACATTATTCTATTCTATATAGGTTTTTATACTGCACTAATCACTGAAGTGTCTGAGTGCATTCCAGTAATGCATTAAGCAATATGACTACACATCTGTCACATGTTGTTTGTTTCTCTCATCCTTTCCCTGGAGGGAGAAGTGTGTAGAGTGGAGGGACTTCTTTTAGTAAGGGATTTTGTACTTTTTTTTTTTTAAATACCTGTTTCCATGTATCAGAGGGGTAGCTATGTTAGTCTATTTCCATGTGTTTACATTAGAGAAGGCAAGGTCAAAGAAATGCACCTATCACTTGGAGCAGAAAGTGGTCAAGTTTGTGATAGTCTTTAGTTCATTCCACAGACTTGGACTGCCCCAGAGAAAATTCTGTCTCCCACACAAATGAGCTGTATTCTTATTGTTGAGAACTCCATTGTGCCAGAGGAGCAAAGTTGTCAAACATGGGCTTCGTCCCAGAACTTTAAAGGGTGTTTCAGGTGTCCTGGGTCCAGGCCATGGAGCACTTTGAAGATAAGGACAGGGACCTTGAACTTGATCTGAAATGCCACCCACATATCTATGCTGGGTTGAAGCACTAACACAATTGCTTTTTGGTTTAGCCTTGCTGTGGTTCGTGAAGATGTAGCGTTCAATGGTATAGTTTTACTTTGCAGTTACACTTTAATTCAGCAACCTAACTGCATATTTGTACTGTAGTGGTGCTTTATAATATCCATCATTGTAAATTGTCATTTGCGTTCAAATTCCTGTATTGCCTGTACCACTATATACTATGCTGAAAAGAACCCAGGACACTTGTTTTGGAGAGAAAAAAGACAGGAGACCACAATTTTGTTGAAAAGTAATGTATATCTTGTACATACTGTGACAAAGTTCCTCCTCTACCTTAGTGGGTCCTGCGCTTATTGGCGGATTTGTTCACCTCAGTGATCTTCCCCTCTTGTGGAACCCACAGTCTGGGTCAGCTCCTCTGTGTCTGATCAGGAGTTGGGAGGTTTGGGGGGAACCCGGTCCTGCCCTCTACTCCGGGTTCCAGCCCAGGGCCCTGTGGATCGCAGCTGTCTATAGTGCCTCCTGTACCAGCTGCATAACAGCTACAACTCCCTGGGCTACTTCCCCATGGCCTCCTCCAAACACCTTCTTTATCCTCACCACAGGACCTTCCTCCTGGTGTCTGATAATGCTTGTCCTCTTCAATCCTCCAGCAGTACACTCTCTCACTCTCAGCTCCTTGCCTTCTTGCTCCCAGCTCCTCACACACGCTTCTTCTCCTCTGGCTCTCCCTGCCTGACTGGAGTGAGCTCCTTTTTAAACCCAGGTGCCCTGATTAGCCTGCCTTGATTGGCTGCAGGTGTTCTAATTAAAGTAGCTATCTCTACTGCCTTCTAGAAAGATCTTAATTGGCCCCAGGTGCCTTGATTAACCTGGAGCAACTGCCATTTGGTTACCATGGTCCTAGGGATTTGTTTAGCCTGGGGCTAACATACCTGTTTCTCAGTACTTTACTGTAGCCATCGGGCCTTGCCCCATCACAATACCTAACTGGCAGGTATGTACATACCCCTATCATCATGCATACCTTACCATGGAGGGCAACATATATTAACAGGAGTTGCTAACAGGGAGTTTCGCAAGGGAGTTTGGAAGGGGAGTAGGAAGGGAGTGGGGGTCCCTTGTCGGTCTCATCTGAGACCCGTTGGTCCCCTAAACCTATAAACCAAGCCACATCCTAAACCTTTCTGTTTAAAGCAGAACAGAGCAGACAGGGAGCTGCAGATGGGAATTTGAGCGAGTTTGACAGAGGGAGGCTTACGATGGTGAGGAGGACCCGCAACACCTGTGGCAGCACTGCTTCTGTCTCCTCCACCTGCTCCTGTAGCCAGACAGAGCACCAAAGCATGGATGCTTTTACCTAGATTCTGGTATGGGCTTGCAAAGACTGTAACTTGCAATTTCCACTTACTGATATCCAGGCTGGAGGTGGCATCCAATGTGAAAGGTGCCTACTGGTGGAATCTCTCAGGCAGCAGATGGGAGAGCTACAGGAGGAGGTGGCTAGGCTGAGGAACATCCGTATCCATGAACAATTCCTGGACAGTATCCATGTGGAGACAGCTGACGTAGCTGTCCCAGATCACAGGACTACTGACACACCAGTGGAGGAGGAGATGGCTCAGGGTGGACACTGGCAGCTGGTTACTTCTGGCAGCAGGCAGTGCTCCACCCCTGCTGCGAACCCTCCTGCTGTGGTAATAGATAACCGTTATGCTCTTCTTGATACAGGAGAGAAGGAATCACCCCCAACAGTTAAGGAGGCGAAGCCTCGTACCCCTAAGGCTGGGAGGTCTGCTGCCACCACTGATAAGAAACGTAGGGTAGTGGTGGTTGGAGACTCTCTGCTGAGGGGAACAGAGACACCTATCTGTCACCCTGACCGTTCATCCCGGGAGGTATGCTGCCTGCCAGGGGCCCGTATCCGAGATGTTACAGAGGCATTGTTGAGGATTATCCGGCCTTCTGACTACTACCCCGTGCTACTCATCCATGTGGGCACAAATGATACTGTGAGGTGTGACACTGAGCAGATCAAGAGTGACTACAGGGCTCTGGGAGTACGGGTTAAGGAGTTTGGAGCGCAGGTGGTATTCTCTTCGATTCTTCCTGTCGAAGGTAGGGGCCCGGGCAGAGACAGATGCATCGTGGAGGTGAATGCCTGGCTGCGAAGATGGTGTCGCCAGGAGGGCTTTGGCTTCCTCGACCATGGGATGCTATTCGAGGAAGGACTGCTAGGCACAGATGGAGTTCACCTTTCGAGGAGGGGAAAGGCCTTATTTATGCACAGACTGGCTAACCTAGTAAGGAGGGCTTTAAACTAGGTTCGATGGGGACAGGTGAGCAAACCCCACAGGTAAGTGGGGAACAAGACCTGGGAGATGGGTTGGAAACAGGAGGGAGCACGGGCTATAATGGCAGAGAGAAAGGAGGGTCAGGGCAAAGCTGGGAGGCAAGATCAAACCAGTATCTTAGACGCCTATATACAAATGCAAGAAGTATGGGTAATAAGCAGGAAGAACTGGAAGTGCTAATAAATAAATACAACTATGACATTATTGGCATTACTGAAACTTGGTGGGATAATACACACGACTGGAATGTTGGTGTGGATGGGTATAGTTTGCTCAGGAAGGATAGACAGGGGAAAAAGGGAGGAGGTGTTGCCTTATATATTAAAAACGTACACACTTGGACTGAGGTGGAGATGGACATAGGAGATGGAAGTGTTGAGAGTCTCTGGGTTAGGCTAAAAGGGGTAAAAAACACTGGTGATGTCGTGCTGGGAGTCTACTACAGGCCACCTAATCAGGTGGAAGAGGTGGATGAGGCTTTTTTCAAACAACTAACAAAATCATCCAAAGCCCAAGATTTGGTGGTGATGCGGGACTTCAACTATCCAGATATATGTTGGGAAAATAACACCGCGGGGCACAGACTATCCAATAAGTTCCTGGACTGCATTGCAGACAACTTTTTATTTCAGAAAGTTGAAAAAGCTACTAGGGGGGAAGCTGTTCTAGACTTGATTTTAACAAATAGGGAGGAACTTGTTGAGAATTTGAAAGCAGAAGGAAGCTTGGGTGAAAGTGATCATGAAATCACAGAGTTTGCAATTCTAAGGAAGGGTAGAAGGGAGTACAGCAAAAATAGAGACAATGGATTTCAGGAAGGCGGATTTTGGTAAGCTCAGAGAGCTGATAGGTAAGGTCCCATGGGAATCAAGACTGAGGGGAAAAACAACTGAGGAGAGTTGGCAGTTTTTCAAAGGGACGCTATTAAGGGCCCAAAAGCAAGCTATTCCAATGGTTAGGAAAGATAGAAAATGTGGCAAAAGACCACCTTGGCTTAACCACGAGATCTTGCGTGACCTACAAAATAAAAAGGCATCATATAAAAAATAGAAACTAGGTCAGATTACAAAGGACGAATATAGGCAAATAACACAGGAATGCAGAGGCAAGATTAGAAAGGCAAAGGCACAAAATGAGCTCAAACTAGCTATGGGAATAAAGGGAAACAAGACGACTTTTTATCAATACATTAGAAGCAAGAGGAAGACCAAGGACAGGGTGGGCCCACTGCTCAGTGAGGAGGGGGAAACAGTAATGGGAGACTTGGAAATGGCAGAGATGCTTAATGACTTCTTTGTTTCGGTCTTCACTGAGAAGTCTGAAGGAATGTCTAATATAGTGAATGCTTACGGGAAGAGGGTAGGTTTAGAAGATAAAATAAAAAAAGAGCAAGTTAAAAATCACTTAGAAAAGTTAGATGCCTGCAAGTCACCAGGGCCTGATGAAATGCATCCTAGAATACTCAAGGAGTTAATAGAGGAAGTATCTGAGCCTCTAGCTATTATCTATGGGAAATCATGGGAGACGGGGGAGATTCCAGAAGACGGGAAGGGGGCAAATTTAGTGCCCATCTATAAAAAGGGAAATAAAAACAACCCAGGAAACTACAGACCAGTTAGTTTAACTTCTGTGCCAGGAAAGATAATGGAGCAGGTAATTAAAGAAATCATCTGCAAACGCTTGGAAGGTGGTAAGGTGATAGGGAATAGCCAGCATGGATTTGTAAAGAACAAATCGTGTCAAACAAATCTGATAGCGTTCTTTGATAGGATAACGAGCCTTGTGGATAAGGGAGAAGCGGTGGATGTGATATACCTAGACTTTAGTAAGGCATTTGATACGGTCTCGCATGATATTCTTATAGATAAACTAGGAAAGTACAATTTAGATGGGGCTACTATAAGATGGGTGCATAACTGGCTGGATAACCGTACTCAGAGAGTAGTTATTAATGGCTCCCAATCCTGCTGGAAAGGTATAAAAAGTGGGGTTCCGCAGGGGTCTGTTTTGGGACCGGCTCTGTTCAATATCTTCATCAACGATTTAGATGTTGGCATAGAAAGTACGCTTATTAAGTTTGCGGACGATACCAAACTAGGAGGGATTGCAACTGCTTTGGAGGACAGGGTCAAAATTCAAAATGATCTGGACAAATTGGAGAAATGGTCTGAGGTAAACAGGATGAAGTTCAATAAAGATAAATGCAAAGTGCTCCACTTAGGAAGGAACAATCAGTTTCACACATACAGAATGGGAAGAGACTGTCTAGGAAGGAGTATGGCAGAAAGAGATCTAGGGGTCATAGTAGACCACAAGCTTAATATGAGTCAACAGTGTGATACTGTTGCAAAAAAAGCAAACGTGATTCTGGGATACATTAACAGGTGTGTTGTAAACAAGACACGATAAGTCATTCTTCTGCTTTCCTCTGCGCTGGTTAGGCCTCAGCTGGAGTATTGTGTCCAGTTCTGGGCACCGCATTTCAAGAAAGATGTGGAGAAATTGGAGAGGGTCCAGAGAAGAGCAACAAGAATGATTAAAGGTCTTGAGAACATGACCTATGAAGGAAGGCTGAAGGAATTGGGTTTGTTTAGTTTGGAAAAGAGAAGACTGAGAGGGGACGTGATAGCAATTTTCAGGTATCTAAAAGGGTGTCATCAGGAGGAGGGAGAAAACTTGTTCACCTTAGCCTCCAATTATAGAACAAGAAGCAATGGGCTTAAACTGCAACAAGGGAGATTTAGGTTGGACATTAGGAAAAGGTTCCTAACTGTCAGGGTAGTTAAACACTGAAATAGATTTCCTAGGGAAGTTGTGGAATCTACATCTCTGGACATATTTAAGAGTAGGTTAGATAAATGTCTATTAGGGATGGTCTAGACAGTATTTGGTCCTGCCATGAGGGCAGGGGACTGGACTCGATGACCTCTCGAGGTCCCTTCCAGTCCTAGAGTCTATGAGTCTATGTGCCTCTATTTCCAAGTGTCTTGGTCTGATCTGTATGTTCTCTAATTTGTCATCTTCGTCACGTGTAGGATTGGGTACTCTATAGCTGTGTACGATGGTAAAGCTTTCTCCTGTTATTTTTCTGTTTCTTCAGTCCTTTTCAATTCATGTCTTGTGTTTTTGAAAGGATCCTTCTCTACTTCCTGTACAACCAGGAGCCAAAACCATTCAATCAGTACCACAATACTGATCCCTGTAACTTTTACATGTCCAATAGATATGATAAACTAACAGCCCAACTTCATATTGATTGAATTCACTGATACATTGAAGCATTCTGACTTGAACACACCTGAAAAACTGGACAAGGGTTGATTTCTAAAATTATTAATGATGGATAAAACCCAAGAAGCCTCTCCTTATGTCATCTGCACTTCCCAAATGCTCCATAGAGTGGATTAGCAATGTAGAGACCAGCCAGTATACTAGACTAGATTGCTTGTACTTTGTCCCCACATACCTGCCTGTGCCCCAATCATGTAGAAGGGTGATAATTATACCAATGCCAGTCACAGTAGCATATGGCGAAGTGGGATTCCTGTAGAGGCCGGAATAAGAATAGTAAATAATATATTAACTCTTGTGCTGCAGCTGAGTTACTGTAAAGCATATTTGTTTCTTCTGTCATGCTTCTAATGTGACTTACATATGCCATCATTGTTTTGTGAGACACAAGATGGGTGAGGTAATACCTTTAATTTCTGACAGAAACTCAGGGAAGATACAGTGGAGATTTTATTTTCTGCTTTTTTTGACTTTGCCTTGCAACTCCCATTCTGTACACACACTTTTAAATTCCGTAGAACTTTCTCAAGAAGATTCCTTTCCAAAATTTTCTGTTTGTTCTCTACCCAAAGCTCAAGAGAATTATAGTAGAAAGTGTGAACAAATTTGATTTGGCCATTGTTGGTTGAGTTATGCAAATTGGGAGACGGGGGGAAGAATCCCATATGTTTTATTGAAATACATGCATTCATATAATGTTTTTGAAAATGTCTTAATCTGGAAATGTCCAGTTTGGCTTTTCTGCAGCCCCTTTGAGGAAGGAAAAGTTATTTAAGTCTGTGCAGGATGAAAGTTGATCTTTGATGTCATATTAAAGTAATTTTAATAGATACCGGATTCAGTGAGAACTTTCTTAATAAATTACAATCAAATTCCATTTCTTCTTCATCTCAAATTTTCGTGGCTAAAGAAAACACTGTACATACGGTATGTTTAGTCTGAAAGTGTTTGTGCACATGGATCTCTGTATGACTCTGGTTGGAGGCTTTGGTTGGACTCTCAAACTCTTACAGTTCTTTTCGGTATGGGTTCTTAGATCTCTCTCTCATCTCAGTATTGTCTGAGCACATTCCAATAGTGCATGAAGTGACATGACTAACATCTGTCACTTGTGGTTTGTTCTTTCTCTCCTTGAGAGAATTGTATGTGCAGTGTAAGTTAGGTAGGTTCCTGTGTGGTTTCATTCTCCAACCTCCGACTGGTCTCTTAGAAAGCTCCATCTTCTGCACTGGTGAGCTTTACTCTTGTGGTTGAAAGCACCATGGTGCATATGGAGAGGAATTATTGATCATGGAGATTTAGGCAATCTTTTGGGCAGGCCATTGAGTGATTTGAAGATAACTTTGAAACTTTGAAACTTTGAAATTCACATTTAAAACATATATTGAATGTTTTCATTACATTTAGGAAACGATAAAGAAGCTGCACTGTATATAATTTAACAGGTATAGATTCTTATGCATTGTAAGCAAAGTAAATTTGGCCTTGCTGATGAAGTGACTAATAGAATTAACCTTGCATCAAAGGCAGATGCAAGTGATGGTCTGCTTTTATTAACAGTTCTTTATATCCTTGTTCTGTGAGTCAAATTGATCATGATATTACATTTTCAACACCAAATTGACATTAGGAAGTGTTTGTAACAACAGTGCTGCTAAATTATCATGTCTTCTGCAATATCACTTCATTCTACTTGGGAGACCAGTAGCATCATTGGAGGATTTTTTTCTCTTTTCTGTTAGTTCTGCTATAGAGGCTAGATAAACAATAGCATTGTGATGCTGGAACTAAGTGTAGTAACACTTTATAGAAAACTGGGTGTTCAGTCTCTGCTTCAGACAACTTTATTTTGGGGTTTTTTGGAGGGGGAGGAGATTAAGCTTTGATTTTGTAAACCTTTATTTTTAAAGTCTTAGTTTTTATTGAAAGCATTTCTGGAAAGTTTTCAAAGTGTTATTTTTCTTATTTCAGTAATAGAACTCTTGAGAAAAGGGAACATGTATGATAATCTACCAGTAACAATATAAAAGTTACAGCCTATTAAAAATATAAAAGTGAGATTTCCCTGGACAATGATTAAAAATTAATTGCCTCTGAACATAGCATCAAAATCTGCACCTCTCTTTAAACTGCTGCCACACTTAGTGCCAGCACCACAGTGCTGCTTTTAATCCTTCCAGACTCTCTAGCAGCATTTGTATGGAATCAGAGAAACATTCCAATGAAAACAGTAAACTGTTGATTCAAAGACTTTAAGGCCAGAAGGGAACTTCATGATCATCTAGCCCAATGGTTCTCAAACTAGGGCCACCGCTTGTTCAGGGAATGCCCCTGGTGAGCCGAGCCAGTTTGTTTACTTGCTGCATTCGCAGGTTCGGCCAATTGTGGCTCCCACTGGCCACAGTTCGGCCGCTTCAGGCCAATGGGGGCTGCAAGAAGCGGCGCGAGCCGAAGGACATGCTGGCCACCAGAGGTTTTCCCTGAACAAGCAGTGGCCCTAGTTTGAGAACCACTGATCTAGCCTGACCTCCTGAACATTGCACAGAACCTCACCCACCCACTCCTGAAATAGACCCCTAACTTCTGGCTGAGTTACTGAAGCCCTCACATTAGGGTTTAAAGACTGCTGGTTACAGAGAGTTCACCATTTATACTAGTTTAAACCTGCAAGTGACCCATGCCCCATGCTTTAGAGGAAGGTGAAAAAATCCCAAGGTCTCTGACAATCTGATCTGGGGGAAAATTCCTTCCTGATCCCAAATATAGTGATCAGTTAGATCCTGAACATGTGGACAAGAATTCTCTGTAGTAACTCAGAGCCCTCCCCATCTAGTGTTCCTTCACCAGCATTTGGGGCTTTTGCCGATGGGCCAAATTCCATTGTAGGCAGCTCCACCATACCATCCCCGCCATAAACTTATCAAGCTCAGACTTGAAGCCAGTTAGATTTTTTGCCCCTACTGCTCCCCTTGGAAGGCTGTTCCAGAACTTTACTCCTCTGATGGTTAGAAACATCCATCTAATTCTGAGCCTAAACTTGTTGATGGCCAGTTTATAGCTATTTGTTCTTGTGTCCACCTTGGTGCTTAACTTAAATAACTGCTCTCCTTCCCTGATATTTATCCCTTTGATGTATTTATAGAGAGCAATCGTATCTTCTGCTTCTTGGTATCATGTGACTAGATTGCCCCTCCCACAGAAATATTCATGGTAGAGGAAATCTCCCTACGATTCCTCTTGTGAAGTTGTTACCAGATTGTTCCATTTGAAGATATTGGGTTTCCTTTCTTCTTCAGATATTCCAACGTTCATGCAGATCTTTAGGAAAGCCCTGTACCTCACCCCAGTTCCTGGTCTCCTTTCTCTGTCTGGATTACCTGCCTATGAACCTCCCCTTAAAAGGGAATTCCTAAGTGTTAAAACTTTTTAACAAATCACATCCCCCCTCCTCCCTGTACTCATCTTGATCACCTTGATCGATTGGTCCTTCAGCCCTCAGATAGATTGTGCCAATCACAACACATCTTCCATTCTTCTCTTATCCTGGCCTTCCTTCTCTATGTGCAGCTATACCTTTTCACAAAATCTTCCCATCTTATCGTAGGTCAGCTGAGTGGTGTTTCAGTTCCCGTGGGTATCACTTCGTGACAGCTGTAGTTCATTTATTGTCAGTGAGCCTAACTATGTGGCCGGTCGATCTGTACCTGCTTTCAACAGCGACGTCCTGCACTCCACTCTGCTGTCTGATCACTTCACTAGGGACTCGGTCACAGACTGAAATCCCCAAAATTCTTCTTTCCAATGCCCTCTCTGTAACAGACAGTTGTTGCTCCTCTGCCTTCGTCAGCACCATGTTTCACTGCTGTACAGCATTGCCAGAAGTACTATTGAGTTGTAGAGGTTGATGCGTGTTGTCTTGTTGATTTTTCCTTGGAGGACATCCTTGATAGAACTGAATGTGCGCCAATCAGCTTTCTTTCTTCGCAATGTTAATTTCTTGACCCAAGTAGACATATTGTTCAACAACTTCTTTCCTCACTATAATAATTTAAAAAGTGAGTCATGTAGGTTGGATAGTATGTGTATACTTTTCTGTTATTGAGATTACAGTAAAGGACAAAGATATGGAAAATATATGCATTCTATCAACACAAGTGACCAAATCTGCAGAATATTATTACCAAAATTTTATTCTCTGGCAATCAGGCCAAAGAAAGGAAAATGATGATAATCACCCTAAAAAAATGCAAATGTTCAGCTACAATACAAAGTTTCCTTAATGAAAACTAAAAGAAGCAAAACTATTTAGAAGTTTTACAAATACTAAAAGAAATAGCAAATGAGACATTCAGAAATTGTGTCCCATTGTATGGATGATTAACAGATCACCAAGGAAGATCCTTGAACCCAAGTATATATATATTCATAAGTAGTCACATTAAAAAGGCATTGTAACATCGTGGTTTGTCCCTTAAGGGCTGAAGGCCTGGAGCCAACCTGCCCTGATTATTGAAAAAGCTGCTGCAACGCACGTGTGCCTCATTAAAAGGCTTGATAGGCCCCTGTGGAGGACAGTTGATACCCTTAAAAAAAAAACAGCAGGAAGCTGCAGAGCATGTGGAAAGGCTTCTTCAGGGAAAACCCTGATACTATTCGAGTTGCCCCAGCTAGGAGGACTAAGTGTAGCCTGCTAAGGTAGGAAGAAGAGGTAGTTTAGAAGTCAGAGGCTGAAGACTGAGGTCCAGCCAGGGAAAGCTTGAGAGATGATGAACTGAAACCCTGCTCCAGGATGAAGACCTGGGGACCCCTACCAAGGGGCAAAAGGGACACAAATGAGAATAGGGCCTGAAGGGTCAATGTGTGTAAAGATTAAATAAATTGGTTCCCAGAAGGAAATGTTTTAAACTACCATTTAGACTGTGATGTGGAGATATTGAGCAACCAAGAGCGGAAACAGAGGCAGGATGCCACAGTGACCTCTGACCACAAGGGGGTGCTTGAGAGACAGCTGCCTTGCTACAGACATAATTGAATTTTAGCCACCTTTTGGAGTTCATAAACCAACAGAGGAGCTCTGAATTCAGCAAAAACTATCAAGTTAGCTATAATTATCTTTTGTTTGGCTTGACCATTTCAACAGCCAATCCTTTTCTAAGATTGCTGGTTTTATACAGATTTCATCCTTTCATTGATGAGCTGTTTTTCTTTAGCTTGACATTTTCTACATATGAAATTCTTGTCATCAAGTATTGCATATGTTACATTGATTACATGAAAGAATGTTGAAGCCTTAATGATCTATGTTTTGTCAGTGTAAGAACTTAGCAATAACCATCAGGTGATGTTCAGTTTGACAGTTATACTTTGGGGAAGAAATCAAAGCTAATATCTAATCTGTAGTATCAGTAACCTTCCAAGGGTATAATTTAGGATGATTTGGGACTACCATCATCCCAGCACTTCCGCTATGTTCAGCATTTCCAAGGACTTATATTTATTTTTGTTAATCTTTCCACGTTACCTTTTAATTGTCTTTACAATAGTAGTGACCATTTTTTATTTCTCTTTTAGTCTTATATTTCTATTACAGACATAATAGAGTCTAAAATATAGCAACTCAAAGAACTTGTCCTTGGATATGATTTATTTGGAAGGAAATGCAGGAAAAGTTTGTCCAGGCTGTAGATTTAATGGAACTTTATGTGATATTGATATAGTTATGGTACTGTGTGGCATTAGAATGCACTTAAAATAATTTTAAAGCTAGGGAAGTGACTGCTGCATTGACAGGATGAAAGTAGTAGTTGGGGGTGAAGAACAACGTTAATTTAGTGCTGAGACATCTAAAAACTTACTCATAGTTCCTCTAGATCATGTAGCTATTTAAAAGGAGTGTTATTGACCAGACAATTCTTGAATTTTAGATTGATTCCTATCCAGCCTTCAGCGCGCCACTTTCGGAACTCCATGACTTTTCAGAGCTTATCTACACAGTGTGGCAGTGGGGAGGAGAGGAATTTTGAAGCATATTAATGCGTTGCACGCTAACCAGCCCATGTAGGCCCTGCTGTTGCACACTAAAAGTTCCCTGCTCTTTAACATACTGTCAAAGACCCAGGCCAGTTGGGTACAGCAGAATAGTAGACGGCAGATATACTGGCCACTGAATTAACAGTTTTCTGTTCCCTGACTGACCAGAGCAAGGGCTGCTCCAGGCTAATAAGAACACCTGATTCTAATTAACCTGCAAAGAGTCAGGTGAGGCCATTAAGCTAATGTGACCACCTGACTCTAATTAAGGCCCTGTTGATACTGTAAAAAGGGCTCATTCCTATCAGGCAGAGGAGAGCCAAGGAGCCAGAGGAGAAGAAGTGCGGCTGAAGGGCTGGTTAATGAAGACACTCTCAGGCCTTGTCTACACCACAAAGTTGCAGCGCTGGTGAGGGGGTTACAGCGCTGCAACTTAGGAGGTGTACACATCTGCAGGGCATTACCAGCGCTGCAACTCCCTGTTTGCAGCGCTGGCCGTACACCCGGTCGAACCTCGGGTGTAGAGGATCCAGCGCTGGTGATCCAGCGCTGGTCATCAGGTGTAGACACTCACCAGCGTTTTTCTTGACCTCCGTGGAATAAGCAGGTATCCCAGCATACCTGAGGAAGCCTCTCTGGTAATCAAGCAGGTATCCTTCCCCGCGGTTTGCTCTCGCTTTCCCCGAACCCCCCCCCCCCCGTAAGCAGGTCTCCTTCCCCGCTGTGTGCTCTCGCGTTCCCCGAACCCCCCCGCAAGCAGGTCTCCTTCCCCGCGGTTTGCAGGGGGGTTCGGGGAACGCGAGAGCACACCACGGGGAAGCAGGTCTCCTTCCCCGCGGTGTGCTCTCGCGTTCCCCGAACCCCCCCGCAAGCAGGTCTCCTTCCCCGCGGTGTGCTCTCGCGTTCCCCGAACCCCCCTGCAAACCGCGGGGAAGGAGACCTGCTTGCGGGGGGGTTCGGGGAACGCGAGAGCACACCGCGGGGAAGGAGACCTGCTTCCCTGCGGTTTGCTCTCGCGTTCCCCGAACCCTCCTGCAAGCAGGTCTCCTTCCCCGCGGTTTGCTCTCGCGTTCCCCGAACCCCCCTGCAAGCCGCCCAACAGCGCTGCAGTGTGGCCACATCTAACACCACTTGCAGCGCTGGTTGCTGTAAGTGTGGCCACTCTGCAGCGCTGGCCCTATACAGCTGTACTAATACAGCTGTAACAACCAGCGCTGCAAAACTGTAGATGTAGACATACCCTCAGACCATCGTTAAGGGAGCTCTAAGGTAAAGGTGAAGAAGGGAGAAGCAGAAGAGCTGTGGGGAAGTGGCCCAGGGAAATATAGCAACTCTGGCAGTGAAAGGTTGGCTGGCAACAGCTGCTACCATTAGGGTCCCTGGGCCAGAACCCGGAGTAGAGGGCGGGCCCGGGTTTCTCCCAGCCCACCACTACAGGAACATCTCTTGGGAGGGGAAGTGAGGCCCCTATCAGGACAGGAGGCTAAACTGTTCTGAAATAAGCCCCCAAGGACAAAGAGACTGTGGGAGTTCTCTCATCAACCTCCTTGCTGGCCTAAGATGAAAAGGGCTCAGTAGACTGTAACTCTGGCCCTAGAGAGAGAAGGGCTACGTGGAGGGTCACAGTGAGCCACTGAGGCTAGCATAAACTGCCTAGAAGCGCAGGACGCATGGGGAGCAAGGTCAGAGCTCTGCCACGATAGTCAGTACTATGCGCAACAGGTTAGTGCATTTTAGAATTCAAACTTGTGTAGTGTGCATTGCTGCACCATGTAAACAATCCCTTAATCCTCACTTATTTCTATTCATTTTCATTTTGTTGATTCTCAGACTGATATATTATTATTGATTGCTGTATGTACACATGGCATTTTATAAACAAATAAGTTCCTGCCCTGATCTCTATTGTGTAAAAATTCTATCTTACAAATACATATAAATAAGCAGAGTGCTTAATGCTAGGTATAATCCTATTGACTATAATTGAGCGCTATCTCAGTGGACTTGGGTAGGACGATGCTCTGCAGTAGGTACTGTGCAAGGTAGTAAGTGTTGCAGGATCAGGCTCTAAAGTTCTAATGAAGGAAGACACTGAGAGAACTGAAGAGTGTTGAGTCATGTCTCTGCCCACTGTTACCAACACCAGTTAAGCTTCACAAGATGTAGCAATGTTTGTAGACACAATATAGAAGGACCACCACTACTGCTGCTGTGTTAAGCACTATGACACGTATCTGGACTCAGATCCTAGTTAAAATGGCTCCAACAGCCAGCAGCTCATCTATTCTAGGGCTCCTAACGTTGGTTAACTCCTATGAAGCTGAACTTGTATGAGCAATTGAAAGACACTTTTAGAAAACTTTCTTAGTGTAGATGTGGCTTTTGAGAGCAGCGAGTTTAGATTCTAGTATCTGGGGGAAGAAAGTAAGTTTTATTTTTCATTTTGGGGGTTTTCATTCTTTTCTTTTTCCCTTCTCAACTGCATGTTTTTAATACTTTAAAATTAAGTTCTCTTGTCACTGGTTACTTTTAAGGCATAGCAAGGAAACAGTACAGATTTTCGTTCACCATTTTGTTTTTAAATTTACTCTGTGATTGTTAATGATGTTTACAGATCACAGAACTAAGGGAAGAAAAATGTTGTATCACCTTGCATGCCTCATATATTGTAGCCCAGTTATGCATCTAAAGTAGAGTTATAAACTATGGTTGCAAATTAGATTGCAAACAAACTTTGCTTAAGGCATGAACCATAAATTAAAATAATAATCATCTCTGTAAGATGCAACTTTTTTCCACTGTTCTTTTAAAATAAAAAGGAAAGTAGGTCAGGGAAATTTAGGATATTTTAGAGTATGTACAGTATTGTATTGTTTGCCAGTACCTAATTTACAATTACAGAGCTCCATGAATATTGAAATGATTCAGCTTCCCATTATAAATGTATGTGGCAGTTTGGTTGTTGATCAGTTTATGAAGCTAATGCAAATGAAACTGTCTTCCTGTCAGCATTTGAAATATATAATGCAGTCATGTTGTATATTCAGGGACAGGCCATTGACAGTCAATTAACAAGTTTGATTGGTATGTCAACTCATTCTTTTGAATTGTTAATAGTATGTTAATAGCATTCATTTCTTTGTGCAGTCCCATTTGCAGCTTCACAGTTACAGCTATTTTTTATAATTCTGAGTAACCTAAAATAGTGCCTTAATAATAGATTATTAAACACCTGTCTGGTGTAGCTTAGGGAGGTTTTTCTAGACTGGGAGTTTGCAGTGGATCCCTTTGATATTCAAATCAACAAATGGTAGCCTTTTTATTCAAAACGTAAGTTCTTTTGATGGTTAGCTTGTTAAGAAATATTCAGCTCCAGTCTGACCTGATCTGGTTTCCCATGGAAAAGATCTGATACTGTTTGAAGGTTCATAAATGGAATGCCAATGACAATTTGTTGTTGACGTTTTGCTGCCTCAGCCTTCAGATGCTGCTGGTTGATGTGCCACTTTAGCTTCACCAAATAATGCTTGCAGGTAAATGATCTTCTGATTGATCAGATAGTTTCAAAGCAAAGAGTTCTCTTCTGTGGTCTGTAGTCATGGTTTTTAAGGCTTGGAGGGGTACTTTAAAAGATGCATCAAAGTTGACAGATGAATCTTGAGGCAGGGAATGATGGGAGACAGCAGAATTATGGGAATATTTTTAGTGAATAACATATTACTGAGAGTTTTGAAGACCTTCAAAGATCTATCAAACCAGTTCCCCAAAGCGAGTTATTTCTCGTTTAAAAACAAAACAAAAACAAAAAAAACTCTAGGTACACAGGTTAACTCTCACTTTTCTGTGCTAGGGAAGCAGTTGAGCTATCAATTGATATTATTCTCTAATGGTATTTTATAGAGCATATTTCATTTTTTTTCAGTATCAGTCTTTTCTCCATTAAGAGCCCAAATCCTGCAAGATGCAGTGTTCTCAATTCCCACTGAAGTCCTGGCACTTCATCACTTTGCAGGGTCTGGATTTGAGATAATGAAGCTGTATATAAAACTCCTTTACACTGAGGAATTAGTAGGTTTTCATTCTCAACAATAAAGTCAAAATAGGAGGGAGTAAAAATCACATTGGAGTTATTCTGTTTCTCCTCCTTCTTCCACATCATACACATTGTTCGTAAATACCTTTCTTCATTCCCCATTTTTTCCTTCCTGAGTATAATTCAGATATTATTTTAAAGAATCAGATTAACAAGTAAAAATCTTAAAAATGTATATCACAAATTGCTCATTTCACTTGGGTCAGAGTATTTAATTCTTTATTATCATGTGATTTCTTTCCCTCCACCCCCAAAAGCAGGTGATTTTGGTTGAAGAGCGATTGCTACTTCCACCTTTTCATGGTCTCTGTATGTATAAATATCTTCTTTCTGTGTGTTCCATTCTATGCATCCGAAGAAATGGACTGTAGCCCACGAAAGCTTGTGCTCAAATAAATTTGTTAGTCTATAAGGTGCCATGAGTACTCCTGTTCTTTTCGTGGATACAGACTAACACGGCTGCTACTCTGAAACCATGAATAAACCTGTTCAGGCCAGATAAGCAGTAACCTCTGTGATTTGTTGTTAAATGTCATGCATTAGTATGTTTCCAAATGTACCTTTTGACATAAAAGATTATGACATTATACATTAATTTTAACAAACTAACTTCCATATTAATAAAAATAATTGCATTTGGTTTCATCTGGAGCAAAAATTCTCACAACTAAAACACTGGCTACATCTATTTATAAAAAATTGTTAATTAAAACTCACAGATGGAACGACTAAAGCGCCATTAGATTTCAGTCCAAAAGATCATGTAAAATACGTATTGTATAAAGTGTCTCTAGGGGACTAATTCAACTTTTGCATCCTCAGTTTTAACATTTTTTGACAGAGGTTTATAAATATTATGCATTATTTTGACCGACATTGAAGGCCATAGTTGAAAGCTATTTCCTCTCAGGTTGCAAGTTAGAATGTAATACCCCAACCTGCATTGGCTATTGGAAGTCATTTTTACAATGAAAGGACGCAGTGGTTTCCCTATAAGATTCAATTAAAAAAATATATTCTTTTAAACTGTTTTCAGAATAATTTGTATATATTAATTCTGATGAAGCATCTGGTTTTAGCATGAGGAATTAAAAGATCTTGTCTGAGCTGATTTCAAATTTCCAGCTATAATACCAAAAACTTCTTATCTTAATATCAGTGATAACTTTCTTCGCCTTTTAGTTTCTGTTCCTCACATACATTTCAAAAGTAGTACTTGTTATGAAAAACTTCTTGGGAACATCTCATGATGCCCAGAACCTCGTGTAAGTGTTTCGATTTCCTTTGATTTTATTTAGATTTCCCGCCTATCATTTTCATTTTACCTCATCATGTCTCACAAGCCTAAAAGAGATTAGATGAGCAAGGCACTTTACCCTAAATGGAGATTGCGTTTCATTGTTTTAAATACAGAGTCATCTTGTCCTAAATGTTCTACGACATAAGACTTACCACATGCTGAAAGATCTCTTTTTTATTGTTAAACAGAGTCAATATTTTAAAACATTGTTGATTTCTTAGCTGTTTAACAATGACTATGTCTCAGACAGTTGGATTGTTTTAGTCCAGTAGTTAAAGCATTTTAGCAGGAGTAGCAGCAGCAGTAGCAATAGACATAGATAAGGATGAATAACAATTTCCATTCTAGATCTCTATTTTTATTTGCTCACAATTTTCTGAGGCTCCATATACACTTATAAAAACAATCATGTCAGGGATCCTAGTTATAGCATATTTCTACCCTAATCCAGTTACAAACCCTAAGGCTTGATTTTGCAAACAGTTACTGCTGGACTTAGCAATTACTCTCATGAGTAGTTCCACTGACTTCAGTTCACATGAGCTTTACAGGTCATCTGCCCGAGCCTGACACCTTTTGCAGAGATGAGGGAGTGGACATTCCAGACAGCAAGAGAAATAAATTTTAGCTACACAGCATACTACTCGTTAATGAATTCAGTACGTTTGTGCACAGGTGATGAAATCCACACCAGCAGATCCTGAGGCAGGATATAGTACATATAATATATGTGTATTTGTTATCTTTTGTGGGATTGGTACTGTCTGTCTTTGCTTTAAGTTCATTGTGTTTTTAAATTAATTGTCAAGGATATTGAGTAAGATAGACAACTATATGTTCATAGTTAAGTTTGCTTCATAGTCTCATCCCCTGCACTGCACCCTAGGGAAGATTGTGCTACTGGTTCAAATGAAAATGTATAGTACATATGTGCTAAAAAAAAGTAATACATTTTCATATACCTGGGAATATGCTGAGTCTCCACCCTGTGTTATAGCCTGAACCTGCACCAGTGGTATCAATGGGAGCTTTGTCATTGACTTCACAGAGTGCAAGATGAAACTCCTAGTATCCCAACGTGTGTTTTTCTGGAATTTGGCTTTATTGCATATGAGAGAAGACCATGTACATGGTCAAGCATGGGGGAGGAGGGGGGAGGAAGGAGGGAGACTGAGATGTAGAACAGTCTGTTGTATATGCGGTTGTATAAGACATTATCTGTTCTCTCTCTCACACACACAAAACTCAGATATTAAAATGTTCAGCCTATAAATGAACAGTTAGGCTGAATATTTTGGCCTGGATAGTCTTTCTCTAAAGATTCAGGGAAGTGTGTTAATATTGATTGAGCTATTATTTAATTTTTAATTTGCTTAGTTACTATCTATCAAGTCCCTGTGAGACTACATGATTACAACAGTATGAAATGACACTATTCTGATAATATGAAAGTGACCACATATATATTGATAGTGTGGTCAGCTGTTTGCAAATAGGTTTTATGAGGCTGCTTCTTACCTGTCTCCCTGTTATCCCAGAGCAGCATCTTAAGGCAGCCAGTGACATTAATGAAAGGCATATTTTGAATAAGAATATTAAGTCAAGTAGTTCCACTGCTAGGAAAGTGCATCTTTACCATGAGAATGGAATGTCACTGTTAATGTGTTTCATACACTGCGAAATACTGTAGTGTGATGTACTGCTTTCACCTTTCAATACAGAGTATTTTGGCTGCCTAGCCATCTCTCTTCTGTTCATAATCACACTAATCTATGGAGATGGTTGGCACGAGTAAAGATTGTAAAGACAGGTAGGAATTGCAAAAAACTAACTCATTCTTCATAAAATTTTATGACTGCAATCTTGATTCTCCTTCGATGCCAGATTCCAGCACAATGTCACAGCCTTGAATGGTAGCAGCCTAGAAATTTCTCCAGTATTATTTTATAACAACAGTTCTGGAGTGATATTTTAATGCACATATTTAGTTATTATAAGGAGACATATTCTTAGTGGCAACTTTCATTACTATAGGTGTACAATGAGGTTCCTTTCTAAGTACATTGTGTGTGTGAGAGAGAGAGAGGGATCATACACACATTTTTTTTATCTATCTATATAATGTGGCCATCCCAAATTCATGCCAATAGATCAGCTTTCTACCACATTGCCTTACCTTCTTTGTCTCTTTCCTTATATCTATCCTACATATAGTGAGCATGTATGTGTGTGTGCTCTACACAATCTCTCTCTCATTGTTCATTCTCTCTCCTTCCCTATCTTTGTATCCATGATATAGATACGTACTGGGAAATAGACAAATATACAGTGAGAGAGAAATATATAGCACACAAGCACACACTGTCTATCTATAGGAAAAGAGACAAGCATGATTGTGTCATATAAAACTACCTTTATCAGCATAAATTTGGGACATGATTCAGAACTGGCAAATGCACAAATGAAACCATCAATTATATATCCATGGAGGACATCCTAAATGAGTGTATACAAAACCTTGATACCACACCATCCTATCATGTAAACTGTGCAGGCTTCATATTTTATAACCTCACAGAGACTCTGAAAAAAATTATTTATTCTATTTTGTTTAGTCTCCTTCCCCCCAGTAAAATCAAATAATACCATGAATCCAAGTACAAAAGCCTCACAAGCAGATGCCAATGTTAACTACTAAATTTTACAATGTCTTAAAAATACTTAAAATATCCTTTTGCATAATTAAGATATGAAATCTGATATCTCAAGACCTTTTACAGCCAGACACAAGTGCTGTAGCACTTTGGAAATATGAAAAACACACTTTTCCAATGGTATAATGCACTGATTTCTAGCTGTGTGGAGAACTTAAACATGTCAGTGGACCAGGACTAACTATTACCTGTCTTGGAGCAAGCATCTTCCTTGTGCCAGTACTGCTGAATTTGGCCCTGTGTGTGATCTGTGGTTGATATCTTTGGACAGAGACTATATCGTCCTCTGTACATGCTGAACATGCTTGCACCCAGTAAATAATAATAGTTCATCTTATATTTTCTTTTTGGGGCTTTCAGCCCATTACTTCTAGTAACACTGCTTGCATCACTCACAGTATTTCCTGTCCATCTTAGGACTCTTTGAAAATTTTCCATCAAAACCATATTTCAGTGGAAAACTGGATTTTTGACTAAACATGATTTTTTGTGAAAAGTATCTTGTTTCTAAAGAAAATTTTGACTTTGTCAAGATGAAACATCTTGGAACATCCGTGATGCATTGCGGCAGTAAGAGGGGGTACATCATGATTGTTGTCCATCCTTTGGGGCATTGGGCAACAAAACTACACCTGCCATGAGACACTGCAGAAGTATTTCTGAATCAAAATGTTAGGTTCTTGGCCAAAACTTTTCTAGTTTTGAGTGATAATTTTCAGGTTTTTGCCCAAAACTTGAGATTTTGTGTGGGAAAATTTAGACAAAAATGTTTTTAATTGTATTTTTATCACTTTTCAAAAATATTCCAAACAGCTCTATCTCCCTCCTAGTATTTAAACCCTTCCAAATACAATTGTAATTGTCAAGCTGGTAGAATCTTTAAGCATTGCTTAGCTTTTTAAATTCTCATCAATCAGTACCACCATCCCACTAAACATTTTATGTTCCTCTTCTCTATCTTCTTGCCAACTTATGCACATCTTTCTGGTATTTAAGTGCCCAGAATTGAATACAATATATTGGATGCTATTTCACCCATGTCATTTAGAGTCTCTGTCCTGTGATATGAAGCTTTAGTGTATGAAAGCCCATATCTTCTTGCAAACTCTCATCTAATTTGTTACACTACAATTGAAGGTCACTTTCTTCGTTATTGTTGTCAAGTTTTCTCCCTTCTTTGAATATCTGTATTTCAGAATATATTTTCCCCAGATGTTCTGGGGTTACTTTTAATTTTTCCCAAGTTGAATCTCATTCTGTTATTTCTTGCCCATATTTCTAACCAGTCTAGGTCCATTTGTATTATTTTTGTATCTTCATTGGTGCTCATAAGACCTTCCAAGTTAATCTTTTCTGTGGATTTCATTAATATGCTGTTAATCTTTTCTTTCATTGACTTATTCAAAATGTTAAACAAAATCTGGCCTAACACCAGTACCTAACGCATTCCACTAAATATGTATCCCAACTCGGTACATGACCATTTGTCATTATACTTTCCTAGCAATCCCTCAGCTAGTTAACAATATTTATATCCAAGCCAATTTAAACTAACTTATTGAGACCTTGTATCAAATATTGTTAAATACCAGATCTGTTACATGTACTTTATTGTAATTTTGTAATTGTAAATATTAAAAGCAAAAGAACAATCGGGTATGTCTAGCATAATATGTACTTTATAAACACTTGATATTCATTGCTCAGAATCCCATCTATAATTACCATTACCTTCTATTTCAATCACTTTCTTTCCCTTTTAAAAGTTGAACCCCTCTATGTATTCTTTTTTAAGGTGGTGGTATTTCTATCATATATATTTATTTATTTATTGTCAACCAAGACCAACCATTCTTTCAAGGGCCATTATATAAATACAATTAATATTAAAAGACTTTTCAGATTGTGGAGCGGGAGGTAGTTTGTTTGCTTTTCCTCTCTCTCTCTCTCTCTCTTTCTTTCTTTGTTTTGCTAGGAGTTAAAGTTAGATTTACTGTACTGTAAATGTCAAAGTGACTCTTCTTTCCTTTTATAATATAAGAACAACAGTTTTATTTTATGTTTTTCAGTCCTCTGGTATCTTCCTAGTTTTTCATGATTTCTAATCAATAAATAATTGTCACAGATCTGGTGAATTTTCCAAATACCTAAGTCATTGTTACAATTGAAGATTCATATTATTGAGACTTACTGATTTATATATATTCAGGTTTTGAAGATGTCCCTCACCTATTTTTATAAAGAACTGTTTTCATAAGAGGTTAACATAAGCTTCAAGTTTGGATCTAGACATACTCAAGCTTCTGGGGATATTCAGTTCCAGGGTTTTTATTTGGTCCATTTCTAATCACTAATTAATTTATTTATTTGTTTATTGGACTGGCATCTAGGAAGGCCAACCCCTTTCTACTAGGCAAACATATAACAAAAAGTACCGACCCCAAAGAGCAACTTATGTATTTATTAATTTATTTGTAAAATGCTGACTTAAAACAGAGTTGTTTCCCATTAGGTTTAAAGTCATGGGGATATATTTGTTGTAGTACCTTTTTGTTTCTGCTATCTTCACTCAAACTGGTAACTTTTCTCCAGCTTTTAGACATCAGAAAAGTATTTTATATTTACATAGTTGACAATATGTGCAAATGCAATAGTGTGGGAGTTTTGACTTTTTTCCAAGGTTGTGAGAGGAAACCATAGACCATTTCAAAGGTAGCAGAATGATAGTCATGGAGACTATCTATTCTGTATTCTTCCACAGAAGAAATACATCACAGGACAAAGCCAGTGCAGCCTTCTTCACACTGACCTACCTGCCTGTGAGATTTCTCTTTCTATACTGGAGGGATCCTCTTTTGAGATGAGAGAATAGTTCACCATTTATGCCCACTGAGCCCTTGACCTTTCTGCTTAGACTGCCAACAAGGACTCCAGTTAGTGTGAAGCTTTGGCCCAACCAGACAGAAGAAGAAACACTGTCCTGGGAGCCTGGCTTGAGAAAGGAAGCATAGTTCAGCTCTGCTTCCTCCTTCCCCTTCTCCCCAAATTCTGGAGACTCCACATGGGTGGAGGTAGGGGTAAGTTGGAGTGGGCCTCTGGCCAACTGTTGTGTCCACAGTGGTTGTGGTTGGTTGGTTTGGATGTGGTGGGGAGGTAGACCTTGTCTATCTGGTTTACAAGTGTCTCCGTGGTGGAGCCTAGCCATTTGTAACTGCAGTTGCAGCCATCATTTAAAGACACAATTTTGGTATTTTTTGGGATCTCAACACTCTGGGAATAGAAATATGAACGCAGAGCCATGAGATGCTTTTATGTGAAAACTTGAGTTTCTGAAACTTTGTCTTCCATAAATCTGAATTTTCTGTTTTATACATCCCTTAATTAGAGACCATGCTGTAGAACAAAAGAAACTTGATATACCTTTAATCAAACTTTAAACATAACTATTATATCTCAAATATTATATATGCAAACAATATACTGGTCTGATTTAACCATGCATAAGTAGTAAAATTCAGAACTGAAGTTGAAACACTGACCTTATTCTCTCTTGAACATTTTGGCGTGATAGTTTACTTTTGTTGCATTCTCACTGAAGTGTGTTTGAGTTTTGCCCGCATGAAGCCCTATATGTAAGACTGCCTGTTATTTGGAGCTCAAAACAATAAATAGGTTCCGAATTTTGTTGTGCTGTTTGATTGCGTGGTTAGTGGTGGAGGGAAGAGGAAGGAGAGCGTATTTTTTTTATTAAAGTGGATTTAGCATGCATCATGCTGTTAGGTATCTGGTTCTTCAGACCTATTGTCAAGTCAATAATTGTGGTAAGATTTACCAGATTTGTGTTACTGTGTATACACAATATGCTTCTTTCTGCTCCAGCTGGCAATTGACAACAGTATATATTCCTCATTATGAATAGGAATTTGTATATTTATTAATTGAAATATACAAAATATGTTTAGCTGTATTTATAGAGTCACTACAATATGTGCTATAAATATGTATTAATGGTAAGGCACATTTAACTTTTATGATACTGTAGTAAAAAAATGTATAGAACATAGTTATTGCATATGTAAAGCTGAATTTTCTTCTTTCACTTTAATATCAAAAGTGTCTAAACTGCTCTACATAATGGACTAAAACCCCACACATATGCAATCTGAAGAAGTAAAATGTGGATCAGTTCAAGAAAGTAAACTTTGGTACTAGGGGAGAATGCAAGGAAGGTAATGTTTCTGTTCCTGTAACATACGTGGCCAAATATCTGTTACTTTGAAATACACGTATAAAATTCCATCTCAAAATTAGATGTGGCAGGTTTCAGCCAGATGCCAATGTTCTGAAGCTGTGTCATAAACCTCTGAAAACAGCATGTCTGTAATGGAGACAGCACTAATGGACACTAATGTAATTAACTGTACTTCTACAAGCTTAGCTAGGAGAACAATTCCTTTTTAATTTAAAGGACAGTTCTAGAATTTAGATTATGATATTTTTAAGTAATATGCATGTTCTTATATTTGTCTTGGGGGTTTTGTAGTAGGAGTGGATAATGACCATTAGATCTTCCATTTTTAAATTAAAATAAATCCTTTGTTTTCCAATTACTGTTATTGTAGCCATTTCTCAGAAAGGAAACTTAAATTAAATGGCTATCAATCCATTAATACATTTGCACAGAATTTTAAAATGAAATATGTGCTAGTTCAAGAAAGAGAATGTATGTTTCTACTTGAAGATCATAACATGTTAAAATTGAGTGAGTCATATAGAATTCAAATGCACGTTATATACTGAAAATGTTTTCATGTTATTGTTTAAATGGTATCTCTTTTTTTAAAAAACCTTATTCACTCTGGATAGCTGAATCAAAGATTCCACATTACAGAAAGCAATTTCACCATCATTAGCTAAATAAGAGGGCCCTAGGAAGAAGGGATTATCATATATTAAATTAAAAGTTCACTACCTTACAGCTTTAATCGTGTTAGAAAAGATGATTTCTATCTAACTTAATCAGCAAGAGGTTTTTATTGCCTGCAGTATTAATTGATTTAGGTCCTCATTAAGGTCAGAGGTACACTTGGGTGACCAGGGGCAGCCAATTAGCACATTGTCAGTTGTGCTTATTTACATTGACTGACCATAATGGTAGGTTATTTAACTGTTAGGTCAGGGGGTCACTGAATCTTTTGTGCACTGTGACCTCGTAAAGGGCAACAGTCACTCAGACACCAGACTGCATTTACAACAAAGATTTAGTTTATTATGTATTGACTCCATTCAATTGTAGGAAACAGGTGTTTGTTCCTGCTGGGCAATTAGTATATTATTACCAACATAAATACTTCTATGTGAGTGGCTGAAATATCTTCCTTAGAAAATTTCAAAAATTCTTATTCAGATACCAGTATATCATTTGAAACTTTTAATAGCACATTTAAATAAAATAATTAAACTTTAACAGCATATGTACACTACTGTAATGCACATATTCTGTATTCTGATACAATCATAGCATGTTATTTTGTTAGCCACCCAAGTCAAGGAATGATCTTGGGGCTTTAACTAGTCAAACCACAAGCAATGATACTGATGACTAACTAGTATTACACATCCGAAGACCCTCCTTAGCAATGAGAGGGATGTAATGAGTCCATTAATAAAAATGTAGGAACAGAAGGGACCTCAGTAGGTCATCTAGTTCAGTCACCTGCATTGAGGCAGGACTAAATATTATGTAGATCATCCCTGTCAGGTTTCTGTCTAACCTGTTCCTATGTAATTTGTTTCAGTGCTTACCAACCCTTACCATTAGGAAGGTTTCCTAATGTTAAATCTAAATCTCCCTTACTGAAATTTGAGTCCATTACCTCTTGTCCTGTCCTCAGTGGTTAAGGAGAACAATTTATCACCTCCTCTTTATAACAACTTTTTACATACTTGAAGACTGTTATGATGTCCCCTGTGCTCCAGATTTAACAAGCCATTTTTTCCATCTTTTCACATAGGTCATATTTTCTAGACCTTTAATCATTTTTTAAGCTTTCCTTTGGACTTTCTCTAGTTTTTCCACAGCTTTCCTGAAGTGTGATGCCAGGCACTAGACAGTACAGTTGAGACTTCATCAGTGCTGAGTAGAGTGGAAGAATTACTTTTCAGTGTCTTGCTTATAACACTCCTGCTAATACATCCCAGAATGATGTTTCCTTTTTTTTTTGCAACAGTATTACATTGGTCACTCATATTTAGTTGTGATCCACTGTAACTCCCAGATCTTTTTCCACAGTACTCCTTCCTAGGCAGTCATTTCCCCATTTTCTATTCCTTCCTAAGTGCAGTACTTTGCACTTTTTCTTATTGAATTGCATCCTATTTATTTCAGACCATTTCTCCAGTTTATCAAGTTAATTTTGAATTCTAATCCCATCCTCCAAAGCGCTTGCTACCCCTTCCAGCTTGGTATCTGTGATGGTGGCCCCCATAAGGCTTTGTGAAATATGCTTATTTTTGTATATGTGACATAACTGGAATATGTTTTAGGCTACATATACCATGTAACATATCTATGTAAAGGTTATGATCTACTGAATGTTTTCATCCTGTTTGTATGCATGTATCATTTTTGTATTTGAAGTTATGAATATTGGCTGTGAACTGGCTTGATTTTAACTAGCCTAGTAGAGCATTTGGTCAGCTTCTTGAGAAAAGTGCAAACTAAATGCCCAATCAAAAACTACTTTAGCCAACAATGAACTTGAAGATGCCAATCCACATCAGAGCTTTCACAGGAATATGACTTGGCTAGTAAAAACTGAGTCATGCATGGACATGTGGCTTGTCCGTGTGACTCCAAAACTCCATCTTGGAGCTGGACTTTGAATAGAAGAGAGGATGGGGTCTCCACCCACAAGAGAGAGTCTATTTAACCCCCTGGGAGACCCTTCCATTTTGTCTTCAGCTGGCTAAAGAGAGAGCTTCTCTAGCCCCAAGGATACCTGAAAGAAACTGGAACAAAAGACAGTAACTACAGGGAGTGTGAGTGATTGCTGGACCTAGACTAGCAGGAGACTAGTTTGTAAAAGGAAGCTTACTGGAACTGGTGAGGTTTTATTTGTATTCAGTTTCTTAGACATAGACTTGCATGTTCTATTTTATTTTACTTGGTAATTCACTTTGTTCTATCCATTACTACTTGGAACCACTTAAATCGTACTTTTTGTATTTAATAAAATCACTTTTTACTTATTAATGAACCCAGAGTATGTATTAATACCTGGGGGAATGGGAGGGGACAAACAACTGTGCATATTTCTCTATCAGTATTACAGAGGGCGAACAATTTATGAGTTTACCCTCTATAAGCTTTATACAGGGGAAAACGGATTTATTTGGGGTTTGGACCACATTGGGAGTTGGACATCTGAGTGTTAAAGGCAGGAACACTTCTGTAAGTTGCTTTCAGTTATGCCTACAGTTGTTAGGGGATGTGGTTCAGACTCTGGGTCTGGGTTTGCAGCAGGCTAGTGGGTGTGGCTCAAACCAGGCAGGGCACTGAAGTCCTAAGCTGCCAGAGCAAGAAAGCAGGGGCAGAAGTAGTCTTGGCACACCAGTTGGCAGCCCCCAGGGGGTTTCTGTGATCCAACCTGTCACGATATTATCCACAAACTTTATAATTGTACTCGCTATGTTATTATCCAAATCATCTATAAGATATTGACTAGAACCAGGCCCAGGACAGATCCCTGAGGGATTCCACTCGATATGCCCTTCCAACTTCATTCTGAACCATTGATAACTACTCTTTTCCAGCAAGTTGTGCACCCACCTTGTAGTAGTCCCACGTAGGCTATATTTCTCTAGTTTGTTTGTGAGAAGGTCTTATGAGACAGTATCAAAAGCCTTACTAAAGTTGAGATATATAACTTCTACTGCTTCCTCTCTGTGCACAAGGCTTGTTACCCTGTCAGAGAAGGATATTAGGTTGGTTTTACATGATTTGTTCTTGATAAATCCATGCTGACTGTTGGTTATCACCCTGTTATCTTCTAGGTGCTTACAAATTGAATGATTATTTGTTCTATTATCTTTCTAGGTACTGAAGTTAAATTGACTGGTCTATAATTCCCTGGATTGTCTTTATTCCCTCTTTTGTAGATAGATACTATATTTGCCCTTTTCTAGACCTCTAGGATCTCTCTCCTGTCCTCCGTGAGTTCTCAAAGATAATTGTTAATGGCTCAGAAATCTTTTAAGCCAGTTCCTTAAATAGTCTAGGATGTATTTCATCAGGCCCTGCTGACTCGAAAATATCTATCTTTCTAAGTAATTCTTAACTTATTTTTCTATTTTAGTCTCATATCTTAAGACTTACCCCATTAACACTGATGTTCATGATGTTAGGCGTTCAATCACAGCTAACTTTTGTGACAAAGTTCCTCCTCTACTTTGTTGGATCCTGCACTTATTGGCAGATTTGCTCGCCTCACAGATTCACCCTGTGGGTCGGGAAACAGCCCAGAGACCTTCCCCTCTGGTAGAAGACACAGTCCAGGTCAGTTCCTCCTGTGTTTGACCAGGAGCTGGGAGATTTTGGGGGAAACATGGGCCCGCCCTCTGCTCCGGGTACCAGCCCTATGGACTGCAGCTGTCTAGAGTGCCTCCTGGTACAGTTACGTGACAGCTACAACTCTCTGGGCTACTTTCCTATGGCCGCCTCCCAACACCTTCTTTGTCTTCACCACCAGACCTTCCTCCTGATGTCTGATAACACTTGTACTTCTTAGTCCTCCAGCAGTATGCCTACTCATTCTCAACATCTTGCATACCTCTTGCTCCCAGTTCCTTTCACGCACTTCCTTTCCCCCAGCCTGACTGGAGTGAACTCTTTTTATAGCATCAGAGGGGCCTTAATTAGAGTCAGGTGCTTAACAGTCTTACCTGACTCTAAACAGGTTAATTGGAGTCAGGTGTTCTCATTAGCCTGGAACAGCCCCTGTTCTGGTCACTCAGGGAACAGAAAACTGCTTCTCCAGGGGCCAGTATATCTCCCTTCTACTACTTTGCTGTTCCCAACTAGATGGTGTCTATCACACTTTTTAGTGAGAACTGAAACAAAAAAAATATTTAACACTTTGGCCATTGCTGCATTTTCTGTTATTGTCTTTCCCTTCTCAGTGTGTAATTGCCCTACTCTGTCCTTGCTCTTGCATCTAATACTTATAAAATGTTTTCTTGTTACCTTTTATGTCTCTAGCTAGTTTAAATTTGTTTTGTGCCTTGGACTTTCTAATTTTGTCCCTACATGCTTATGTTGTGTGTTAGACATAGTTTCCCCCTTCTTAGACTCATAGACTCATAGACTCATAGGTCAGAAGGGACCAATCTGATCATCTAGTCTGACCTCCTGCACAAGGCAGGCCACAGGACCCCACCCATCCAATTTTATACAACCCCTATCCCAGGACCGAGTTATTGAAATCCTCAAAAATGGTTTGAAGACCTCAAGCTGCAGAGACACCACCAGCAAGCGACCCGTGCCCCACGCTGCAGGGGAAGGCGAAAAACCTCCAGGGCACCTGCCAATCCGCCCTGGAGGAAAATTCCTTCCCGACCCCAAATATGGCGATCAGCTAAACCCTGAGCATGTGGGCAAGAGTCACCAGCCAGCACCCAAGAAGGAGTTCTCCGCAGCAACTCAGTACCCATCGCATGCAACATCTCCCCGCAGACCATTGAGCAGACCTGTCTGGTGGTAATTCAAGATCAATTGCCCAAATTAACGATCCTATCATAACATTCCCTCCATATACTTATCAAGCTTTGTCTTAAAGCCAGGAAAGTCTTTTGCCCCTACTACTTCCCTCGGAAGGCTATTCCAGAACTTCACTCCCCTAATGGTCAGAAACCTTCGTCTAATTTCAAGTCTAAACTTCCTAATATCCAGTTTATACCCATTCGTCCTCGTGGCTACATTAGTACTAAACTTAAATAATTCCTCTCCCTCCCTAACGTTAACCCCCTTGATATATTTATATAGGGCGAGCATATCCCCCCTCAGCCTTCTTTTGGCCAGGCTAAACAAGCCAAGCTCTTTGAGTCTCCTTTCATAAGGCAGTTTTTCCATTCCTCGGATCATCCTCGTAGCCCGTCTCTGAACCTGTTCCAGTTTGAATTCATCCTTCTTGAACATGGGACACCAGAACTGCACACAGTATTCCAGATGGGGTCTCACCAACGCCGTATACAACGGTACTAACACCTCCTTATCCTTGCAGGAAATACCCCGCCTGATGCATCCCAAAATCGCATTTGCTTTTTTAACAGCCGTATCACATTGGCGACTCATAGTCATCCTGCTATCAACCAGTACCCCAAGGTCCTTCTCTTCCTCCGTCGCTTCCAACTGATGCGCCCCCAACGTATATCCAAAATTCTTATTATTAATTCCTAAATGCATGACCTTGCACTTTTCACTATTGTATTTCATCCTATTTCTATTACTCCAGTTTACAAGATGGTTCAGATCTTCTTGAATAGTATCCCTGTCCTTCTCCGTGTTAGCAATACCCCCTAGCTTCGTGTCATCCGCGAACTTTATTAGCACATTTCCGCTCTTTGTGCCAAGGTCAGTAATAAAAAGGTTAAATAAGATCGGTCCCAAAACCGATCCTTGAGGGACTCCACTGGTGACCTCCTTCCAGTCCGACAGTTCACCTTTCAATACGACCCTCTGGAGTCTCCCCTTTAACCAGTTCCTTATCCACCTTACAACTTTCATATTCACTCCCAGCTTTTCCAATTTAACTAACAGCTCCCCGTGCGGAACCGTGTCGAACGCCTTACTGAAATCTAGGTAAATTATATCTACCGCATTTCCTTTATCTAAGTAATCCGTCACCTTCTCAAAGAAGGAGATCAGATTGGTTTGGCACGATCTACCTTTAGTAAATCCGTGTTGCAATTCGTCCCAATTACCATTGACCTCTATGTCCTTAACTACTTTCTCCCTTAAAATTTTTTCCAAGACCTTACATACTACAGACGTCAAGCTAACAGGCCTATAATTACCCGGATCACTCTTTTTCCCTTTCTTAAAAATAGGAACTACATTAGCAATCCTCCAGTCATACGGCACAACACCCGAGATTATCGATTGCATAAAAATTCTCGCTAACGGGCTCGCAATTTCACGCGCCAGTTCCTTTAATATCCTCGGGTGGAGATTGTCCGGGCCCTCCGACTTCGACCCATCGAGCTGTTCAAGTACGGCCTCTACCTCAGTTGCAGTAATAGCCACTTCCATATCCACATTCCCGTTTATCATCCCTCCATCATCGCAAGGTTCCTCACTAGTCTTATTAAAAACCGAGGCAAAGTACTTGTTTAGATGTTGGGCCATGCCTAGGTTATCCTTAACCTCCATTCCATCCTCAGTGTATAGCGGCCCCACTTCTTCTTTCTTTGTTTTTCTTCTTATTTATGTGGCTGTAGAACCTTTTACTATTGGTTTTGATTCCCTTTGCAAGTTCCAGTTCAATGCGGCTTTTAGCCTTCCTCACTTTATCCCTACAGGTTCTGACCTCAGCAAGGTAGCTTTCTTTACTGATCCTGCCTTCCTTCCACTCCCTGTAAGCTTTCTGCTTTTGTCTAATCCCCTCTCTGAGTTGCTTGCTCATCCAGTTTGGCCTGCAACTCCTGCCCATGGTTCTTTTCCCCTTTCTCGGGATGCAGGCTTCCGACAGTCTCCGCAGCTGTGACTTAAAGTAATTCCAGGCCTCCTCCACATTTAAATCCACTATTTCCTCCGTCCAATCCACTTTCCTAACTAATTTCCTTAACTCTTTAAAATTAGCCCTCGAGAAGTCAAAAACCCTAATCGCAGATCTACATTTGTTTATCCTTCCATCTAGTTTGAACTGAATCAGCTCATGATCACTCGAACCAAGGTTGTCCCCTACCACCATTTCTTCTACGAGGTCCTCACTGCTCACCAACACCAAGTCTAAAATGGCATCCCCTCTCGTAGGTGCTTCAACTACTTGATGAAGAAATCCATCCGCTATCACATCCAGGAAAATCTGACCCCTATTATTTGTGCAAGTACTCGTCCTCCAGTCTATATCCGGGAAGTTGAAGTCCCCCATAATCACACATTTCCCCTTTGTGTTTACTTCATTAAAGACATTAAAGAGGTCTCTATCCATATCCCAATCCGATCCCGGCGGTCTGTAGCACACCCCAAGCACTATCTCAGGGGAAGCTCTAGTTGCTTTTTTACCCAGCGTGATTTTTGCCCAGACGGACTCCGTCTTATCCATTCCATCGCATCTTATTTCGCTACATTTAATTTCATCATTGATGTACAAGGCTACTCCCCCACCTTTGCCTTTCTTCCTGTCTTTTCTGAACAGCACATAGCCTTCAATACTCGTGCTCCAGTCATGACTACTATTCCACCAGGTTTCGGTAATCCCTATAATATCCGGCTTCACTTCCTGCACGAGTAACTCCAGTTCCTCCATCTTGTTACCTAGGCTCCTCGCATTAGTGTACAAACCTTTTAATTTTCGGCGTTTGGCGTCAGTGACATTCTTTCCCCCGTCGTGCACAAACTGTCTGCCACCAGCATCACCCGTTACTCTGGTTTCTACTCCACTATTCCTCCTTGGATCAAATCTTGGGGCCGCAAGGGTATCCCCGCTCACTTTGTTTACTTCCCTCTCCAGGTTATGTTCTGGCGTGGAGATCTCCCGAACATTTCCCAAGTTCTTGTAGGACTCTCTTTTGAGTTTTAGGTCATTGAAGATCTCCTGGTTAAGCTGGGGTCATCTCTTACCATATTTTCTATTGTTCATATGTATTGGGATAATTTGCACTTGTGCTGTTAATATCTCCTAAAAAAACTGCCCACACTCCTGAACCCTTTTTCCCTTACACTTACTTCCCACGGGATCTTGCCTACCAATTTTCTGAGTTTGCCAAAGTCTGCTTTCTTGGTATCTACAGTCGTTATTCTGCTGTTTTCCCTCCTACCATACCTTAGAATCATGAACTCTGTCATTTTGTGATCACTTCCCCTTTCAAATTCTGAACCAGTTCCTCCATGTTCCTCAGAATCAAATCTAGAATAGCCTTTCTCCTAGTTGCTTTCTTCTCCTGTATTAAAAAAGTTATCTCCAGTGCATTTCAAGAACTTGTTGGATAATCTGTGCCCTGCTGTACTGTTTTCCCAACAGACAGATAAAGTTCCCCATTGCCACCAAGTCCTGTGGTTTGGATGATTTTGCTAGTTTTTTTCTAAAAAAGCCTCATCCACCTCTTCCGGTTTGGTGGTCTGTAGCTTACACTTACCATTACATTACCCTTGTTTTTTTTTTTTTTTACCTTTTATGCTTACCCACAGACTTTCAAATGTCTGCCTCCCATTTCTATCTCATCCACAGTTCAGCTGTATACATCTTTGATATGCAAGGCAACACCTCCTCTCTTTTATCTTGCCTTTTCTTCCTGAAAAATCTATACCCTTCTATATCAATCTTCCAGTCATGTGTATTATTCCACCAAGTTTGTGTGATGCCAATTATGTCATAATTGTGATTATTCACTATTCTGTATTTCTACTTCTTCCTGTTTGTTCCCCATACTTTTTGCATTTGTATATAGTCATAGTGAGGCAGGCATTAAACTAGATTCAATGTGGGAGGAGACAAGAGCCCACAGGCAAGTCCAAAACATGGAGACCTGAGTTGGAATCGTGGGGAGGGAGAGGCGTTGGGCAATCACAGCAGGGACAAAGGAAAGACAAGAGGGAATACAGAGGGGAAATCTAATGAATTTCCACTCTGTATTCAAAGATACTCTTCCCTTCTTTGATAGATGGACCCCATCTCCGCTCAGCAGTCCTTCTTCTCTGAACAGCATCCCATGGCCAAGGAAGCTGAAGCCCTCCATCTGCGCAGCCATGCATTCACCTCCAGCATGTGTCTGCCTCCATGTGTCTGAATGTATCTGAACGCTATTGTTACAAAGAGCACCTAAGATTCCTATAATTGGGAAAAAAATAGAGGAAAAACCATCTTTCCCATATTTTGCTTACTTTATACATTGGATAGCACTTTGTGTTACTTTCCTTTTTCCCCTGGATAGTCAGTCAGGGCCAGATCTTGCATATGCTCCCAGATAAAAGTTAAGTATGGGTGTAACTGTTTAACTGTAGGATCTGGGCCTCAATTAGTTAGTTCCTCCTATTGTTTGTATGATTCGGTGAGGTCCAGATGGTTCAAAAAGAGGCACAAATAAACACCTTTTTCAAGCATTCAAACGCCATCTGCATGTCAGTTGACCAGGTGAACTTAGTCCTTCTGGAGGAGGGATGTTATAGAAGCTACCAGTTTAGAGAATCCTTGGATGAGTCGCTGGTAAAAATTTTTGAACCTGAGGAACTCGTGGACTTTAAGGTCAGAAGGGACCATTGTGATCATCTAGTCTGACTGCCTGCACATTGCAGGCCAGAGACCCTCATCCACCCACTCCTGTAATAGACACCTAACCTCTGGCTGAGTTACTGAAATCCTTAAATCATGGTTCTAAGACTTTGTTACAGAGAATTCACCATTTACTTTAGTTTAAACCTGCAAGTGACCCATGCTCCATATTGCAGAAGAAGATGGAAAAAACCCAGGGTCTCTGCCAGTCTGAACCGGGGAGAAATTCCTTCCTGACCCCAAATATGGCGAACAGTTAGAACCTGAGCATGTGAGCAAGACCCACCAGGCAGATACCTGGGAAAGAATTCTCTGTATTAACTCACAGCCCTCCCCATTTCGTGTACCATGCATATATTTGAGGGCACTTTCCACTTGGTGATGGCTGTAGTCTTGCAGGGTCCATGGCGAGTTTCACTAGGGAGATAAAATAGCCCAGAAACTGCATGGTGTCTTTAACAAATTCACATTTCTCAGTTTTCACGTGAAGTTGATTTTGGCAGAGCTCGTCAAGAACAGTGCTCACTTGGTGGTCAGGGAGTTTTAGATTCTCTGAAAAAATGAGAATATTGTCTAAGTAGATTATCATGAATTTGTTGAGGATTTCTCTGAAATAGTCATTCATGAAATGCTGGAAGGTAGCAGGGGCTTTACACAGATCAAACAACAGGGCCAGGTATTTGAGATTGCCATATCTAGTCTGAAATGCTGTCTTCCATTCATATCCCTACCAGATTCTGACCAAGTTGTATGCTCCATGCAGATCTAGCATTGTAAAAACCCAAGCCAAATGGATTATTTCCAGGAGTTTGATTATCAGAGGAAGTAGGTTTGGATTGTGGATGGCGATCTTATTTAGGGCTTGATAATCAATGCAAGGTCAGACGGATGCATCCTTCTTGCCACAAAGAAGATAGGTGCTCATGCTGGAGGAATCAAGATTTCCCTTGTCGTACCCCCAGAGGCATGCAACTCATGTTTAGATAGGGCATAAATGTATCCGAAAGGAATCTCTATTCTATTCATCTATTGGGCAATTGTAACTTCTGTTGAGGAGGTAGAGCATTCGCTTTCTGTTTGTCAAATACCTTGGCATATTCTCGGTACTTGACAGGAATTCCAGACACTACTGAAAAATCTTCAGATTGTGATTCTGGGTCCTTCAGTGGCTGAAGTGTGCCACAGAATGCAAATGTCTGTTTGCTGGAGCTGGGAAGGCAAGCTTGTCGGCACCACAGGGAGCAGAAGAGTATAGATTGAGAGCACCAGCTGATTCAGTGCTCCTAAGTGATGATCCAGGGGACACCAATGATAAGCAGCAAATGCAGAGTTCATTTGACCCAAAACTACAAGATTGCCAAAGTAATGACCTCCAAGGGGACTGTCTGATGTGCGATAGGGCCTTAAGAGAGAAGTGATCCGTCAATAGCCTTGACAAGCTCAGGGAAGTCCTTGTTGAGGATGGCAATTCAATACCCCTTAACAAACACCTTGTAAGTAAAGTTTAGCATGGTAGACTGCTGGAGTCAAAAAGGGAGATGGAGTTGGGTAATGTGGTTGGGGTTACCAAGGTTTGGTTGGATAGGTGGCAGCGTGATTCGCTGTGAGGAAGAATAAAGCACCAACCCAACCTTACCCCCCCACCCAGTAATGGGGTTGGTCTCTAGCATTTCCTGACCCAGGGCTGGGCCAGACCTTGGCCCAGCACCCTGCTACAGTGTTCCCTGGCATCCCTGAATATGGGCACAATGCCAGTGCCTGTCAGTGGTTCTTTTTGTCCACAGAAAGGTGGGACTGGGCTGGATCAACTGCATAAGTTCAGGGTCTGGTCGGATAACCGGAACCACAGAAGACAGAAGAGTTCTGGCAGGCTGGTATCAGGCAGTGTGCTGTTTTTTCTTGAGCTTGCTCCATTGGCTTATCATCAGTCCTAATGCAAAGTTGAATTAAAGCTCCTAGGCTAGATGGATGTTCTACCCAGGCAGTTACATCTTTGATAGAATAATTGAGCCTCTACCTGAAGTGGTGTCACTGCATGGCCTCATTCCAATGGGTGTCTGCAGCCAGACCATTGAATCTGCTGCATGTTTGGCTGCACACCTGGGACCCTGGTTGGGTGGGGGGGCATGGAGAGCAGCTTCTGTAGAATGTTCTTATTAGAGTCATCAAAGTTGCCCACCTTTCCCTGTACAAAAGAGAGGAGAGGGAAACCCACTTCAGGGCCTCTCCAGTGAGTAGACTATGTACTAATCTCACTCTTAACTGATTTGTGGGATACAGATGTGGTTGTAATACTGTGACCAGAGGCCTGGATGGGCCACACTGAGAATGCTACGCTCAAGACAGACTGCAAGGAATAGGGCAGGCAATCCCAAAAACTGGCGATTCATTCTGTAATTAGATTCACCAAGCCAGTAACAAAACAGCTTCTTTGACACCACAATGGTTAACTAGAAACCAAATACAATCTCGTGTAAGCATTCCAGCCCTTGATTCTCATATAGACAGCCAAGTCTAATATAGTCAGGAGTATTGAAAACCTGATTCACCGTATGTGAGGTTCACCAGTCCCAAAGGACAGGACACTTATCCTCACGTCAGTATGAGTCTCAGATCTTAGCCAATAATCACACTGATCCCAATCCTTTAGTAACTAAAATGAAAGGCTTAATAATAAAAGGAAAAAGGAAGAGGAGAGTTAAAAATGGTTAAAAGATCAATATGCATACAAATGCATAGAGTCCTTAGGTCAGTTTCATAGCAGAGATGTATAAACTGCTCACTTGTAAAAGTCTGTCATCCCAACAGGTCAGAATCCAAAGGCAGCTTAGATGTAAAGTCTGTTAGTCTTTTAAAGCATTTTCCAGGTTATTCCAAGTCATTATTTTAAAGATCTCTATCTTACGACTTATACTTCCCCTGTTCAAAGTTTAAGCAGACTTGACGTGGCAGGATCGGGTCCAGGCTTTCCTTTATATCTCTCTAATAAGATGACAAGCCTCTTATAACAGCAGGACTTTCCCCTGAGGAAGAATACGCAGTGCAGATTGTCTGTGGACCATTGCTTTGAAGCTTATCCTCTATTTCTTATGCATACACAGGTAAACTAGTTGCATTCATTCACATAAGGTAATTAGCCAGTATTTCATTATAGCAAAGATAGCTAAACTGAAGACAATGTAAATAAAATTATTAGTTTCCTGCCTTATCTTATGTCTTTGATCTTAAAGTTGACTGAACCAGCCGCATGATGTGTGATGAAATGGCATGGAAAGCATAATTTCCCTTTAGAAATCAGCTTGATTTGACCTTAATAGGTTATATTTGTCCAAAGGTTTAATTATTCTATTCTAAATAACACTCTCAATTATTCCTGTTAAGAAGGAGTTCCCCCCTATCTGTATGCAGCAGCTACAATAGTGGCACCTAATTAGCCCTATTAGCACTTCATTTTCTGGAATAGTTTCTGGATGTGTAATTTTTATTATGTTTAAGTTCACAGAATGACAGAAATATAAAGCTGAAAGGGACCTCAAGAGATCATCAAGTTCAGCCCCCAGCACTGAGGCAGGACCAAGTAAACCTAGACCATCTCTAATGGGGCGTGTCTAACCTGTCCTTTAAAATCTCCAATGATGGTGATTCCACCATCTCCCTTGGAAGACTGTTCCAGAACTTAGCTACCCTTATTGTTAGAAAGTTTTTCCTAATATCTAACCTTTTAAATCTCCATTGCTGTGGATTAAGTCCGTTACTCCTTGTCCTACCTTCAGTGGACTTGGAAAACAATTGATCACTATCCTCTTTATAACAGCCCTTAACATATTCATAGATTCCAAGGCCAGAAGGCACTATTGTGATCATCTAGTCTGACTTTCTGTATAACACAGGCCATATAGAGCTTCCCCAAAATAATTCCTAGGACATTTCTTTTAGAAAAACATCCAATCTTTATTTAAAAATTGTCAGTGATGGAGAATCCATCACTGCTCTTGGTAAGTTGTTCTCACAGTTAAAAATTTACACCCTATTTCCACTCTGAGTTTGTCTAGCTTTCAATTTCCAGCCAATTTCCACTGCTAGATTGAAGAATCCATTATTAAATATTTGTTCCCCATGTAGCTACTTACATACTGTAATCAAGTCACCCCTTAACCACCTCTTTGTTAAGATAAACAAATTGAGCTCTTTTAAGACTGTTATGAGATCTCTCCTCAGTCTTCTTTCCTGAAGATTAAATATTTCCAGCTTTTATAAAATTTCCGGTGAGGTTTTCTAAACCTTTTAACTCCCTCTGGTTTGTCCACATCTTTCTTAAAGTGTGGCTCCCCAGGATTAGACACAGTACTGCAGCAGAGGCCTCACCAGTGCCAATAGAGCAGGACTATTACCTCCCATGTCTTACATATGACTCTCCTGATTTTCCCCATTTTGGAAGGAAATTGGGTTGGTTTGGCATGATTTGTTCTTGCTAAATCCATGTTGGCTATTATGCATCACCCTGTTATTCTCAAGGTGCTTACAAATTAATTGTTTGATACCTGGAAAGACACTGGAACAAATTATTAAAGTCAGGCTGACTGGTTTAATTCCCTGGATCTTCTTTGTTCCTCTTTTTAAAGGTAGGTACTGTGTTTGCCCTTATCTAGTCTTCTGGGACCTCCCCTGTCTTCCATGAGTTCTCGAAGATAATTGCTAACGGTTCTGAGATTGCTTCAGCTAGTGCTCCTGATAGAGCTGCTATTTTTTCTGTCTTTCGTTTTTTGTCAGGATAGTTTGCAATTGTGCCTATAATATTGTCTGCTTAAAAAACTTCCAGCTTTTGGGAATATGATCAAACGTTCACTGGGAATATAAAATAGGTATTGTGACAGACCCAGACCAGTGGGGTACAGGAGTCTAGTAAAGGGCAAATATACTGGTCACTGGATGAGTAGGTTTCTGTTCCCTGAGTGACCAGAGCAGGGGCTACACTAGAGTAAACAGGAACCTGCTAGAACCAATTAAGGCAGACAAGCTGATTAGAACACCTGCAGCCAATCAAGGCAGGCTAATCAGGGCATCTGGGTTTAAAAAGGAGCTCACTCCAGTCATGCCAAGGAGGAGCCAGAGGAGAGGAAGTGCGTGTGAGGAGCTGGGAGCAAAAGGTGCAAGGAGCTGAGAGTGAGAGGGTGCGCTACTGGAGGACTAAGGAGTACAAGCGTTATCAGACACCAGGAGGAAGGTCCTGTGATGAGGATAAAGAAGGTGTTTGGAGGAGGCCATGGGGAAGTAGCCCAGGGAGTTGTAGCTGTCATGCAGCTGTTACAGGAGGCACTATAGACAGCTGCAATCCACAGGGCCCTGGGCTGGGACCCAGAGTAGAGGGCGAGCACAGGTTCCCCCCAAAACTCCCAACTCCTGATCAGACACAGGAGGAGTTGACCCAGACTGTGGGGAAGATCACTGAGGTGATCAAATCTGCCAATAAGCGCAGGACCCACCAAGGTAGAGGAGGAACTTTGTCACAATATATAAACAAAGATATATATTACAGTGTACTTACAAGTTATATAAACAATTTACATGGGACAGAACATGGAACAAAATACTACCAAGATTTAGCATCATTTCAAATATTTGCTTTCTGTCTGTCTTTCTGTCTTGCTTGCTTTCTTTTCCCCTCAGTTATTTTCCTTTAATTAACTCCTACTCCAATTCCTTTGAAAGCATAGAGAAAGAATGTGTTCCAATGCTAGTGCCACTATGAGGATTAGCCAGTGAAGGTATTCTAAGCAGGACTTTTAGAACAACCCAAAGAAAGACAGTCTTCAAACAATCCATTGTTTTACGTTTGGCTCAGGACTTACTAGAACATAACTGTGGAAGTTTTATTTAGTGCTTGGAGGCCTGTGTAATACAGGTCACTTCTGAACGTGTTACTGGTAACAGTTTATTAGACAATGAGTGTAAATTGCAAAGTGGTCTTAATTGCACTGATTTAGAGTCTGTGCTAGTGGAAAAGAAGTCTAACTTCAGCTAAAAGTTGGCATGCCCTGCTCAAAAAGTTGAATACGTGAAATAATGCATTGTGGCTTATTCGCTCACCTGTTTTATTAAGTGGAATCTTCAATTTTATACACGAGCTATTTGTTATGAAATAATAAATAAAGGAGGTACAATTATATTGTGTTTGAATTAAAGTGACAGATATTTTTGTCTCTGTATATCTCACCCCTTGTGGACATAGATTTGCCATGAGCCAGAGTAAGGTGCAGTGCATTGTTGCGGATCCTCAGAAGTATCCCACTGGGGAATTTGACACTCTCAATTTGTGAGCTTCTCTGTGGTGAGAGCACATTGTACCGGATCTATACCTGGCACAGCATACACCATCTAATGCACTAATGCAGCTACACTGCCTGGCATGTTGGAGAGGCAGAACCAAGACCCCAGCCATTCCTTCCTGCTCACCTTATTTTGATGGGGGGAGAAAGAAAAGGGTTACATTTCAGCTCTGCGTGTCTACTTTCCCTCTCCCAGTGAGAGCAGTGTTAGGGGTAGGCAGCAACTGGTACCTCACACCTCCTTTGCTCCAGCACACAGAACGTGCCATGATCTGGCCTTGTATTGTGCTTGGATGTTGCAGCACAGCTAGAATATATAAGAGAATTCACCCATATGAAAGGTTGGCATTCCTAGCCATAACAAGGAGAACTAAAGACTTCGGAGGCTTGTTTCTCCTTTGCCTTGCACTTTGTGTAGTCGTTTACACCTAGGCAAAATGAACATAGATTGATAATTTATTAGACCCACTTTTGCACTTTGCACAGGTGTAAAGTGACACACAAGGTGCAAGAATCTGTAGAATCACCGTGATGTCAATTACAGCAATCTAAATCCAAATCAATCCCATTAACTCCTGTGGAGTTACTCTGGAAGTAGATTGGTGTAACTGAGATTGGAATCTGGCCCAGAAAGACAAGCCTTAAGTCAGAGAGTGCTTTCATTTGCTGGTTTATCAGATCTTTAATGGACTACAATGGAAATAAAATTCACAGTGTAACTCGAATGATGACATTGGTGTGTGAATGCATAACAATTATATTGCAGATCTGTTTCCACTGATAATGTTGGTTCTCTGGACTCGATATTCTGTGAAACTGTAGTCTGTTAAATTTTTCGTTGTCGTCATAGAGGTTTCAAAGAAACTGTTGCGAAGCTTTAGCAGGGTTTTGCCCAGCACTTTCACAACACAAGGATTGCCATCATACATTGTGACATCTCCTGTTATATGATTTCAATACTGCAAATGAGATATTATTGAGTCTTCCCAGCATAAGATGAGTTTTTACTTTGCTATCCCCTTTCTGTATACTATTTAAAATGCTGTACAGACAGCCCTCTGAAACCTGCTAATGCACTTTGTTCTTTGCTGCTTTGCCCTTGTTGGTTATTTGTTTATTGATAGTTGTATGCCATGATCAAGCCATTGGGAAAGAGGAGGAGAGGGATGTGCTTACCCTTTCCCTTTTAACTTAAGCTATGTCCCTCTGCAAAATAGTTGTTAATAATCTGTGACCTTGTTTTGATTCCTTCTCCTTCTCCCCCCCCCCCACTGGCACTCACCTTTTTATAACATGGTGGCATCTTGGGCATACAGTTTTTCTATTAATTATGTCTTAAGATGAAAACAAGTATGTTAAGAACAGAGGGGTAAAAAAAGGTGGTTGTTTTTTTTTTATATCTCTGCACAATTCCCACTGAATTTGAGCCAAAAGTATTGACAGTTTTGTTCAAATCTTCCAGAGTTTTGTTTTGACCCTGCTTATGACCAGCAGGGCTAATTGTATTGGAACTATCCAGGAGACTTTAAGAAAATGCTGTCTTAGTGCATACTTCAAAACACTGACAGATATTTTATCATTAATTAGTATTCATATTATGTCTCAAACAATCTGTTCAAGAATAGAGGAAATGAACTGGTTGAACAGCTCTTCTGTCTATCTAGTAATTAACATGGGTGATGCATGTAAAGCCAGGGGCCTAACAGGGGAAGGAGAAGTGGTGCTGGGGAGATTTCTCTATAGAAGATTACAAATTACCTGCATTGGAGGCTTTGTTATATCCAAAGATTTAATTTAGCAGTGGTGAGAACAAAGGCCTCTTTTCCAAAAATAAACCTGTGCCCCTCTGAATCATATCTTCCTGGATTTGCTTCCTATCTTGTCAGTATGCCTCTTGATAGCTGGCTGGACTCCCTTGTTCAGTGGCACATATTTTAAAATAGAAGAGTCTTTCAAAAAAAAAAAAAAGACAATTTCTTTTTTTTAACCAAAATATTACTTGCATTTCTGTTTTCAAAATTCAGGGTTATATATAGCATTATCAAAACAATATTTTAGACATCTTATACAGTTTTAAAAGATCATTTGATGGGTGTCAGCTAGTCTATTATGCTTCCTCTGTGCCTCCTCCCCCTCTTCAGCTGCTAATCATAGAATTTGTATGCCAAATTGTGTAAGACACTCTTCCAATAGTTACATGTGTGAGTCTTTTGTGAGACACAGACAGTTATGAGGACAGATTTGGAGTTGCATATGGGTCTGTCACATGGTTTGATTGCCATGTCTTCCAGGACACAGATTTCTTTATTACTTAGCCTTAATTCTGAGGAATTTATACAGTTTATACAAAAAGTTCTGCAACATTTCTCATAAAGAATTCTTGCACAATTCATTTTACATAGTGAAGCAGAGCTTTTCCCCAACTCTCTCTACTTACAGCAATATGTTTCCTGTACTGGTTTCAAAGCTGCTTACACCCACTATACATCCAACTTCTGTCCTTAGTTTTTGTGTGGAGTAACATTCACTGCTCAGAAATTGTGTAGACTCCTTAGAGAAATAAAGAAAAAGGGAATGAAGGATCTTGATGTTTACATTAAATTCATAAGTCCTGAAGATGTCTGAACAGTTGGAACCAATGTTTCCTCTGTTAGCTGTGGTTGAGAATGTAGGTCTTGAGAGTCTTACCTGGTAGGTCTTGCCCGATAAGCTTGTGAAAAGCAGCCCAAAGTAGCTATGCTTTAGCCTCAAAATAAGACACATTGATTGGATACCCTGTATGAGCAGTATATCTGGCAAACAATTTGCTCTTGAAGCAAAAAGGCATTCTAGTTAGATTTCTGGAGGGTAAACCCAGCACCCTAGGTTCCAGTAAGATTCTTCTTCAGCAATCATCAGTTTCCTGTTCTTGGTGGTGGCTTATCATTAACTGCACAACTGCCTGTTAGCTGGGTATTATTTTTATTGATACTTAAGTTATGTCAAGGGCACCAAGAGTATTATGGATAGTTGCCTTTGTACTGTTTGTATACATCTAAAGAAATAAAAATAAAATAAAAAAATGTAAGCAGCAGCAAACCAGAGTCGTCATGCATATATGTAACAAAACCCATAACATACAGTAGCCCACAACTCTACTTGTTTAAACTCATGGGAACTTTGTAGATTGTGCAAATGTACTTGGAGAAAGCAGAAGCAGCCAACCATTCAGCATATTTGGGGATTGGCATGTTGTAGAAACAATAGCAAAATGTAACATCAAACAGAGCTCTTAGGTTAATACACTGTAGAGAATGGTTACCTTGATATGATTGCCTTAAAATAATGAAAAGTATTGTTGTCCATAAATTGTAGAAGTAAAATGATCCATTTTTCTGAGTACCTGAGTTGTTGGGCTGTAAACAACTTGTTTTTAACTTGACACAAACCCTTTCAGTGATTGCAGAGAAATATTGTGACATTGTGAAAGGTTAAATTTACATATTTCTAGACTTATTTAATCAGTTCATGGCTGATTCTTGGAAGATTATGTGCATTTGACCATCCATGTATTAACTCTTTGGTTAAAGTTTATTACAGTGTGATACTTTTATAGTGTAACTAAATTTCTGTTGAAAATGACCTTTAGGTTGGCATATTTGCTCCATTTGTGGCAAAGTCAGAAGTGCTTCTTTGATGACAGAGAACAGCAAGTGGTGAAGGAGAATGCTTAGAAAAAGGAAAGAAAAAATCAAACTTGTTTTTTTTTCTTATTCTCTTCTAGATTGGAGAAGTTCTATACTGTGCTGGGCAGATTGCATTAGTACCTTGTACCATGCAGCTTGTAGGTGGTGGCATACAAACTGAGGCTACACTTTCACTAAGACATGTCGAAAAAGTCCTTAAAGCTATGAGCCACAGCATTGAACTCCACCACATCCTTATGGCCAGTTGTTATGTAACTGACAGAAAGTACATTCCTGTCGCTCGCGCTATATGGCAAAAGAAATTAAGCGAACTTAAAAAGGTAAGATCCATTTTCTTCTTTCTAGTTTAAAAAAAAGTCAATTTATAAAAAAAGTTTTTCTAAGTCTTGCAGTAATATCAGAATTTTCTCAGTGCATTTCAGAGGGGTTCAAGTAAAACTGATATAATAAGGTTTGATTGAGCTGTTATGTTCTGGCTCATAAGTGGCTGAGCACAACTGAGAAGGAAAGTTGCTTAATAGAAAGTTATAGTCATCACTAACTTTGTCTTAATTCCCCAAAGCAATAAGTTAAAAAATTCTTTACGAAAGCCAGTCGCTCCTGAAAAAATTTGAACAATATTCAATTTGAAATAGTTCTGCCTGTGTATCTTCTGTAAAGGTATTGAGCAGTTTCTCTGAATTTTTTTCAATTATTCTACTGGTTTTCTTGTTTCAGTGTTTATTATAAGCAATATTTTAATGTGAATGGAATTCATTAGCTTTTGCTGCTTATTAAACCTGAACACATAAGGCCAAATTCTGTCCTGAGCAAGTTTGCATGGCTGTTGGTGACTCATATCCTCCCTGACAATATAATAATTTGCACAATGATTTCTTATGATGCAATAATGATACTTTATATTCCTGCTCCATTTTTTTTTTAATGATCTCAGAGAACTTTACAGGCATTAAATAATGAATGGTCACTACACTTCTGCATAGTACCCATTTTACAGGTAGATAAACTTGAGATAATTAGCACATAATTATCATAAATGACTCAAAGTGTTCTGACTTCTAAGGGGAACAGATAGCTAGAGCAGAAGAAACTGTTTTGAAGCTGAGTTCATGTGTAATACAAATATTCAAGGAATTTTCTGAACTCTGCTCAGTAACCTTCCTTTCCCCTTATTTCTCCCCCCTCCACTTTCAGCGCCTTTGCATCAGTGCAGCCCTCTCTTTGAATGAGGAGGGATGCACAGAATTTTACTCAAAGCCCATCACATTTCTCCTTCATTTATTGGAAGGGAACTCTAATGAATAATGCTTTCCATTTCTCTGAGAATGAGTGTGCTGCCTCTCTAGAGTTCCTGGCCTTCACCTATCCTCTTTTTAGCTCTACCAACCTTGGATCTCAGTTTCTTAATTCAACCTGTATTATTTTTGCATGTTGCACTTCCTGTAGCTTCTTTTTGGGGGGCATAATGTCAGATTTTTTTCATCTGCCCCAGTCCTTTCTGGGGGGCATGTATTGGCAAAAAGGTGAGTCATTACAGCATGATCTGAATAAGGCAGTTTATGGCTTATCTACACTTGGAAATTTACCAAAATAGCTATTCCAGAAAAATTATTCCATAACAGATATTTTGTAAAATTTCTAAGTGTAGACAAGCCCTTAGACTCTGCCTGTTTCCTATGGAGAATGTTCCCTATCTCTTTCTTCTTAGAATTTATACTTGTTAGTCATATTTATGTCAGAGGATTGCAGCTGCCATGGCATTTCCTTAAGGTAACATGGTCCTTAAGATAATATGCTTCTACTCATTTGAGGGTTTTATAGATTAATATCATAACCTCTAAGTGGAACTATTAATGAATGGAAATCCAGTGTAGATTCCAAAACACAAGTTTAATATTCTCTCTTCAGCTGGAATCATTTAGGAGATGGATCATCTCATGATGCACCCGATGCAATAATTTCACAAACATCTTATGCAGGCCCATTCCAGGACCACAACTGTCAGGGAAAGAAGAAACAAGTTTTTTCATATTAGCTGACAGCTGGAGGAAGGTGCTTTTGGTGTGTCTAGCTATTTGTCAAGGGCAGTGATGAGTGCAACATGACCATAGACACCATTTTGTCTATGGGAAGTCTGTGCCCTCATTTGAAGGCAAATTGGTGGTGGTTACCAATTCTTGGAAATGCTTCCCTTTTCCTCCTAGCCTGATTTAAGTCTTTACTGGGTACAATGTGACCCAGCCATTCTTCTTCCACTCTCATATTCTCTCCATGTACTGAAATTGCTGGGAGATAGGGCTGTCTGGGCAAGGTGAAAAATGCATATATATAGAACTGCATGTCGTCAGGATATTGCTGGTATCATAGCCCATGTCAGCTCATGATTGTCTCAAAGAGAGTTTAAATTAGAGCAGTGACCGGTATGAGCCTTGCAGGACTCCACATATGAGAGCTTTGGGAGAGAAGGATTAGCTCCCCAATAGCACTCTGTGGGATTTGTTAGAAAGGCCAATTTAGAGCCATTTCATAAACTCCTGTCAGGTCCCATAAGGAGGTCAATCCCTTATGAGTTGCAGTGGCAGAAACAGAGGAAAGATTAAAAAGCAGCACATTTTTCAGTGTTGTGAATCATCCTGGGAGATTGTCCATCATTGCAACAGTTCTGTGCCTTGACTTGGCCTGAAGATGGATTGGACAGTTCTTAAAAATATCAGTGGAAGTTAAATGTTGCTATAACCAGTTTCCTACCACTTCCTCTATAATCATGCTTGGGAAAGAGAGGTCTGGATGCTATGTTTTTTCTTAGTGTGTTGAGGCCTTTACTGGTGAGGAATGGTTTATGTAAAACTCACACTAAGGCAGGGAAAGAGGTAACTCCCTTCTATCCAGTGGAGGCCTGTTCTTCCCTGAGAAGCTGCTTGGCCTGCTGGCTGGAAACAGAAGAGTCTCACCTTGATTCATCAAGGTTTGTGTGGAAGGGGAAATAATAGATTAGGCATTCTTATGGAAAACTGAGTGTTGTCTCTCTCCTCTGACCAGGGAGGAACAGAGCCAGGAGATTTGAAGGCGTTGGGGGAACTAGAGAGCTGTATTTCTTCCCCTTCTCCTAATCTGTGGAGGCAAGGAAGCCAGGAGACCTCCAGCCTTCCAGGATCTGGCGCTTACTTAAGAAATCCCTTTGAACCAAACTGGAGAAAGCCTTAGTATTACTTTTCTGTGAGCAGACCAGGAACTGTGGCTGCACACTGAAAGGTGTGTGCATTAAAGAGACAGGATTTTCTCTCTCCTTTTATTGTGTTTTCTCTTTCTTTGCTGGTGTCCCAGTACTACAGCCCTGGGCCAGTAGGACATAATGTTCTATTATAGCAAAATAAAACAGCCAGCCAAACAAAAACATTCTCTTATTCGAAAGAGTTTTCTTCATTTCAATCAGTGGCCAAAGATAGGTATGAATGAATAGCAACCTATTGGTTACCTAGTAAGAGCAAACAATGTGTAGACTGGAATTATTCCGTTTCAGTCATTCCATGAAAAACAGACTATGTGTAACTGTGCAAATAAAATTATTCAGTTCAGAGCTTATTTCTTCCAGACCAGACATTATAAACCACAGATTTAATTAAAATTTTAAAGGGCTTTCATACTTCTGTTTGATTGTTGAATGTTCTGAATTTAACAGAGAAATGACAGTCTATTGTGATTACTGAGGTATTTGTATTAAACAAGGGTACTGAGTTGCTGCGGAGAATTCCTTCTTGGGTGCTGGCTGGTGACTCTTGCCCACATGCTCAGGGTTTAGCTGATCGCCATATTTGGGGTCGGGAAGGAATTTTCCTCCAGGGCCGATTGGCAGGTGCCCTGGAGGTTTTTCGCCTTCCCCTGCAGCGTGGGGCACAGGTCGCTTGCTGGTGGTTTCCCTGCAGCTTGAGGTCTTCAAACCATTTTTGAGGATTTCAATAACTCGGTCCTGGGATAGGGGTTGTTATAAAATTGGATGGGTGGGGTTCTGTGGCCTGCCTTGTGCAGGAGGTCAGACTAGATGATCAGATTGGTCCCTTCTGACCTATGAGTCTATGAGTCTATGAGTCTATTGTTCCTAAATAATATACATCATACTTCTCAACTGCCAAGGCTTATTTATGGAACACCAAAAAATTATTAGTAGGGTATCATAAAGATGTGAGATGAATTTCTCCTGCATAAATAATGTTTTTCTAAAACTTCAGTTGAATAATTCTATATATTTGATGTCAATAATATAGAAGAGTACAAAATACGATACATAAATTGGGTAGGACAGACAGGGGCGGCTCTATGTTTTTTGCTGCCCCAAGCACGGTAGTAAGGCGGCCTTCAGCCGCGTTTCTGCAGACGGTCCGCTGGTCACGCAGATTCGGTGGCATTTCTGCGGGTGATCTGCCGGTCCCGGTCCCGAAGATGTCCTGACTGCCACCCTCACAGTGACCAGCACGCCGTCCCCCGCGGCTTGCTGCCTCAGGCACGCGCTTGCTGCGCTGGTGCCTGGAGCCGCCTCGAGGACAGAAGTGAATTGGGTCTAAAGGAAGGGACCATGGAGAAGTGTGTGGATGTGCATCTATATGTGTTTATATACACAGAAACAATATACTTCAAGGAAGATGATAATGTAGAGCATGAACATGAAGTTGATGGGAGCTTAGTCTGAATAAGGGCCACAGGATCAGACCCATAGTTCTGTTAAGTCCCTTTCTTGTCACTGTCCTCAGTGATAGAAATGAGCACTATTTATTAGGCATTGTTACCTACTTTAAAAAAATGAAGATGGTTTCCGACTGTCCAAATTACTTCACTGATACCCACTTTCAAATATGTATCAAAAAACTATTATCATGCAGCGGTAGCATGATATAATGAACATGGAACTAGTCTGAGAGCTAAGAGACCTTTCTTCTGTTCCTGGCTCTTCTATTTTCTGGCTAAGTTACCTTTTAGCAAGCCACATTACTTCTCTGTGCCCTTTGTCTGTATATGTAATCTGTTTAAATTGTAAATTCTTCAGGGCAAGGGCTATCTGTTACTATGTATTTGTGAAGTGGCTGGCATAATGGGACCTGGAACTTCTGGGCACTACTGCAATACAAATAAATAATAATACATTTCAGTTAAAGCAATTTCATTTACCAAATATTAAGGTTTTTTTCCTCATTTCAGATGCCTTTTCAGTTAATGTCTATTGCTGTTTGTCATAAATACCTTTTCTCTCACCGTACTGAGCAGCCACAATTAGAAACATTGCATGGCTTCACCTACCAGAAGCAGTAAGTAAAAGATGTGTTAGTCAAGGCTAGTATATCAGCACCGATCCTCTGATTTCCTTTCTATTTTTCTTTGACCTGGAAAGCTGAAATGACACATTATGCTTTAGTTCTCAGCTCTCATTTTACTTTTGTCTAACTTCTTTCCCTTCCAGCTCTTCTACATTAGAGAGAAAGCAGAGATGAAATTCAGTTATGGGAGAATAATGTAGATTATGGGGGATAGGAAGGGGAGGATGGGGAAGGAATGAGAGGAAGATCAGGAATGAAAAATCCCTCATGGCCATCTTGCAGCTAAATATGTCATTGGCCAGGCAAGAGTGAATCCTACAGGGAATTACGAGGAAAAGTTCATCTCCCTCTCAGGAGTTCTACACTGATATGTGCCTAAGCATATATCCCCCTCTATCTCCCCTAGAGCTCAGTTCTGTCTCACTGCAATGCTGTCTGACTTCTCTGCCTGAAGAACCTACGTGACAGCTCCTCAACTGAAAATTCCCAGACAGGCACTGTTGAGGTCTTGGATTTGAGCCTTAGGCCCGGTCTACGCTTAAAGTTTATATCAACATAGCTACAGCACTCAGGGGTATGAAAAATCCACACCCCTGAACATCATAGGTATGCCAACTTAATCCCTAGCAGAATGCTTCTGTCAGTTGAGCTACTGTTTCTCGAGGCAGTGGTGTTCCTACAATAATGGTAAAACCCCTTTTCTCACTTGTAGACTGCATCTACAGTATGGGGGTTATATGTTTGCCCCTCTTTTTTATAGTTTCAGGTCCCCCACCCTTGGGAAAACATTTCCAGCTGCAAACAAGAAGACAAAGAATCTATGTGAAAGGATATTCCCTGCTGGGTTTTTTTTTCACCTGTTGGAATTTTAAGTTAATTAACCTCTTGTTTTCCTGGTCTCTCTTTGTTGCAACAGAGGGAGAGCCTCCCTGGATATAAAGTGACTTCTAAAGTTTTACCAAGCTTACACTCATAATTTTACAAACAATAATAGTTTGTTGTTAAAGTTAAAAGAAGAACAGAAAGTCACAGTAGCTCAGTAGTTTAAATACTTATCCCATAAGGTTAAACACATATCACCCAGAAAGACCATTCTTTGAGAGGTATGTTCTATAAGAGGTTTGGCATCTGCATTTGCAGTTTGTGAGTTGACTACCTGGTCAATGTACACCTACATCTGCCATTACTAGTTAAGCTAACAGGGAGTTTTGAGAGGGAATTCTCCAGGTGAAGGAAGAACAAATACGGGACCCTTGGGGTAAGGGGCTGTCTGTAGTTTGTGTTTGGGGGTTACTTGCTGTGTGCTGAGCTTGTGTTTGTCTATCTGTTTGTTTGTTTGAAGGACCATGTGCTGTGGCTGGCAGTTGGAAGCTGTGAGCTTCTAAACAAGGTTTGAAATCTAGAAGCCGCTGTTCATTGGCTGAGCCTTAGTTGGGGTGGGGCTATCAGAACGCCGGGGCTTTATAAAGCAGTGAGCAAGTGACCAGGGAGCTTTGCGAACAGGGCCGCTAGCAGGGAGTTGGGAAGGGGATGAGATACACTTGCCATTCTTTAAAACCTTTAAACTAAACTATAATCAAAACTTCTTAATTTAAACAAAAACCCTATCATGAACCTAGGTAGCTGTAGGAGAGAATGCAGGCAGAAGCCCAGCAGCAGGGTGGGGGCTATCCTGTTTATTGTGCTCAGTGTAGCATGTATAATTACCTGCCCTGTGGGCGGGTGGCATATGTGTGCATTCGGTACAAGGAGCTCGTGGCCCTCAGAGACCGCATACGGGCTTTGGAGGCCAGGGTGGCAGAACTGGAGGAGCTAAGGAAGGCAGAGAGGTATGTTGATGAGGCTTTCCAGGACACTGTAGATTTGTCCCACCTCCAGTCAGACAGCCCCTGCGCTGTTAAGAAAGGATGAAAGGCCCAGAGAAGCAGAGCGGTCAATGGGAGCAGAGGGAAACCTTCCCATAGTTGGGATCGTCCTTCCAGATGATGATGGGGGTATTCTCTTGCACTGAGGTTATGCCTCCGGGTGAGGGAACTCCAGTCATTAGGAAAAGGCAGGTGATAGTAATGGGAGATTCGATTATTAGAAACATGGATAGCTGGGTGTGTGATGACCGGGAGAACCGTATGGTGACTTTTCTGCCTGGTGTGAAGGTTGCAGATCTCTCAAGGCATCTAGATAGGCTTATGTGTAGTGCTGGGGAGGAGCCGGGGGTCATGGTACATGTAGGTACCAATGACATAGGGAAGGGTAGGAGAGATGTCCTGGAGGCCAAATTTAAGCTGCTGGGAAAGAGACTGAAATCCGGGACCCTCTATGGTAACATTCTCAGAAATGCTTCCAGTTCCACATGCAGGGCTAGGTAGGCGGGCAGAGCTTCAGAGTCTCAATACGTGGATAAGACGATGGTGTAGAGAGGAGGGGTTTAGATTTATTAGGAACTGGGGAAACTTTTGGGATGGGGGAGCCTATACAGGAAGGGTGGGCTCCACTTAAACCAAAGTGGATCCAGACTGCTGGCACTTAACATTAAAAAGGGTACAGAGTAGTTTTTAAACTAAGAGATGGGGAAAGCCGATTGCTGCACAGGACCATGTGGATCAGACAGAGACTTCTCTTAGAGGAGAGTCTATTCTTAGAGATTCTCTAGGTTTTAGTCACGAGAAGAGGATGGAAGAGGATAAAGTATGGGCTGGATCAGACAAGAAACATTCACATAAAAAAAAAGAATCTGACACATCAGAAAAGGGCAAACAAATAAACAGTGACAAGTTTTTAAAGTGCTTGTACACAAATGCTGGAAGTCTAAATAATAAGATGGGTGAGCTAGAGTACCTTGTGTTAAAGGAGGATATTGATATAATAGACATCACAGAAACCTGGTGGAGTGAGGACAATCAATGGGACACAATCATTCCAGGGTACAAATGATATCAGAAGGACAGAATAGGTCATGCAGGGAGGGGAGGAGAGGTACTATATGTGAAAGAAAATGTAGAATCAAATGAAGTAAAAATCTTAAATGAATCCACATGTTCCATAGAATCTCTTTGGATAGTAATTCCATGCTCAAATAAGAATATAAAAGTAGGGATCATTATCGACCGCCTAACCAGGACAGTGACAGTGATGATGAAATGCAAAGGAAGATTAGAGAGGCTATCAAAATAAAGAACTCAGTAATAGTGGGGGATTTCAATTATATCCATATTGACTGGATACATGTCACCTCAGGATGAAATGCAGAGACGAAATTTCTTGATACTTTAAATGACTTCTTCTTGGAGCAGCTGGTACGGAACCCACCAGGGGAGAGGCGATTCTCAATTTAGTCCTGAGTGGTCCAAGAGGTAACTGTAACAGGACAGCTTGGAAATAGTGACCATAATAACAATTAACATTCCTGTGATGGGAAGAACACTTCAACAGCCCAACCCTGTGGCATTTAATTTCAGGAAGGGGAACTATGCAAAAATGAGGCAGTTACTTAAACAGAAATTAAAAGGTACGGTGACTAGAGTGAAATCCCTGCAAGCTGCATGGACACTTTTCAAAGACACCATAATAGAGGCTCAACTGAAATGTATACCCCAAATTAAAAATCACAGTAAAAGAACTAAAAAAGAGCCACCATGGCTTGGCTTAACCATGTAAAAGAAGGAGTGAGAGATAAAAAGGCATCTTTTAAAAAGTGGAAGTCAGATCCTAGTGAGGTAAATAGAAAGGAGCATAATCACTGCCAAATTAAGTGTAAAAATGTAATAAGAAAAGCCAAAAAGGAGTTTGAAGAACGGCTAGCCAAAATCTCAAAAGATAATAACAAAATGTTTTTTAAGCACATCAGAAGTGGGAAGCCTGCTAAACAACTAGTGGGGCCCCTGGACGATCGAAATACAAAAGGAGCATTTAAAAATGATAGAGTCATTGCGGAGAAACTAACTGAATTCTTTGCTTCAGTCTTCACTGCTGAGGATGTTAGGGAGATTCCCAAGTCTGAGCCATCCTTTGTAGGTGACAAATATGAGGAATTGTCATAGATTGAAGTGTCACTCGAGGAGGTTTTGGAATTAATTGATAAACTTAGCAGTAACAAGTCACCAGGACCAGATGTGAATTTCAAATATGAAATTGCGGAACTATTAACTATGGTTTGTAACCTGTCCTTTAAATCAGCTTCTGTACCCAATGACTGGAAGATAGCTAATGTAACGCCAATATTTAAAAAAAGGCTTTAGAGCTGATTCCAGCAATTATAGACCGGTAAGTCTGACGTCAGTACTGGGCAAATTAGTTGAAACAATAGTAAAGAATAAAATTGTCAGACATTTAGAAATTGCCCATAAATTGTTGGGCAAAAATCAACATGGTTTCTGTAAAGGGAAATCGTGTCTTACTACTCTATTAGAGTTCTCTGAAAGGGGTCAACAAACATGTGGACAAGGGGGATCCAGTGGACATAGTGTACTTAGATTTCCAGAAAACCTTTGACAAGGTCCCTCACCAAAGGCTCTTACGTACATTAAGTTGTCATGGGATAAAAGGGAAGATTCTTCCATGGATTGAGAACCAGTTAAAAGACAGGGAACAAAGGGTAGGAATAAATGGTAAATTCTCAGAATGGAGAGGGGTAACTAGTGATACTCCTCAAGGGTCGGTCCTAGGGCCATCCTATTCAACTTCTTCATAAATGATCTGGAGAAAGGGGTAAACAGTGAGGTGGCAAAGTTTGCAGACGATGCTAAACTGCTCACGATAGTTTAGACCAAAGCAGACTGTGAAGAACTTCAAAAAGATCTCACAAAACCAAGTGACTGGGCAACAAAATGGCAAATGAAATTTAATGTGGATAAATGTAAAGTAATGCACATTGGAAAAAATAATCCCAACTATACATACAATATGATGGGGGCTAATTTAGCTACAATTAATCAAGAAAGAGATCTTGGAGTCATCATGGACAGTTCTCTGAATACATCCATGCAGTGTGCAGCGGCAGTCAAAAAAGGAAACAGGATTTTAAGAATCATTAAAAAAGGGATAGAGAATAAGATGGAGAATAACTTATTGCCCTTATATAAATCCATGATATGCCCACATCTTGAATACTGCATACAGATGTGGTCTCCTCATCTCAAAAGAGATATGCTGGTATTAGAAAAGGTTCAGAGAAGGGCAAGTAAAATGATTAGGGGTTTGGGACGGGTCCCATATGAGGAGAGATTAAAGAAGCTAGGACTTTTCAGCTTGGAAAAGAGGAGACTAAGGGGGTATATGATAGAGGTATATAAAATCATGAATGAGTAGGGTGGAGAAATGAATAAGGAAAAGTTATTTACTTGTTCCCATAATATAAGAACTGAGGGACATCAGATGAAATTAATGGGCATCAGGTTTAAAATGAGTAAAAGGAAGTTCTTCTTCATACAGCACACAATCAGCCTGTGGAACTCCTTGCCTGAGGAGGTTGTGAAGGCTAGGACTGTAACAGAGTTTAAAAGAGAACTAGATACATTCATGGAGGTTAAATCCTTTAATGGTTATTAGCCAGGATGGGTAAGGAATGGTGTTCCTATCCTCTGTTCGTCAGAGGATGGAGATGGATGGCAGGAGAGAGATCACTTGATCATTACCTGTTAGTTCACTCTCTCTGGGACACCTGGCATTGGCCACTGACAGGATACTGGGATGGATGGACCTTTGGTCTGACACAGTATGGCCATTCTTATGTTCCTATGTTCTTATCTGCTGACTTTTTCACTGTAAAATAAGCCCACATCCTTTATCTCACTTCTTATGACTTCAGCCATCTGCAGTTGCTGTTGCTAGATAAAATGGGGAAAGACGAGTATACTACAAAAGAAGACTATGTACTGATTGTTCTATTTGTCATAGCCCTCTTATCTCACTCTAAATCCCTTGGTCTTCTATACAGAAGTACCACTTGGTGCTTTATTTTTCTCCTTTGATCTTATTTTCTATAATTTTGCTCTGTAAGTCTCTGACTTAAAAGGCAATGAGCAGATCAGTACTCATATATACTAGCGTTAAATTATCTTTTTTCTCCTGACTTCTGTTAGATGGAATTATAATGCTATTTGTAATTGCTGTTGGGGATGACTCATAATTGACAAGCATTTAATAGACATTAAATTAAAGCAAGACTAAGAGAATGTGAAAGGGGAAGAAAATCCATAATACCTGGGAAAAGATTCTCACCTCATTCTACTCATGCAATAGTTTAACTTCAACCGAGGAAAACGGGTTAAGAACCAGCTCACTGCTGTTATGAAATATATTGCATAATGGTCTCAGAAAATTTATTTCTCTTGTTTTTTTAAAGTTGTGTCAGTTGCAAAGTAAATTCATAAATTAGGCTTCTGAACTTTGTGTAAAATTTACTGGGTTTTGAAAGACTTCTAATTTCTAAGCTTTTGAATTGTTTTAGGAAGTGGACTACCTATCAATAATATTCTTGTGTAACTTCCAATTCAGCTTTATTTGTTTTTGTCTATTTCAGTAAGTAAAGATCTCTTGTTCCAGTTGATCCAAAGGCAAGATAGCATTAGAAATACTGAATTATGAAAGAGAGGTGATGGTAAAAGATTATTTAAGAATGTTCATGCAGGGTACCATCAATTTCCTGCAATTATATAGCTTCTGTCTGTAATCTTACCAGATTTTATTATTTAAGTAGTGATAGGCCTGGGCAGTACATTTATTAGACTTCTAAGGAAAGCACAGATACTTCATGAATTCCATAGTGGCTCATCACACATTCTTCCCTGTGATTCAGTACTGAGCCAATGCCCCAGGATGGTGTTAGCAGATGACAGTACTGCTGGACGTGTTGTCTTTTAGATGAACCAGAAAGCTAAGATCCTGACCATCTGTGGTTATTGAAGATCAAAAGAGTATTTTTTGTAAGAATAGGGAATCTAACCCCAGTATCTAGGCCAATTTCACTGGTGATTCAGATGGCAACAGGAATTTCCATTTTCTGCTTTAAGCTTTTGTGTATCATAGCTGGGTGCTGCTCAGCAGCCACTGTGTCCAGCACTGAGTCTGGCAACATTTCAATGTTGGTGAGTGATTTCTTACCTATGCAGTGTTGAACACTTTGGGATCCTTCTGTCTGAAATGTGTTACAGACATATAAATGTTTAGTTATCACAAAATGCTTGTAGAAGTATTGAGTGTTGCATGGTGGTAATTGAAAAGCTTCCCTTGCTGCTTTTGACATTGTGAGAATCTGAGTTTCTTCACAAACAAGGTTTCACTGAGAATTTTTTGAAAAGCTAGACAGAGGATGTCAGAGTCAGCACCAGTTCTTATTTCTTCAGAAGGGCAATCCTTTTAAAAGCCCAGTCCCCAGGGAGATACTGCACCAGTAGTGAGGCACAGGAAAAGCTTGTGCGGCAAAAAAGTTTTCGTTCCTCTTACCTGCCCATGCCACCAGCACAGGGACCAATCCGAAAACAGTGGGTCAGCAAGTCATATGGATTGTTATTACATGGTGATTATAGTGGAAGTAAATAGTTGAGAGGTAGGCAAGGGTTAAAGTCAAGATAAAACAAAGGATAATAGCAGAAGCAATTAAAATCGAATATAAGCAAGGATAAGAATATGAGTAGTCAAAGTCGAAAAAATAATTGGAGCTAACAAGCCATGTGAAATCATCACCCCAATCACTTTGTATGTTGTAACCCTTCTCCTCTATTCCCGCGCTTTTCATACATCTTGTACATTCTTCATTCTTTGGGGCAGGGAATGTGTCTTCCTGAATGTCTGTAAAGCAGTTAGCACACTTTACAAGTTACTGTACTATTAATAATTACTAATAATAATCTTGTGTGTTCAGGTGCTAGGGCAGTTTCTGGCTAACCGGGTAGTTAACATTTAGAGCTTTTTTTTTTTTTTTTTTTAAAGTTTATAGCATAACTTTTCTAAAACTTCCTGTAGATTGAACTGACAGTTTTCAGGATAAGTATCATCTTGTGTTTTTCTTTTCTTCGCATCTTTTTAATGACAGTGTCATGTAATATGATGATTTTATGAGTGGTTTTGCTAACTCATTCATCAGAGTAATCAATAGAAAAAATAAGCCATATGGATTGTAGTCCATTTGTATTGGATGGGACAGATGGCATTATTGATAGATGGAAATATTCCAAATATTTATCGTATAATGATATAACAGTGACTCTGGCTGCAAAATTTTATTAATTTAATCTGTTTAAGTACTTTACTCAGTAAGGATTGAATTGTGTGCTTCTTGGAGCATCTGGTACGGGAACCCACAGGGGGAGAGGCAACTCTCAATTCAGTCCTGAGTGGAGCACAGGAGCTGGTCCAAGAGGTAACTATAACAGGACCACTTGGAAATAGTGACCATAATATAACAACATTTAACATCCCTGTGGTGGGAAGAACATCTCAACAGTGCAACACTATGGCATTTAATTTCAAAAAGGGGAACTGTGCAAAAATGAGGGGGTTAGTTAAATAGAAATTAAAAGATACAGTGACTAAAGTGAAATCCCTGCAAGCTGCATGGACACTTTTCAAAGACACCATAATAGAGGCCCAACTGAAATGTATACCCCAAATTAAAAATCACAGTAAAAGAACTAAAAAAGAGCCACCATTGCTTAACAGCCATGTAAAAGAAGCAGTGCAAGATAAAAAGGCATCTTTTAAAAAGTGGAAGTCAAATCCTAGTGAGATAAATAGAAAGGAGCATAAACACTGCCAAATTAAGTGTAAAAATGTAATAAGAAAAGCCGAAAAGGAGTCTGAAGAACGGCTAACCAAAAACTCAGAAGGTAATAACAAAATGTTTAAGTACATCTGTCATAAACAGATAGTTAAGGGTTAATGTCTCTTTTACCTGTAAAGGGTTACAAACAGTGAACCTGGAACACCTGACCAGGGGACCAATCAGGAGACAAGATACTTTAAAATCTGTGTGGAGGGAAGTCTTTGTTTGTGTGTTTTCTTTGTCTGTTGTTCTCTCTGGGTTCTGAGAGGGTAACCAGACGTACCTACAGGCTCTCTAATTTTCTATTCAACTAGTAAGTACCAGTACAAGGTGGTTTAGTCTTTCTGATTGTTTTCTTTATTTGCAAATGTGTATTTTGCTGGAATGATTTTAATGTGTGTTTGTGCTGGGGGGAAGGCTCCTCTCTAGTGTCTATAAGCTGAAAGACCCTGTAACATTTACCATCTAAATTACAGTGACAACTTTTCCTTTTTATTTTAACTTTTAATAAAAGAAAGAAAAAAAGTAAAAGTTGTCACTGTAATTTAGATGGTAAATGTTACAGGGTCTTTCAGCTTATAGACACTAGAAAGGAGCCTTCCTCCCAGCACAAACACACATTAAAATCATTCCAGCAAAATACACATTTGCAAATAAAGAAAACAATCAAAAAGACTAAACCACCTCCCTAGGTAACCTATTCCAGCGCTTCATCACCCTCTTAGTGAAATAGTTTTTCCTAATATCCAACCTAGACCTCCCCCACTGCCACCTGAGACCATTATTCCTTGTTCTGTCATCAGCCACCACTGAGAACAGCCTAGCTCCATCCTCTTTGGAAAATCCTTCAGGTAGTTAAGGCTGCTATCAAATCCCCCCTTCACTCTTCTCTTCTGCAGACTAAATAAGCCCAGTTCCCTCATCCTCTCCTCATAAGTCATGTGCCCCAGCTCCCTAATCATTTTTGTTGCCCTCTGCTGGACTCTCTCCAATTTGTCTACATCCTTTTTGTAGTAGGGGGCCCAAAACTGGACACAGTACTGCAGATGTGGCCTCACCAGTGCCGAATAGAGGGGAATAATCATTTCCCTTGATCTGCTGGCAATGCTCCTACTAATGCAGCCCAATATGCCATTAGCCTTCTTGGCAACAGGGGCACACTGTTAACTCATATCCAGCTTCACGTCCACTGTAATCCTCAGGTCCTTTTCGGCAGTACTGCTGCTAAGCCAGTCGGTCCCCAGCCTGTAGCAGTGCACGGGATTCTTCCGTCCTAAGTGCAGGACTCTGCACTTGTCCTTGTTGAACCTCATCATATTTCTTTTGGCCCAACCCTCCAATTTGTCTAGGTCACTCTGGACCCTATCCCTATCCTATCCCTACCTCTCCCCTTATCTTAGTGTCATCCGCGAACTTGCTGAGGCTGCAGTCCATCCCATCATCCAGATCATTAATGAAGATTTGAACAAAACTGGCACTAGGACCGACCACTGGGACACTCCGCTTGAGAGTGGCTGCCAACTAGACATGAAGGTGTTGATCACAACCCATTGAGCCCAACGATCTAGTCAGCTTTCTATCTACCTTATAGTCCATACATCCAATCCATACTTCATTAACTTGCAGGAATACTGTGCGAGACTCTATCAAAAGCTTTGCTAAAGTCAGTATATATCCATGTCCATTGCTTTCCCCATATCCACAGAGCCAGTTATCTAATCACAGAAGGCAATCAGATTGGTCAGGCATGACTTGCCCTCGGTGAATCCATGTTGATTGTTCCTGATCACCTTCCTCTCCTCCAAGTGCTTCAAAATGGATGCCTTGAGGACCTGCTCCATGATTTTCCCAAGGACTGAGGTGAGGCTGACTGGTCTGTAGTTCCTCGAATTCTGCTTCTTCCATTTTTTAAAGATGGGCACTATATTTGCCTTTTTCCAGTCATCCAGGACCTGCCCCGATTTCCAAGAGTTTTCAAAGATAATGGCCAGTGGCTCTGCAATCACATCAGCCAACTCCCTCAGCACCCTCAGATGCATTAGATCCAGCCCCATGGACTTGTGCATGTCCAGCTTTTCCAAATAATCCTTAATCTGTTCTTTCACCACTGAGGGCTGCTCACCTCCTCCCCAGTGCAGCAGTCTTGGAGCTGACCTTGTCTGTGAAGACCAAGGCAAAAAAAGCACGAATACTTCAGCTTTATGCACATCATCAGTCACTAGGTTGCTTCCCCTATTCAGTAAGGGTCTCACACTTTCCCAACTTCCTTCTTGTTACTAACATACCTGTAGAAATCCTTCTTGTTACCCTTCATGTCCCTTGCTAGCTGCAACTCCAATTGTGCTTTGGCCTTCGTGATTACAGCTCTGCATGCTCGAGCAATATCTGTATGCTCCTCCCTAGTCATCTGTCCAAGTTTCCACTTCTTATAAGCTTCCTTTTTCATAGAATCATAGACTATTAGGGTTGGAAGGGACCTCAGGAGGTCATCTAGTCCAACCCCCTGCTCCAAGCAGGACCAATCCCCAGATTTTTACCCCAGTTCCCTTAATGGCCCCCTCAGGGATTGAACTCACAACCCTGGGTTTAGTAGGCCAATGCTCAAACCCCTGAGCTATTTGTGTTTAAGATCACCGAAGATATCTGTTAAGCCCAGCCTGCTTGGATTTCGTCCATGAATTAAGGGTACTCTAAGGCCTTTGACTACTTTTGAAATGTTGTTCCCCACAAATGGTAGCCAGATAGTGAAAGTTGTTTCCACCTCTTATTCAGATTTGATGGTGTATACAAAACTTCAGGCGGGTAGGTTTGCCAAAACTGTACAGAACTGTATCCTTTTACTTTTCCTTGTCCTAAAAAGGGAAATATTTGTTTAAACACTTAATATATGTAGTGACGTTGAGGGCTTTTTTTTTTTTTTTTTTTTTTTTTACTTTTAGAGGATTTAAATTTAGTTTTTAAACTTCATTCTAAACTTTGAGTAATAAGTGAGAATTTCCAGATGATTACAAATATTTTGAGTGATAATGAAGCAATAGTGAATGGGGAGTTTGGGAAAATGGATGAATCAGAGAGAACTGGAAAGATCAGAACAAATATTCCATGACAAGGTGTGGAATAAATGTGAACTTTATGGAGTAAGATAACATTTAACATCATAGCAAGATCTATTGCTAACTGTAACACCAGTTAGTCTACATCCATTGATTCAAGCAGTTCATTTTATATTTTCATTTTCTTTCTATAAATTATGATATTATGGTTGAATGTGTTAGTTCCATATTGGATTAATTCTTGTACTTTGACTATTTCCAGCATATCCATCATTGTCATCAATATCAATGAACTTTACATTGAAAAATCCAGTTAGTGGCATCAAAAGTATATGCATGCTGGATGTTTTTGCCAGATTTGGATTTGGCAAAACAAAATTTCAGGCATGGATTGCTTATCTTACTCCATTAAATACTTTCCAACAAAGACAGTAAAAAACTGAAAACATACTCCATCCTCAGCACACATGGAGGAGTATACTGCAGCAATTAAAAGGCAGTAACATTGGATTTACTGCCTTTGTGCTGTGGGGGAGTCCTACAAGGAGTTCTCCAAATGCTTTTTTTATGGCACTCATTCAGTGTGAGTGGTTGTGAGAGTCTGTGATTGCTTCAAACTCACCAATAAGTGCTATTAATTATTTTTACTCTGCCAGATATACCAGGTGGGTTACTGACAATAAGTATCTTAATGGCACATCATGTAGAAGCTGAGGAAGGGGATTTGCCATATTTTATCCGATGGATATCATGTCTATGTACCTTAGTCATTTTAAATTTTGGGCAAAACTTTCAAACCTGGTTGTGCAAACTAAGCTCCTTAATACAAGTGCGGGTTCCTAAATAAAGGTGGCCTGATTTTCAAAAGTGTTGAGCACCAACAAATCCCATTGAATTTGATGGATGCTCCAGGATTTATGAAAATCAAGCCACTTTTATTAAGGTGTCTAAATATGGATTTAGGACTGTAACTTTAAGTGCCCAACTGTGAATCTTTTGGCCATGGAGCCAGATTTACAAAGTATTTAGGCACCTAAAGGTGCAAATAGTAATTTAGTGGGATTTTCATAAAACACCTAAGCAGGTTAGTAACCTAATTCCATTGGCTTCCATGGGATTTAGGCACCTAACTTGCTTAGGGACTTTTGAAAATTGCTACATAACTCTATTATTCTGCCACTGAGGCTGTAGTCATGAGTCAGAACCTAAAATAGGGAACCAAGGGAAAGGCTCCCAGGAAAGTACCTTCTTTACAGGTCAATCTTCATCTTTCAATTTCTTTGTAAATCTGGCCCTTGGTGTTTTAGTATATTGGCAGTTGTTAATTTGAATATAATTTGTAAATGGCCATGGCTGTTTATCCTAGTAAGAACAGAAAGAGGTTATATTCAAACACTGGACAACAGGGACTACTCCTGCAAAAAAGAATTGGACAGAGGCTTTAGATCCTCTTTATCCATGGAGTAAATTACCTTTTATCTTAAAGAGGGCATGGAAACTTTTGAAGAAAAATGGACTCCACTGTGAGAGTCTAGATCTCTGTGGATGGATATGTCTCTTTTTACTAGCTATAAAGCTATAATAGCCAAGGAAAATGTGTTTATATACATATTTTAGTGTATGTACTTATTTATCTTTTATATGAATATTTATAGTAAGATATATAAAACATTATTTGAAATTATGCCATGTACTTTGACCTATAGGCCATTGTATAGGAAATGCTAGTTAAAGTCACCCCCTTCTTCACCTCGTAATTACAAAGAGAATAACTGAAATATAACATACAGAAGTTAATGAATATTATAAAGATGTAAAATGACAGGTAGATTAAACTCTACTACTTTTACATTGCTGAGAAGATCTCCTGCATTTTAATTAATTGGTCATATCATCAAAAGAAAACTAATAATTTTGAAAAATATTGTCATAAACCAATATCAAAAATTCAATACTCTGAAAAGGCGTGTTTCTGTGTCCACCTTCTCTCACATCAGGTTTATGATATTTATTTTGCAGCTAGATGATGTTTTGAATGTTCCATTTGAGATATTAAAACAGGTTGTTTTTTTTTTACAGCCCATGTTAAGAACATGCAATGCATTCAAAGAGCAAAGTAGCAGTGGGTCTTTCATCTTATGCCTAGTGTATATCATTTCCCCAGGGTTAGGATTAAACAAAGCTTTTGTATTCATTTGAAGTAATTGTAATAAGAATATTTAACACGGGTCAGATAGTGGAACTCTGGAGGACCTTGAAAATATTCTGGCTTTTTGACACTTGCCCACAGTGGGATGTGAAAGGATTACCAGTAATTTTTTTTATTTTATATTTGTAAGGAGGTAGATTATAATATTCTGTTTGTAAAAATAATTAAATCTATATAGACTGATGCATTTAAAACAGAATATAACAAAGAGAACAGTGAAACTGTTTGTGTGGTCTTAACTAAAACCTTTATTACAAATTAAATGTATGTGTATGCGAATAAAAAACCATTACAGAGTACTTAATGTTCTAATAAGCATAGATGAAGATTATCTTTAAAACACATTTTATCCATTCTGAACATGAATGTAAAATAGTTATAGTCATGTTTACTTACTTCATGGGAATATATCAAGCCAGACCACAGCTGGTGTAAATCAGCATCCTTTGGTTGTAGTCAATGGAGTACGTTGATTTACACCAGTTGAGGATCTGGCTCATATTCTTTATTATCTAATTAGAATAGAGGCAAAGAATTTTGTGTCCAAATTAGGCACAGTGAAGAATTGCCCATCGAGTTGTTCAGAGTGGTAAACAGCCTGGTTCATCAAGACTGTCTTTTTTCCCCTGGAGCAGTCTCTTTATCTGAGTGCTTTGAGTGATTTTCCATCTTCTTTGCAGAAGAGATTAGTTGTGTTTTAAGCCTGTCACTTTTGCACTAAGCAAGAGGTCATGAATGCATCCACTCTCCTGGACGGGTGAGACAATATCTTTGCCCTTTGACAACCTCTGGTCAGATTCCATACCTGTCATGTCTTGTGGAGGCCATTAGGAACTTTGTCTCATGAGTTGGGCCCCTGTTATCAGTGCTTTCTTAAGGAAGGCAGAATGCTTGTCTGTTTAAAAAGTGCTGAAATGCAACCTTTGCTTGAAAAACGACCTCATGAAATTGGAGATCTAATTACACACAGTCATACATCATCTCAAACCTCCCTGTTAGAGGAAGGATCAAGAAAGTAGTTGGATAGTCAACCTCCGGGGCCTCTGCATGGAACAGGGTTCTTTGTTACCTTCAGTCTAGGCACTTGTCCTAACAGAGTGTCTAGTTAGCATTAGTTTGTGCAATGAGCACTCTTCAACTGACAGATGAAAGACCATGTTCTTTACTGATATCAGATATGTTTGCAGCTTTTGCTATCCTTAATTATAAGACACTACTAATCAAACTGTAAATGGTTCCACTCCTTTGTTTCCGGTATAGGTGGTTTCATTTGGTGGTATATGGGGGCCAAAAGGCTCTCTCTTATAGAGTCCCTTAGGAATCTATTTTATCACTGATGCTGTACTGTGGTTTAACAGGGTAGGACTTTATCAGATCAACAGGAAAATAAAATTCAGAGCCCCAGATCCCTCAGTAAGAACGGTCTGTCTTCAGTATTAATGCTGCTATGTGGGAATCCAGGAATAACCAAGTGTCCAAAAGGACAACCACTGTTGCAAACTCGACAAACAGAAAGTGCATTTTTATTAACCAATGACCCTGCATTTAATAGCACGAACTGCATAGTAACATCCCTTTTGAAAGCTCCAGAGAAGACACTTTCAACAAAACCATTGGGTCTGATATCAAATGCTAAATGCCTGGTCTACATCTAGAAAATGGCCTCTTCCTTATGAATCCTCTCATGCTCACCCCAACAAATAGCCATGAACCCACGTCTCAGGAGCCAGTCAGCTATCACAGTGGGCCTCACATCCCAAATCTATGGCAGTACCTTATAGCCACCACTCAGTAGCCATTGATGAGTTGTATCTGCTGTAGTGAAACAAACAAATAGTATCCTCTAGGGCAGGAATCAAAGCCCTTCTATTGTGTGTGGACAACAAATTGCCCTTAAACCGTCCCCCCCACACACAATGAAATAGAACTCTCCCTCATCAAACCCCAATCAAAGCCCACCACCCAAAACAAATCACCCTTCTAGTCCAGCCCTCATGGCCCTCTCATCTCTGCTGGAGTTGGAAGTTGCTACATAACCCTGTTATTACTCTGCCACTGAGGCTGTATTCATGAGTCAGAACCTAAACTAGGAAACCAAGGGAAAAGCTCCCAGGAAATTACCTTCTCCACAGGAAAATTCTCCCAGCCTAATTTATAGTACAATCCAAGGTATCCTACTGTACTCCAGTACCCTATTATAATCTCAGGTTCCTCTGTTCTGGCCATAATATACAATTTCATCCCACTCCTTTCCCTTCAGTCTTATCATATGGGCTCCAAAATATAACTCCACATCTTCACCAATCTACTTACTCATAAATGTCAGAACAAAAAAAAAAAACATCTTTGTCCTTTTCCCTACTCCACTTTCCAGCTAGTACTCATAGTGACATGAATGTGAACTAACATTATTTTTATGCCACTTTAAACTTCTGCACATCAGATAGTGCTAACTGTTGACCCAGTAACGTGTATGCCAGCTCAGCAGTGAATAATTACTTTAACTTCCTCTCTGTTGTTGTTCTTTGCCATGAAGCAGAATAAATGCTTTCAGCTAGTGTGGTACATTCTTGTAACTCCCAGTCAATCTTCCAGTTGTAATTTTTCAAACAAAGCTGGAAACAAACTTGAAACCTGTTTTTTGTTTCGTCTGGGACATGTATTAATGATAAATATTGTGGATGTGTTTTTGAGTAGGTCTTGCACCAGTAAAAATTTTTGTTGAAACATCCAGGATAATCTTCTGTGATTGATTACAAAAAGCATTCGTGCATATAGATAAACCATATACTTCAAATTAAAAAGAAATCTAATGCCACGCAGTTTAGAAAATGAAAGAAAAGATTAAGTATTTACTGACAAAAAATATTAATTGCCAACATTTCTCAATTCTTGATCTGTAGTTTTGGTAATATTTTTATCAGCTTTTGAAATGTGTCCTTTACTGTTTCTGAGCACATTTTTTATGTAGTTAGATGTCCATATACAATATAGATACATATGTAGTGAGTGTGTATGTCTCTCTGTGTATTGATATTATGTGTACTCAATGTATTTTTAAAAATATCTTAGTGTAACACATGGTGAGAAGTATGTGTCTATGAACAAATCCAGACTCTGTTGGATCAGCATCTGAAGTGAGTTCCAGAGTCAAGGACCTCGTACTGAATATATCCTGCCTCAACTTCTCCAGATGCCCAAATATATGAACTGTTATCAGCTGGTCTCAACTGCTATGGCACTGCCTAGCACTGCCTTCAAGTCTCTCAGAAGCTAGGGACCAAACTATATAGGACTTCAATGACTAATGCCAACATGTTGAATTGCACCTGGAAATGAATAAGAAGCTAGTGTATTCCATGCAGGACTAGTGTAATTTGCTCCATCTTCCTATAGCTGACCTTTCTATGCTGTCAGGGTATTATATTCTGCTTTAGATGTAACTCCCTATAAACAAAGCAACAACAGAGAAGTGGAATTAAGACTGATTAATTGTGACAACTTGCAATGCAAATCCTTGAAAGCAAGGAACTGCCAATTTATGAGACACTTCTTAACTGCACATCCACACAGCATGTTACCAATGGCAGTGGCCTACTCCATGGGTAAAATACTGACCCCACTGAAGTCTATGGAAGTCTTGCCATTGACTTCAGTGCAGCCAAGATTTTACCCTATATCCCTACAATAAACTTCTTTCTGCCTCCAACAAATTAGTAAACACACACCATATTAACCTTCCTTACTATATAACACAAAAGCTTAATTACAACCTCAGCAACATTAGCATTGACATGTTCACAGACTAAGTAGGTGGTATATAATGTATTCTGGAGGAAGTATGGAGTCGTAATTAAGGTTTTGTGTTTGAAAATAAACCCCACAGCTCAAGTGTATTCAAGACTTCCAGATGCAAAGCAGACTTGCAAAGACAACTTATAGCAATACCTGACATTTCCACTGTAAATCTTAAAGTAAGCCATTTTTAATGGTCACGGAAGAGATTTTGGCCATTAAATTTTCTCTTGTCCCTATTTGAATATACCTCCTCAACAGCTTTTCATCAGGTAGAATATTTCCACCTTTAACATTCTTCATTCAGTTACTCTCTTTCCAAAAGTACTTATTTTTGACACCGCACATGAAGAATAAAACCCTTAAGAGTGACAGTCTGTGATCATGTTTCATGTGGCAGACTTCATTTGCTTTCAGGTTATATTGCTATCAATTTATGACTTTGTTCCTTGAATAGGTATCTTTTTTCCACATTGTAACTGATATATTGAATGATGTATGTTTGAGACGTATTTCAAGGAACCTTAACTTTAATCATTAACTGGTTTTATCTTGGCTCAAGAGCCTTCAGTTTGGCAAGAGAAAAGTTAATATTTTTAAAGCAAAGAAAATAGCTTTTCAATATATAATTATTTTCTTATCAATGTCACATTTTCATGCCCTTCTGATCATCTGGCATATAGTGCCTGACTTTACATTTAGCTCTGCAGGAACTGCTTTAAACATTATTATTACAAAGAAAGAAATCAGAAATCAAAGTGAATTCTTAGTACAATACTGAGGTAAAGGAAGGTGCAATTGCTGTAACAGCAGCCTGCATTATACTATAGAACTAACTCACAGCTTGATAGAAAGTCCCTGCTGGGGAGGAAATGTAGGGGAACTGGCAGAGTTTTGCTGCATCTGCTCCCTGCTGCTAATAAGCTTTAACCTGTTTCATTTTTATTATGCTTACTGTTTAGATATTTTGCTTCCAAAATTATTTCTGTAGCTATGAGAACACATAAAAGGAAGCGCGACATAGGGTTGTTTAAAAATTTAAAATTATCAGCAAGGGAGATTAAAGGCCATAATGAGTAAGATGGTTGCCTTCTCAGTATGGGTCTTTAGAGATCAGGCACAGAGGCACTGGTGGAAAGACAGAGTAAGCTGTGGGTAGGACATAAAGCCCACTCTACATTTTCAGTGCTTTGCAAAGGATGCATTCATTTGCATAGTATCAGTAACTATTATTTTTTCCTTTGTGTTGTTCAAGTACAGATTCATTCATAGAGGTACGGTACTAAATGAAATGAAGCAATCACCTAAGATTTTGCTTCTCTTGGAACTCTAGCTCACTGCTATAAATTCATCAAAATTATTAAACTATTTGTTACACCTTTTGATAAATCAGTTGACTTAGAAGTGGCTTATTCCTAATGTTACGTGATTCTGCTCTGTGTGCAATGTATCAAATGCTAAAGAGTGAACTTCTTCAAATGTCACTAGTTTAAATATACACTCTCAAGTATTGTGTGCAGGAAACCTGGTATAATCAGTGCTCTCAATTAAAGTTATTTGCATCTTAAAGTATAAGAAATTTCCTTGTATACCTTCCATTGTTATTCTGTGACTTTTTTGCCTAGGTTGATGTCCAGCAATGTAAAAATCTTGTCATGCTCCCGTGCTGATATACATTGTGTCCTCTGACTATAAAATGTGTTTTGAAAAAAGATTGAAATGAGTAAAATTAAATGGCTAGTTGAAAAATCACAGACTTTAGGGTTATTAAGCCTTTATCACTAGATAATGAGACAGAAAAAAAAGTATGATCCTTATCTGATAAATTAAGCAAAAAGGTATTCCATCTGAAATTATGTGTGGCTTTGGGATTATGTACACAGAGGATTTTTTTTTTTAATGGAAACAGGCAGGTGGTAACTTTGGGGGCGGGGTTTCTTGTTTACTTTTTGTAATTTATTATAATAAAATATTTATGTGAATTTAGTCTTCAAGAAAGCTTCCTGATTGACAGCCCAAAAGCGGGAGCCTGGTATAACGCAGGTATTATGACCTTTCCATACGATCTTTCCAAAGTTCTTAGAGTTTTAAGTTACTTATTCATTCTAGAGATATGGGTTCAACACTAGCTATGTCAGAAGTGAGATGGGATTCTGGTCTCCGTTGTGTTCTCAGTGGATATTTGTTAATGTCACACAACCTAAATATAATTAGCACCCGGCCTCTTAAATTTCTTAAATAAATTATATTTAAAAATCCAAAGATATAAAACAATGTAGAAGAGAACCAGAATTACTAAAGCCTTTAAAAGTCCATTTTAATCTACCAATCTTGGATACTACCTTTAAATTATGGGTTTTTTTCAAGTACACGACAAATAACCTGTGTAATTTCAGAAAGGAATTCAAATACCAGGCTGTATTATTTCCTGTAGTTCACAACAGTAAACTTTGGAAAGAAAAGATTCTTCACACTTAATTTTACCACTGTGAAATACGGGACCTGCCAGATTTACCCACTGAAATCAATAGAGTTACACCAGCGATGTATTTGGCTCACACGTTGTCATAAACAGATAGCTAAGGGTTAATGTTATTTTACCTGTAAAGGGGTAACACCAGTAACCTGAAACAGCTGACCAGAGGACCAATCAGGAAACAAGACTTTTTCAAATCTGGGTGGAGGGAAGTTTGTGTGTGACTTCTTTGTTCTTTGTCTTGGGTCTGACCCTCTCGGCTATGAGAGTGATTTTTCTATCTCCAGCTTTCTAATCTTCTGTTTCCAAGTTGTAAGTACAAAGATAGTAAGACAATAAGGTTTATATTGTTTTCTTTTGTATTTACATGTGTGTAGTTGCTGGAATGTTTTGAATTGTATTCTTTTTGAATAAGGCTGTTTATTCATTTTTTTCTTTTAAGCAAATGACCCTGTATTTGTCACCTTAATACAGAGAGACCATTTTTATGTCCTTTTCTTCCTTTTTTATATAAAGCCTTCTTTTTAAGACTTGTTGGAGTTTTTTCTTTAGTGGGGACTCCAGGGAATTGAGTCTGCAGCTCACCAGGGAATTGGTGGGAGGAAGAAGTCAGGGGGGAAAATCTCTTTGTGTTAGATTTACTAACCTGACTTTGCATACCCTCTGGGTGAGGGAGGAAGTACTTGTGTTTCCAGCACTGGAAACAGGGAGGGTGGAGTCCCTGTGTTTAGATTCACGGAGCTTGCTTCTGTATATCTCTCCAGGAACCCAGGGAGGGAACACCCGGAGGGGGGAAGGGAAATGGTTTATTCCCCTTTGTTGTGAGACTCAAGGAATCTGAGTCTGGGGGTCCCCCAGGGAAGGTTTTGGGGAGACCACAGTGCGCCAGGCACTGTATAGATTCCTGGCTGGTGGCAGCTTCACCAGGTCCAAGCTGGTAACTAAGCTTGGAGGTTTTCATGCTACCACCCATATTTTGGACGCTAAGGTCCGGATCTGGGAAAAATGTTATGACACACGTGTTTGACAAACTAGAATGCTGAAAAGAAGGTTTACTTCTCTCTTACTATCCTCAGGAATTGACTTCTTATTTCTCTGCAGTTTTCCTATTGGAGTCTCCACTTACAAAAGTCGTAAACCTATTGTTCTAGGAGACTGTAGCAAAGCTTAAACTGGATCTCTGGAGTTTGGTACAATCTGTTTTATGCAGACAGTGTAAAGGAAAATTTAAATGTATTATTTAAAGGCACATTGATCTTGCCACAGTAAGGGTATAATAATATATACCAGAGAAGGTTCTAAAAGAAACATAACAATTTTTGTTCTTTAAGTCAGTTCTTTGTAGAACTAGCAGTTACGCATATATTTCTCTCTCTTAAAATGTAGTCATATCTCATATTCACTCATGAAATTACTAAACCTTAACCTCCACACACAACAAAAGGATATCTTTGTAAAGTACTTAAAGGAAGAAGCCCAAACAAGCAAATATATGTAATAAATGTTAATATGTAAAATATGTATCTTTTTTCAATTTTTTTTTCATTAGGTAAAATACTATATTGGATTGAAAACATACTTTGAGAAACATACTTTGACAAACATACTTTGTCAAATCCCTCTTTCATTTGGAAGTAGTGGGCTTTTTCAGTTTTTTAATTAAAAAAAACTTAAAGATTAGCGAGACTAATTTTAAACATTTTTAAGTGTCACATTCTTAAGTTAATTTACATCACTTACAGTGCAATGTTTTTGATTTAGGTTTGTTCACTGCAATGACTTCCACACTGTTTTGTAGTAATACAATACCCAATTAGGCATTCATTGGAATAAGTGATGGGATTCTTGTAGCTCTTGTACATGAAGAATGCAAACAGAATGAAATCAAATTAACCATCTCTCTCAGAACTCCATCAGCAGTTTAAAGGAAAGAATCATGACCAGACTGGGGGATGTAACATGGTGCCCAGAAGGCAGAAGGGGTGGGCAATGCAAGAGCACATGTGGGGCAAGAGAGGTGACTGCCCACCCTACCTCAGATCTGCTACCTTCCCATTGGCTGGGAATGGGTGACTGGCTAGCAAGTTGCTCTTGCATGTACCCCGTGCCCTCCTCCACACACACACACACACACACTTAAACTCTCCCAACCTTTTAAAATGCATTTTGTCTCATGTAGCTTAACCACTCTCCCTCCCTTTAGTTGTAGCATGGAAGCTGTGTTTTTAGATATACCCAATGGCCTGTTATATGATCAGTAAGGAATTTTTCCACATTGAACCAAATTGTCCAAGGTCCAGTGGGTTTTTTTCACCTTCTTCGCAGCATCATGGAGGCACAGCTGGGAGGAAAGCAATAGGACTTGTACGTTTAATATTAGGAAAAGTAAAGCTGATTAGCTTGTCACATTTAGTGACCGGTGTCAAGTGTGTATAAAGGCTAAAAATGACACTTCCAGAGGTAAATGAGACCTGGAATTTCACTGGTAGACCTTATGCCTATAGGAGAAGGGGAGACCAGAAGTCTTCACAGACTGTCACTGAGCTATTGGTTATATGGTCAGAGCCTTGTAACCTCCAACTGGAACCCATTAAATGCCTGGTACCCTCCCTCATCCCAGTGTTATATTAATAAATTTGCAGCCTGCCACCTAAATTCATCTCATGTTTCTGTAGTTCATTTGCCTGCATGTCCTGATCAAGTGAGGCATTCAAACTTAAGGCATATAACTCCTTTGACAGAAAGAAAACTCAGGAAAGCATTTGTGTATGAGCATATAGCAGTTCTGTTTTAAACCATCATTTTATTGTTAATGTGGAAAGGTAGCCAGGTACAGGTTAATCATATGTTTAAAAATCAGGGAGAAACTGCAGTTTTGAACTTTCCTTCATTTGGCAAGAAGTGGTGAGAGACTCAGACCCCAGTTCAGCAAGTTCCTTAAACGTGAATAAATTTAAGCACAGTGAATATTCCCATTTACTTGATGTGCTTAAGTATCTTGGTGAAGTATCAGGGCCTCCATACAATTATTTACGTGTTGTTTCCCAATCCAGTATAATCCACTCACATTTTAAAAATTAATATAACTAGATTGTAAATAACTTTTTAAAATTGCCAATTTTACCTTAAATAGTCCTGGCTCCTTATATACAGTATTCCCTGGCACTTCCTAATACTATAAGGAATACCTTGTATGCTGCAGATATTAAAGAAAGGGTATTCAGTTATTTAAGGCTGTTTGGAAGTGACAACTTTGGCTCTCTTTTTTCAAACGAATAGAATATCTCTGTTCTTCAAAAATGACAGTGCTTTTTTGAAAATAAGTTGGGAAAGGTCACTGTTTAAAGAGTCCATAACAGACAATGGAATATAAGAAAGACCTTTAGTTCCCAGCAGCTCCATCACTTGTGCTGCATTAAGTTAAAGGTTAGGGGTGCTGCAAAATGCAAGTTTATGAGTAGGGCCCAACCAAATTCACAGCCATGAAAAATGTGTCACGGACTGTGAAATAAATCCTGAAGGGAAGTGGGAGGGGCAGGGCTGAGGGCACCTCAGCCAGTGGCTCCTACTGTTCCCCAGCTCTAGTCCCTGGGCTGGGGAGGGAGGGGACTTACTCTTCCCTACACAGCTGCTCTCAGGAGGAGATCAGATATACATCCGGGTACCTCTCCCTGCTACATGAATCTCTGTGGCTGGGCAGCAGCTCCAAAGCTTCCTGCAGCCAGAGGAGGCTTCCTGAGGTGGAGGTGGGTCCAGTCTTCCCCATGCTACTGGGAGTGCCCCAGCCGCGGAGCTTTCTGCAGCTAGAGGAGGTACTCAGGGATGGGTCTGATTCCCCCCCAAGAGCAGCTGTGCAAGGTTAGGACAAGTCCTGTCCCTCCCTAGCCCAGATGGGACTAGCAGCGAGGAGCCCCCTGGTGGGGCGCTCCCAGCAGCCTAGGGAAAATCAGACCCACCTATGCCTCTGGGAACTCCCTGCAGCTCCCCAGCTATGAAGGCAGCATAGAAGTGACTGTGGCAATCCTGTGACCCTCCTATAACAGCTTTGAAACTCCACCCCACTGCAAACCACTTTTTAGGTTGGGATCTTCACAGTTACAACACTATGAAAATTTCAGATGTAAAGGTCTGAAAATGTGAAATTGACTAAACTTTAAATCCTATAGCCATGAAATTGATCAGAATAAACTGTGAATTTGGTAGGGCCTATTTATGAGACAGTTTGGGTGCACAGTGCATGTCTTTCACTCAGAATGATTATCATTTTTTGAGTTTGAAAATGTACTTTATCTTGGCCTTTCTTGTATTTCCTCTCATATTCTAAATGGCAGCTGAAGGCAAGCAGAAATACTAAGTAATTGATTTAACAACCTAAGACAAATACAAGAAAGTAGAAAAGTTTGTCTCAATGCTTGACTTGACCTGAGAGAGCTTCTTTAGACTTATTTTCTAAACAGTACCTCAGCACCTTGGGCCAACAAAGTGGCCTTTAAGCCTGAATGAGCATGACTTTTTTTTTCCAGTGCAAAGCACCAGTATTTCATCTTTTCAAACTGTTTTACAGCACTCAGAGCAGAATTATATTGACAAGGTTAGAATTCATCTCCTGGAGGAGAATACTGTGCTACTGTTAAGTGCTAATATAACATTTATGTGTTGGTACCTTAATAACAGCCCCAGCTTACCTAATGAAAGTACTGAAAGCAAACAGTACTCAGTGAGATTTTATTATGACTGAAGTGACTGCAATTTGAGACAAATTATCCCTATTTCTAGTCCCATATCAAAAACAGAGATGCTAAAGCAATTGCTATATGTTTGGTATGGAATTAGACTCCACTATCGTTAATCTAGAAGTAAGTGCATTTTTCATGTAAACAGCTCACGAGGGTCAAGCAGTAGAGACTTTTCTGTGGAAAAATGGTTGTCAGTAACTTTGTGAGTGAATTTTGAAATAAAGTGCCTCTAACCTGTCATTATTCCTTCTTCTCGAAATCGAGAGTGAGTGGATGAAAATTGAGCATGTGAATTGAAGGCAGGGTGAGTGTTATGGCCTTATCGACTTCAGGTAAAATGACTTATTATTATTTTTTCATTCATAGGTCAGGCAATGTAAGAATTACCAGTATAGACTGTAGTATAAGCAAATTGGTATATAAAAAAGTTATTATCAATAAACACAAAGGAGAAGAAAAGTGTTAGCCACTAATATCAAGAGTACTTAATGTCTGATCTCTTTTAAAAAAATGAAAAAAGCTATTGACCAGAGAGAAAATCTAAAACTTGTTTAAATAAAAATTCATGTGCTCAGAAGACAGGTAAAAGTAATTTATTATTCCTTCAGCACAATACTCCTTCGGGGGGATATATATAATAAAATAAGATTTACTTTCATAAACAGATTCGTTTTCATTTAACAGGTTTCATGAGTGAAATGTGTTAGGAACTCATGCATACTGGAAAGCAGTTAGGCACACGTGTGGAGAACTGGGAAATATCTGTATTATTTTTTATAAATCTGTTGTATGTCTGTGTGCTTGTTTATATGGGCTGCTTGCTGTGGAGTTAGATCAAAAGGGGTTGTTAAAGAAACAAAGCAAGAAAAGTAGAACAGTGGCCTAGATAAGGAGCATCTCAACAAATTCTCCAACACAGCAGATGGTGCATAGCCTTGAAGAAGTGACTCCTTGGCCTCACCCTAGTGACACAGATGTTTTGCCAAGGATGAAAAGAGAGAGATCTAAGGGACCCTAGACCTAGAAATGGGAATAAAGTTGAGTGAGTGGCTAGAGGGAGTGTCAATGAAGGCTGACAGGCTAGGAAGGGAATAACCAGAGAGAGCATGTTGTAAGCAGTACATCTGTTTCTCCCAGCCAGAGATAGGGGTTAGCAGGGCTGAAGAGCATTTACAAAAGCTGGCACAGAAAGATTAAGGTATAAGAGCCATGTATATAGTAGGTCTTCTGTTGTTTTTCTCCTTTGCTCTTCATACTTTGTACCTTTTGGGGATGAATAAATAATGCTTTGTTTTGAAGATGCTACTTTTGAGTCACTTTAATCAACTTCCTCATCACAGGTCCCTGGAGTGGAAGAGTTTACAGGTGTCAAAAGCAGCTGGGCTTCTTATGTTAATGCAGTTGGGAAACAAGGGAACTGCTGCATGGTTCCACTCAGAGTGAGGTGCAGGAAGCCAGATCTGTCACCTGACAAGTGCACCTCAGACGGACTAAAAGGGATCTGAGGCATATTTCACTCTGTAACTGTGACAATATATGTAACTTTAAGCACTTAAGCTTACACTATATGTAACTTTAAGCCCATGATTAACTTTAAGGTTGTTGGAGGCCATTCTGAGTTTCTGTTCAGGTTTTAAAATCTCAGAGCCTTATGTTGCTATCCTGAGGGAGCTGTGCTGTGAGAAGAAAAGGGATAGAAGGTGCAGGGCAATACCAGTGGGGCAATCTCTCCAGCAGCCAATCCCTGAATTAGTAAAAATTCAGAACTAAGTTCTATGTGAAACCCTTAACTGTTAGATTTAAAAGGGTGCAGTTTCTCAAATTCCTCCCCTCATTCCCAGAGGAAACTGTAGTGAACATGCAGTGTTCCCTTCCCACAGTTGTTACCATGGTACAGTAAAATTTAGCTTGTAATTTTTACAGGGCTTGTAGGGAAAGTAAGAAGCTAAATATTATCCCAGTTCTTGTTTGCCATTATTAAATACAGCTCACAGGCACAGCAGTTGGCTTGCCAAGTAATATAAGAATAACCTCAGACCTGCAGGGCATGCAGGCTGAGCTTTGTCACTAGGGAGAGGCCCTCATCCTTTAGAGAGCTATGTTCAAGACATGCTGCTTCTCAGAACAACCTGTGTAATTAGTAACTGAATTTGTTTCATGGAACATAAGTATTGTGCTCATTTATTTCCATGGCCTCAGCGGCACCCTTAACATTTCTTACATTCAAAGAATATGACTGGACAAATGTCACATTACATGGTCTGTTTTGCTGTTCTTTGATTCCTGTCTATTGTATAAGAATAAGCATAAAGTTTGTTAAGATCAGTACTCCTCCTTTGAATGACAAAGACCTAGTAGGAGGCTAAGGTTGGGACAATGAGCAGGTATTAGCTGTTAAACTCATAATTGATTGATTACTTTCTTAGTAAGACAGATTGCAGAACAAACCAAAGCATCCTTGATCGAGGGAGGGATAGCTCAGTGGTTTGAGCATTGGCCTGCTAAACCCAGCGTTGTGAGTTCAATCCTTAAGGGAGCCATTCAGGGATCTGGGGCAAAAATCTGTCTGGGGATTGGTCCTGCTTTGAGTAGGGGGTTGGACTAGATGCCCTCTTGAGGTCCCTTCCAACCCCCAGATATTCTATGAAGAGGAGAAGGGATAGCTCAGTGGTTTGAGAATTGGCCTGATAAACCCAGGGTTCTGAGTTCAGTCCTTGCGGGGGCCACTTAGGGATCTGGGGCAAAAAATCAGTACTTGGTTCTGCTAGTGAAAGCAGGGGGCTGGACTCAATGACCTTTCGAAGTCTCTTCCAGTTCTAGGAGATAGGTATATCTCCAATTATTATTTATTATTTAACAACACTGAAGTATTCATATAAACACAATGTGAATATATTTATTTTAATATACATAATGAAATCAGTCATTCCTTTCACTTTAATGTTTAATATGTTTACTATTTCTTTATAGCTTTGCCAGTTTTATAAATTAAATTCTCATGGTGCAGGTTCTATGAGGACATATAAAATTCTATTTCTTGTGTTTTTTCCATTCCTTGCTAATGCCCAGGATATTTTGTTTAATTTTTAGGCAGAAGATCCAGAGATGTACAGTGATCTAGCTGCAGTCTGTGGAACGCTAACTATGGTCGTGGTTCCCCACCTACCCAGAGATGCACTCATTGAGTGGCATGTCATTGCAGTAGTGGATGATCCACCAAAAAGGAAAAGTTTTGTGATGAAGATGTTGTCAGAGGGCTGCCAAATTGTATGTGAAGCTGTGGAGTCCAGTTCTGCATCTAGTGCATCTATCTCAATATGCCTAAGCTCAATTTCATCGTTTGCTTCGTCAGTCAATTTAGATAGGAAACTCCATGATATGGTTGCTGTGTTTAGACAAGCTGTCGAGAAACTTTCAGAAGATTGCAGTGCAATTCCCTTGTGTTTTAGAACTTTCTACAGGAAGGATAGTTTTGATGCTGGAACACTACAAGCAGGTAAGACTATTGTTGGGAGGAAGGGGAATATTTATTTACCTATATCTAAAGTTTAGCTGGAAAAGCACCTCTGAAGAGTCGGCATGATTAGGGAATGAATTTTCCTTTTCTGACCACCAGCCATATTACCACTTAGCAAAAAAAACATTATCCTGGCAAGAAATCTAGCAGCCCAAATAGATGACAAAAACAAAAATGAGTCAGACTCTGGAAGGATGAATCTTCTGTCTAAAAGCCTTTGAACAGTTTAATTACCAAGCATTCGTATTGCTGATCATGTGGAGCATAGCTGGTAATTTCTAGATGCTAGCAGGCAAAAATTATTTAGAGCATAAACAAGATTAAAATAGAAAAACAATGAAAAAAGGTCACTTTCTCTAAGGTAGAGAATATTGGTGAGTGCATGGGTGTCTATAAGTGTGGACTAAGTGTTTTGTCAATCAGTGTATATTGTTTGAATCATTAATGTTTGTTGCAGAATTAGAACTCTCTAGAATGTCAATCCCCTTGCAAAGTAAAGAGAGCTCAAACCAATAACAATATTATAACTATAATTTATCTCCTGTGTCATGATGTCTAGGGTCCGGGCTATGTTCAGTTAGAGAAAACAGTAAGGACGTGCAACTGCACAGACACCTCTTTCATTTGACAGGCCTACAAAATGTTTAAAGACCTAATCCTGCTCTTATTGAAATCAACAAGAGCTTAGCCATTGACTTCAACAGAAGTATAGTAGAACCTCAAAGGTATGAACACCAGAGTTACCTACTGAGTGGTTACTCAGACACCATGTGAAACTGGAAGTAAACAGCAGCAGAGACAAAAAAAAAATAAGCAAATAGTGTACTGTGCCTGTACTGCATCTTAAAGGTAGGCACATCTGGGCTGCCTGTCCCTACCCCCACACATAGCCCCGCCTCTTACAGCAAGACACTGGGGCTGCCAGACCAAGACAGACAGAGCCAGGAGTAGGAGTCTGCACGGCTTTCACCCCTTCCTCACCCCCATCGGGCGGGAGGGAGACGGGTTGCTTTTACCACCCACAGCCATGGCCATGAGATGGGCTGTTCCCCCCACTCCGGGAGGGGGACATCTCTCTCTCTCTCTCTCTCTCACACACACACACACACACTCTCTCTCTCTCTTTCTCTCTCATGCTGGCACTGAGTAGTAAGTTTTCCTGCTGCTTAAAACTGACCTGGAGTGTCAACTGCTGGATCTGGATCCCGAACTGTGCTTTGTTCAGAGTTATGACCATTTCAGAGTTACGGACAACCTCCATTCCTCCGTACTGTAGGATGAGGCCCTTAGTCTATATCCATCTCTTGCATGCATGCACACACACACACACACAAAAAGACATTTGTAAAACCACAAATGATCCATATTAATTAGCTGACATAAAAGCTAGCCCTCAAAGATCCTAAGTTTTTTTTTTACGTAACCTGCAGCAGTTTTTGAAGGAAATTCAACTTGACATTGTTTAATAGATTTAAAATACAAAAATAGAAAGCGATAAAAAATGTGGCATAAAATAAGCATGCTTAATCCAGGAAGCAAGAAATGAACATATAGCCTGACAGAATGTTGTTGTTCTACTATGCCTTGTTTGAGAGCTAAGAAGAAGCCTGATTAAAACATGTTCCTAGAATGTGATTTACATTATCCTTTTGCCTGCTTCCTCCCTGATGCTTCATAGGTCATATAATAATTACTTTGGAATAAAGTACATTTGCCTTATTTCAGTCTAGAATTGAGCAAAATGTATAACTAGATGGGATGGGAGGAAATTTGACTGTTTGGTATTTTATGTTATACTAATGGCATGGGTATAGAATGAGTCATCATGGTTTTTATTTATTCATTCATCCTTGGTTCCTTTTAATTCTCTCTAAGGCCCTAATGACCGTTGTCATTATCATCATTGGTAAGAAATGCATTTTTGTGAAAACGTAGTAGGCATTACATTTACAGCCAGCACTAAATTACCAGTAAAGAATTTAAAAGGAAACTTCACCCATGTCGCTTAACACTTCTGTTCAAAAAGTTCATATGGAGAGAAGACACATTGTGCAATGTATCTGAAAATAAAGTTTCCAATAAAATGGCTACTAATGAGGCTACTCTTCCTGTTAGCTACCATTCTGACAGTGTACTGTAGACCCCAGATACGAGAATTTTTAAACCAGTTTCCTTTCTGCTGTAAAGAAAGATCAAAATCAGAAAAAAACATCTTTAATACAGCATTAAGGCACAACAAGGGGCATGGTTAAGTGCTTCATTAAAATACATTCTGGGTGCATTGTGAAGAATAAGGTCTCCAGTGGAGTTGCTTCAACCTCTCAAGGGATGCAGTATACTAATGGACCGCTAAAATATCCCCAGGAGTCTCTTCATGCTATTATTATATAGCTCATGAAATATAAATTAATATAAATTTTATATATTCCGACTGTCGGTTTTGAAACAATGTTAACAGTTTTTTACCTATGTAATTCTGCATATCGAAGGGATCAAACATGTAGGAAGAAAAAGAGTATGAAATCCTTTTTTCTCCTACTGTTTTCAAACCTTTTTTATTGTTTTCCCAACCTTTTTATTATTTTTTTAGAGTCTATAATTCAATGACAATTTAGATTATTAGTTTTTGAGATTGTGGTTTTAAAATAATTGTCAAATTAGTTGAAGTCTTGTTGTTGATAGACATACACTAATAAATATATTTTTACATAAATTTTTTTAGCTTGACTGGTTATTAGGTTCTAGGAACTTTCCACTTATACTTTATTAGGGTCATACCTTGCTTTGATGTCACTAAAGTAACAGTAATGTGCTTTTGCCTTTTATGCTGCCATATTTGGTGAAACTTAACTATAGGCTTTTTATAATTAGTAAAGCTAGCTTTTGTTGCTGACTCTGTGTTGTTGACTTTTTAATTTAAATGCTAGTCCACCACTTGAGATTAAAATACGTAAGAGATTCAACTAGTGCCTTGCTAACTTACTATAGAAACACATTGCCTTTTACCTTTTTTGACTAAAAAATAGAACATTCTTCTTTAAGTATGTGTCAGTGTGCATCCCATTGTAAGTGTGCATGAGCCTCAGTGCTCACAAGACTGGAAACTTTCAAGTAGTAGTGTCTGTTGGGTCCACACATTCACCTTGTGCCTCTTCATGCCCCCATGTGAGGGTATAAAGGACAGAGCAGCATGATGTTTCCTTGCAATTCGAAGACTGTGGCAGTGAGATGGAACCTGACGCGTATCCAGCACATTAGTTCTTAGCTTTGGCTAAACATTCTGATTTTCTTCAGAACTCCTTTGATTACCTTTATATTCAACCTCAACCATTCTATTGACCCACTTTAACTAAGTATCAATGGCTACACCCCCCTGTTGATGCCCCCTCCTCCTTAATGTGACAGACTTGAAACCAGCAGGTTTAAAGCCCTGTCCATCTTTCAATGGACTAATCCCCTTCAAAGGGAGATTAGTTTGGGAGAATCACACATACCTAGCAGATGCTCAGTATGTCTGTCATTTTCTGTTAGAATGCGTAAGTTGAGAAACACAAGGCTGAAACTCCATCTTCTAGAACAATCCATGAAGATCTCATCAGAGCCTGAGGAAACAATTCCAGGATCCTGTTAGTGGACAAGCCATCATTATCCAGCACTCCATCCAATAAATACACTACATCTAAGACCAGTGCAGAAAAGATGGCACTGAGAAAAGACCTGGCACCGAAGCTGCATCTACACCCTCGGTGTCAAAACTGACATCTCTGACATCAAAGGGTGAACTGACAGATGTCACTTCAGCAGCCTCCCATAAGGAGAGACAACGCAAAGCCTTGGAGAGAAATCTACCAGTCCCACAAGGCATCAAAGGCTGAAGAGAAGGAACCACCTATGGTGTTCAACACCATGTTGACACCAACCCTGGCTATGAACTGCCTCCCACAGCATTGACACCAATCATGGAAGACAAGCTTAGGAGAGAATAGGAACACTCACTCATGCTAAAGTGCCTCCGGTACAGGCCCCATTATCCACAGTGCCATTCACATTGCTACCCCTAAAAGAGGTCTACTGCTCTTCGCCATCAGTGGGCTACAAGTTCTTCCCATCTTCAAGCACAAAACTTCTCTTTTCAGAGAGGCTTGCCAGATTCCCCTACTGGTATAAGCCACCACCAGCATGTCAAGGCAGGCACTGAACTGGGTACTAAATTATCTGATGAATTCACTTGGCAGCAGCATTGGCATGTCACACTCCAGTACAATTGTGCTTGATCGTCTCACGGCCAACATTATCAAAATTCCTTAGTGTCTTCCTTCATATTTGCCTTCTGGTTCAGGATCCAGCTCCCTCATGGGACCTCAGTTTTGTCCTCTATGGAGCCTCTCTTTGAACAACTGTCACCATGTCTGTGCACCACCTTATCACAAACTGTCCTTTCTAGTCACCATCACTTCAGCTCTGAGAGTCAGTGAACTCCAGACTCTCATGACCAGAGTGCCTTACACAGTTTTTCTTATGAACAACATGGTGCCTGAGACTGCACCCCAGTTCAGCCCTAAGGAGTTTTCAGACTTTAACCTAAATCAATCCATTATCTTGCCAGTCTTCTTCCTGAAGTTGCATTTGATGACAGGAAGGAAGAAACTGCACAACCTGAATGTATCCAAAGCTTTACTGTGTTATCTTAATGAGCTATTTCAGCTATCTCCCAGCTACTTTATGGCCATTTCTGGCCTGTCAAAAGGCCAAACCATCTTGTCCCAGAAAATTTCCAGATGGACCATGGAGTGTATTTCCACTGTTAGCTGACTGGCAAACCTCTCTCTGCAAACATTAAGGCACACTGCACCAGAGCACAGGCAGCATCTGTCACCTGCTTCATACACATTCTGATCTCTGAGATTTGGAAGGTTGCAACATGGACTGACACACTATGGCCTTATGAAACACTATACCCTTGACAGGTGCTGGAGCAAACACGAAGTCTGGGAGAGCGGTACTTCATTTCCTGTTTGATTCGTCTGATGATCTTCACTCCCACAATCCTGAGGGTATATTACTTGCCATTTACCTACAGTGGGCTCCACATTAACACATACTTGAAAAACAAAGAACTGCGGTTCTTCAAGGTGTTATATTCAGGGTGGATCCCGTGACCCACCCGCCATCCCTGCTTTTCAAAGTCTTCATTTACCATAGGCTTCAAACTGCAAGGGAACTAAAAGAGAGTTGTGATGAGTCCTCTTTTTATGACCTCATATGGGTGGTCATATTCTAACTAAATTCTAACATATTCTATTCTAACTAAACATTGCTGTGTTTCTAGATATCGACGGGCTTCCATTGGTAGCTTTTGGGATAAGAGGGGAACGCTCCACAGGAGACAAATGTAATAACCATACTCTATTGTTCCATTCCTGAGGTTAATTCAGTAGCTGGCATCAGCAGACTTTTTGGTGAGCTCAGAACCCCAATGCATTGTCCATTCTACGAGGAGATAGGTGTGAACATGAAGGGAAAGAAAGATGCTTTACTTAAGTAGAACTTGGAGACCTTGAGGCAAGGAAAGGAACACCACCAAAGATCTTCTTAGATGAGTTGCTGATTAAAAGAGTGCTTTTTTGGCGCAACAAATTTCACTGTTCATTTGAACCAGTCCATGCAAAGTAGAGCAGCCTGTTTGCAGCTGACAAAGTAAGATGGGAACTGAGAATATGTGCACTCTCTGTGTTGTAACAGATTACTGGAAAGTATTATTGCAAGTGTTATTGATGTCAGAAGCAGCTAAAGGTTTGTGATGCAAATTTGAGAAAGATAGCATTCTGTCAGCCTAAGACCAAATGTAAAGTTTTATTAAACAAAGTGTACTACTGATGGTGAACTTCTCAGAGGCAATCCCTCATAACATATGAGAGCATTATAGGCACCGTGCTGAGACCACAGGACGTGTTAGAAGTAGGAGGATTAGATTAAGCTGACATATATACTTAGTAAGATGCTGTTAAGCCTTCAGAAGTCTTTAACATAAATTTGACCATTTCTTTCTTATGCTCATTTACATACACATTAATATAAACATGTCAGGATGATTTGCCATACCATCCGGTAGACTAGATTATACCTCAGTAGAGGAGTGATGAATGACCATAATTCACACCATTAGCATTTCACAAACCTTGTTCACACACTCTACGCAAAATACTTTTGAATCTTTAATAGGAAGTGCATAAGGTCTTGCATTTGCTAAAACATTGTGTTATATAATGCTGATTTTTTTAATACTATAGAAAAAAACTGGGACACAATAAGACAAAAGAGAATATAAATCAAAATGTAATTTGGTAACAGTATAATATTAATAAATATGTGCTCAATTTTAGAGTGTGATTCTACTCTGAAAAATAACTCTAGAATAAAAGGACTTTTAGACATCCGTGTTTATTAAACCTCAGTTATTCCCATACCAAACTTGCAGTGTGCAAGAAAAAGATGTTTCTAACAGCCAACTCTTCTATTTCATCCTGGAATCTGAAAGTCCAGCCATAGTCCTTATGACTTATGCATCATTTTTGGTCATGAAAATTCTGCAAGATGTATTCTGTCATTGGTTACACATGTGTACTGCCATTTTCTTCAATAAGGTCTGAGACCCGTATCCCAGAACATGAATTGTACCTGCATGTAGAACTTAGTTAACAGTTTTGTTGATGATTTTGGGTGAGTCATAATACAATATGGGACACTCTCTTATAACTGTTGGTCTTGTAGTACTGACAGAAGTGAAGATTAATACAAACTTTTTTTTAACTTAAGTAAATTGGTCACTGAATACATTCAGGAGCAGATTGGTTAAGTAACAAGATGTCATTTTTGCCTATTCACTTTTGAAAGTAGTACTACACTTTAAGCTGAGACGATATGTAATTTTGTCAACACTTTTCATAATGGTCTATGTGTGCCTTCCCATAACAAATATTGTCCTTTGGGAATAGTACAGAAGGAATAAGGGGGCAAGGTTGATCACCAGAAATCCACTCTGGCAGCAATTTGCTTTTTTCTGTTTGTATCTTGTATATATTTGACTGGGCACTATGCGTTAGAAGAGAATTAAGAAAAAAAACACCATGTCGTTATTGGGATATTGAAGTCATAACAAGTACTGTGACCTGACAGCTAGTACTTTGGCAAGTCATCTATTCTGAAGCACTTTACAAGAGATCAAAATAATCCCAACCCCATTTTTTCTCCCAGGTTTTTGAAGACATACTCATGGAAAATTCAGTTGGGATACTGCTTACTGGAGCTAGCAAATAACGTGTTACGTTGCCATGTTCATTTCTAACCTGACATGATAATGACCTACAAGAAATAAATACAATATATTGCTTCTAAACTGGTGGTTGTCCATCAGATTAGATGCACAACATTGAACTAATTCAGATACTATAGCATCTGAGCACAATAAATTTCCAATATTTGATGGATTATGCATTCTTTAGGGAATCATAGTGGATAAAACTAAGAGTAATGAGAAGTTGTTGAGCAAAGTTACAAGGAAAGATTTTCTTTAGGGCATGTCTAGACAAGGACACTTTGTGAATTAAGCTAAAGCATTCTAAGACCACTTTACTTCTGAGTGAGTCATTGAGTGTTAAATAATGCATGTTAAATATACATCTTCAGTTAATTCAGTTTAACTTTCCTGAGTATGCCCGTTTAGACATACCCTCTGTGAAATAGTTTCTGGAAGGAACTGGGGGACTCTCCACCACTTGTAGCCCCAGCCTACAAACACAACATGCTTCACTTTTCTCAAAACATCTAGAAAGAGAAAAAATAAAATATTATGCAGTTTTTGTCCACACAGTACCTGTATTACATGTGCCAGATTAAGGGGAAATGAGAATGTAACAGTTATAATGGCAGAGAAAACAGCAAATTTTTTGGGAGATGTAAGTATTGTCACTTTACTAGATATTCTCAAAATCTTTGATAACTGAAAGAGAAGGTGAAAACTTGTCAGAGTATAAAAATAAAGAAATGCATCATCACCTTCAGATATAAAAGAAATACTCAATATGTGGACGTTTGATATCTTGCTGAAAATATTGAAGGTTGCATGTTTTCTGTGTATTAAATTATCTTAGCTTAAGACTCCCATGAGCATCTATTTTGTTCTTTTTGTTGATATATGTATAGGGTCTGTAGATGCTGCTGGAAATCAAGATAGGGATCCTATTATGTTAGGTTCCATGCAAAACAGATATTTATATTAAAAACGTGCTCCCTTCCATGAAGAGTTTATAGCTAATACACAAGACAGGCAAAAGCTGAGAGAAAAAAATACAGCATTTCAACCTACAAGCAGGATAAACACAGTGATGCTTACCAAATGGCATGTTGATTCCACATTTTTTTAAAGTTTATTTTTCTATATTTCTCCTTGTAATTTTTTAAAATATGTGGAGCTAGGATGGTGTGGAGGAGAAAGGGGACAGTAGAGAGAAGATGAGAAGAGGAAAATGAGAGGATGATAGGAGCACAGAGGATCAAGAGAGTGAGGCTACCAGGTAGGTAAAGGGACAATAAAAGATCAGAACAAACCTAACACTGAGTCTAAACTGAAAAAGTCAGTCTGAGGAAATCACCAATCTCCGAAGATTATGTGCTCTGTGTCTGCTTCAGTTGCTTCTGCTAAAACGGTCTCTCTTTGCTCTTAGGCTGATTCCATATTAGGAGCTGCTGCTTTTACTTTCCATAAGTCTATTATGTCTTAACTGCAGAGTTAACTTGGGCTCTTACTTGAGTGTTGCCCCTAACCTTCCTCCACACATAAACCTCTTACATGAGTTTAGTGGTGCTTTCAACTCAGTCTAGCTGGTTTATGTGGGACTATAAAATAAAGCTGGGGTGCTGCTTTCAGTCAGGCTGGTAACTAGCTAACTTTGCAAAATTACAAGCATGAGGAGTATGTCTTCTAAAACAGGTGTTCTCAAACTGTGGGTTGTGAACCGTCAGGGGGTCACAAGGTTATTACGTGGGAGCCATGGGCTGCCAGCCTCCACCCCCAAACCGCACTTTGCCTCCAGCATTTATAATAGTGTTAAATATAAAAAATAGTCTGTCAATTAATCACAGTTAACTCACATGATTAACTCTAAAAAAAATCATTATTAAAAAAATTAATCGCAGTTAATCACACTGTTAAATAGAATACCAATTGAAATTTATTAAATATTTTTGGATGATTTTCTACATTTTAAAATATATTGATTTCTATTACAAAACAGAATACAAAGTGTACAGTGCTCACTTTATATTATAATTTTATTACAAATATTTGCACTGTAAAATAATAAACAAAAGAAATAGTATTTTTCAGTTCACCTCATACATAGTGCAATCTCTTTATCCCTTTATTTGCTACATAGCTGCACTCAAAAACAAAATAATGTAAAACTTTGGAGTCTAAAAGTCCACTCAGTCCTACTTCTTGTTCAGCCAAACATTGACAGACTAGTTTGTTTACATTTATGGGAGATAATGCTGCCTGCTTCTTATTTATAATGTCAACTGAAAGTGAGAATAGGCATTCGCATGGCACTTTTGTAGCCGCCGTTGCAAACATCATCCCTCTCAGATTTTGGAAGGCACTTCAGATTCTTAAACCTTGGGTAGAGTGCTGTAGCTATTTTTAGAAATCTCACATCTCATATTTTAGAAAGATGGTACCATCTTCGTGTTTTGTCAGATCTGCTGTGCAGGTTCTTAAAATGAACATGTGCTGGGTCACCATCTGAGACTGCTATAACATGCAATATATTGCAGAATGTGGGTAAAATAGAACAGGAGACATACAATTCTCCCCCAAGGAGTTCAGTCACAAATTTAATTAATGCTTTTTTTTTTTTTTAACAAGCATCATCAGCATTGACACATGTCCTTTGGAATGGTGGTTGAAGCATGAAGGGATGTATGAATCTTTAGCACATCTGGCATATAAATATTTTGCGATGCCAGCTACAACGGTGCCCTGTGAACGTCTGTTCTCACTTTCAGGTGACACTGTAAACAAGAAGCAGGCAGCATTATCTCCTGCAAATTGTAACCAAACTTGTTTGTCTGAGCAATTGGCTGAAGTAGGACTGAGTGGACTTGTAGGCTCTAAAGTTTTACATGGTTTTATTTTTGAATGCAGTTATTTTTTGTACATAATTCTGCATTCGTTCAACTTTCATAATAAAGAGATTGCACTACAGTACTTGTATTAGGTGAATTGAAAAATACTATTTCTTTTGTTTTTTACAGTGCAAATATTAGTAATAAAAATAAATATAGAGTAAGCACTATACACTCTGTATTCTGTGTTGTAATTGAAATCAAATATATTTGGAAATGTAGAAAAACATCAAAACATTAAAATACATTGTTTTCTATTATTAACAGCGTGATTAGTCATGATTAATTTTTTTAATAGCATGATTAATCACAATTAATTTTGTAATCACTTGACTGCCCTAATTAAAAAAGTGTTTTTAATTTAAGGGAGGGGGGAATCACACTCAGAGGCTTACTGTGTGAAAGAGGTCACCAAACAAAAGTTTGATAACCACAAGCTAATGTGAAAATAATGTTGTTAGATGTTCAAAACAAAGTACATGGGATGCTACTCTGCCAAGAATCTAAGTAACATATATGAGTATTATTTGTTCATTCACAACTAATCCTCCATACCATAACAGAAGACACACATGCAAATACGCAGAGTGCTATAGGCCCACCCACAGATCTATATAGCATATTCAAATAGGTAACATAGGAGAACAAATAAAAGGAAGGATTCTTCAGAAGTAACTCCAGGGGCTCAACAGCTCTAGTGGCAGCTACAAGAAGTTAATGGAGGACAAACTAGAGGCTTTAACTCTCCCCAATCATCCTCCAGTATGATGAGCAGGGGCAAGAGATTCAGTAGCACTAAAAGTAGCAGTGACTGGGAAGATAAAGAGGGACATTTGTCCCCCACTAGCCTTCTCCAACATGGTTGAAGGGACCCAGATGCTCAGTAGATCCAGTGGCAGTAGCCAGGAGTGATGCTTTTATACTCTCCCCGTTTCCCTGGTCTCAGACCTCAGCACAGGCAATTAAAGCCAAAAAAAAATTTCCTTGATTAGCAATGAGATCTTAATCAGTTATTAATTTCAAGCAGAAAAGGAGCCACTAAGGGTTTCTAGAAGAAGGGTAGTGGGGTTTGAAAATATTTGTGCCTACATAGCACCTCATCAGACTCTGTTAAAGTGCTTTACAAATATTAATGAATTAAACCTTACAGCATCCCTATGAGGTAGAAAAATATTATTACTTTCATTACGCAGATGAAGGAAGTGAGACACACAATTTGTGACTTAACTAAGATCATGAAGGCTATGAGAGAGCCAAGATTAGAACTCACGGGCTCAGTTGTACATGTATAATTCCTTCTGAATGGGCATAACACCTACTGAAGTTAGTAAGATTTGTGCATGTGCAACGGATGGCATGATCAAACCTCATCTCTTGATTCTTTCCCATACCTCTGCCTCAGCCATAAGAATCATAAAAGTCAGAGATGGAAAAGTCCTACAGGTATTTGAAGTTCCAGTCCAGCTCCTAGCCAATGCAGAATTGTTCCCTACAGCATATTTTCAATTTATTAATGTCCAGGCTAGTTTTCACAGTCCTGAACAATAAGGCTCTTCACCTTACATTAGGAAACTATCCCTATCTCACTGTTAAGACATTTTTTCTGAAATTAAGATATTAAGCCTAATTTCTTATTTTATTAATTTCATCCCATTACTCCTAACTATAACTCTGCATGTCACCCAAATACTCTATATGTTTGCGCTCCTCAAATAATGATAAACCCCTCCACCCCAACACGCACACATTATATTAAAGCTATACATATTTAATTTGTTTCATCTTTCCTTGGCCACCATTTTTGGTACTGTTCTCTGGACTTACTCCAATATGTCAGTATCTTTTGGTAAAGAGTTGTTCATTATTGTCATGCATTACTGAATGCAATATTTGCTATATTTTATATTAAAGAAAAAAGGACAGTTTATAAAGGCTACAAAATCAGTGTTAGAAATGTGGCTGGTTTGTAACTGATTAGCTTTGCCATCACCAGCAGATGATGCAGAAATGGGAAAATATGTATTGTTGTGACTAAAGTATATAATTTGGTCAGACAAAAATCTTGTAAATTGTCATAATGCAGTCTGAAATAGACTGTGAAAACAGAGCTTGGTTTTCTACCAAACCCTATTAATTTAGGTTAAATGGGAAATCTGGGAAACGGTTGCCAAGCTTGAAGAAGAGGAAAATTCATTTTTAATTCCTTAAGCTTCCTGTTAAGAAAACAAAGAATTTGCCAAGTATACTAGTTGAGGCATCAGTTCTCTGCTCCTGTTCCAATAAACAAATAAATAAACAAATAAATAAACAATAACTGGCTAAAGTAGTACTTGGGGAAACGAATCATGCTATAATATATGTAATCAATTAGGAACCATTGACTTAATCCACTGTGATGTTTTGAAATGATGTTTTAAAAAGGTGAAAGTAGCTAAATTTAGTCTTGGGCCACAGGAAGCGGCTTAGGAATCTTGTTATTACTGCTCAAAAAGTGTACAATCAAGAAACTTTAGATATTAAATTAAATGGTTGTTAATGCTGGCAGTTGAAACTTTTTACACCTGTTTTTAAGGTCGTACTCTTATTTCATCTACCAAAAGTCATTTTGTAACATATTTTTAGAAAAGCGTCTCACATAGAGTTATGGGGGAAGGAATTGTTCACATTCACTTTTATGTTTGCTACCCTGTATTTTGTAAAATTCTTTTTAAATTAATATTACCAGTTGGCTGAATTCTTGTATGAACATATTTTTCCTATGATGCAGTTGTTTAAATGTATTAGTTCTTTCTTTAGAACATAGGCCCTCTGTTCTTTAGTTTTGCAAGTTTTATGTTCCAACTGTGCAGTTGCCAGAAAGAGAGATCTCCAACTGCCTTATGCTGCTCAGGGCCAAAGCCAGACTTCAGAGCCAGAAGCCGTGGTGAGAACTCCTAGTTGTGAAGAGTAGACCAGCATTTGTCACTTGAAGGTGATGATATTGCAAAGTCTCATGCCACAAAAGTCTTGGCCTAAACTTTAGATGGAAATAAAATCTTTTAATAGACTTGCCCAGTGATTAGTTTGAGATGACACCTTTTATTCTTGATGCAGAATATTAACAAGATATTGATGAAGACATTTTGAAACTACTGTGTAAGTCTCCATGTTGTTTTTAAGCTCTCTGTTAATGAAATCAGAGATACATTTATAATCTACTTCATTCCTCCGTAGTATTTTCATAGCTATGTGTCAGGTTTTGTAGTCTGTTTCCAAGCAATTCACAGAATTCACTTTTGTCCATAAAATGTACTTTTTAATTCCTCAGTTCATTTAGGCTATTACCTTTATGTAATTGGATCCATGTCAGTAAGACACCTGCAGATATACACAGTTTTCATAGAAACAGCCATAGATCATAATGATGAATTTCTAGGTTTGCTACCATGTAGGAAACTAGTTTTGGAACAGCTTTAGGATGTTTTCTCCTTAGGCAATTGGATACTATATTTTTCAAGGAAGCCAGTCATTTTCTGTGGTGACCTTGGCAATGCTTGATGCTATTTGACCTTATATCTCAGCAGTAGTGTGGACGCCTCAGAAGTAGCTGACTAGTGAGTGAAAAGCTTCAGTGAGGGTGCTCAAAATGATGGAATAAAAATCTGCTTCCTTATACAATAGATTGTAAGAAAATTAGTTTTATATTAGCCAGAAAATAATCTGAGTAATACAGTGTCCTTTAGAAAAATAACTTTGGTGCCTGAAAGTTACACAGATACATATATATATCAGTGCATGCATTAACTACAGATGGCTTTGTAGCATGCCAAAATGAGGGCTGAGAAGCTTTCTTTCAGCACCAATATGTAAACATCATATAACAATGACTTCAGACAGGAAAACTTAGCAAAATTGTGTAGCATATAGGTCTCCACTATAGAATAGTCACCATCCGTCCAGAAATCACAGTGCCTCTTGCCTAACATTCTCAGTGCCCTTGTGAATTACGTACCAGGCAGGGCAAAACATTCATTAAATCCTTCCCTGAGACTAGTTCACCATGCCCCCCCTATGGCTCAACCTATGCATTTTTCAGCCTCAGCATATTGAAAAAAAATATCTTTTTGCATATGTCCATAGTTGACATGTGTCACTTGAACCAAATCCTTCTCTGTGTTCTTTTTTATTGCTAAGGGCAGTTATCCCAGTGATAGGAATAAGCTACAGCCTTGAGTACAAGTAACAAGCTGTCTGACTGACTCTCAGAATGCACATTGTTACACTGAGTCATGCTTATGAGGCAAAATAAATGGAAGAGTAAAAGTAAACTGTCGATGTTGCACAATAGAACAGAGCTCAGGATTACACTTTCAACTGGTACCAACACAAATAATAAATTAAATACTTTACAATAGGGACTGTTATAATAGTGGATAATAATGTGGATCACATGTACATGGATAGGTGAGGAAGAATGAAAAAAATCTTCAGTGCACCTGCACCTCTCTAATATGACAACGTAAGCGCATGACTTTAATGGGTCATCCAGCAGTGTTACCTAGCTACCGGTAGTCTGTCATCATTCACAATTAGAACCATCTTTCTTAGGTCTGGGCAATCTCTATCCCAGTAAATACTGGCTGAATCCTACATAACCTACTCTAACCACTCTTCGGTACTGCTCATTGATAGCTTAGGGTGTCATTTGGCACCTGTGGTGACTGACAACCACAGAAATCACTCAGGCCCCTTGACCTGACTAACAGCAATGTACTGGTATACTGGGAAATTGATAGTGTTACCTACTTGGCTTTGGGGAGTGGATCCAAAGTAGCCACCCCTGCAAATCTACTTTCCCTGTGGCTGAGGAGAGTAGTAATCAGCTTACTTTATTGCTATTATTCAAGCATATCTATATTTCTAGCATCTTGTTTATTCTTATGAAAACATATGCAGAGGTTTGAATTTGAAATTTAAATTTTGACGTTCCTTTTTGTTGCTACCACTTTCTTAAGACTTTGGGAAAACAGCAGCTGGAAACAGGCCTGAAAGAAAGCACTTTGTATGCATTGTCTGAGTTTTGCAAGTACTATACAGCAGCTCTGATTAAAATCTTTTCCACTGTGCAGATATATAAGGGTTTGGGGTTGTTGGTGGGGTTTTTTTAGTTTTTGAAGCACCTTTGAAAGCCATTCTGAGTCTGACTCAGAAGAAGATGTATAAAAATTATGTTTACCATCCATATAAGTACTGCAATTTTGTTCTACCACCTCCAACCCTTTTAACAAGTATTTGTTGTTCATTTGTTCATTCGTTCTTTCTGGCTTGCTTTCTTTCTTTCATTTATTTTCTATAATGCAGGCATTACAACAACAAAAAATGCAGAGGAAAAATAAAAGTTTTTGCTATGTGAAGTGTAACTTTTAAGCTGTGAAAATAGTTTTAAGTAACTACCAAGAAAGCTGAAGATAAAGTATTTTGCTATTAAGTATCAGAGGGTTAGCCATGTTAGTCTGGATCTGTAAAAGCAGCAAAGAATCCTGTGGCACCTTATAGACTAACAGACGTTTTGGAGCATGAGCTTTTGTGGGTGAATACCCACTTTGTCAGATGCATGTCACGAAGTGGGTATTCACCCACGAAAGCTCATGCTCCAAAACGTCTGTTAGTCTATAAGGTGCCACAAGAGTCTTTGCTATTTTGCTATTTTCACAGTGGTTGAGAGTTGGCTTTATGTAACATGTATGGTAGGACCCGTACATTCCTAATTCTCTGTAAAGTACTAGTGAATTCAAATTTAAAATAGTCTGTGGTTATTGGACATTATAGCAAAAGTTACTATAATTACAAAGTCAAGCAATGAAGTCTTATTTTGTTAGTCCCCCTGGCCTTTTCTCTGCTTTTCTAGTCATGCCTCAAAGCTGCTGTCTGGAAATCCAATGAATAGACCTAATTTACCAACCACTGTAGCAACAGAGGTGGTGTCTTGATCCAATCATAATGTGGTCCTTTAAATTACCTTTTTAGTGCTTCTGTTTGCGGGATTGTCTAATAACTATATATTCTAGTATGTATTTAACAGTGAAACGTGTATATACACAGAGTTCATATAATGTGAAACAATCAAATTTAAGAAATGGTCTTTTTGTCTTTAATAATTTTAATTTTTTTCTCACAATAACTTAAATTTACGCTACTAAAATTATAACAGTATGTAAATATATTTTAGATAAATTTATATAATACAGCCAGTTAGAAAGATACCTATATAATGTCTTATTTTTAAAAACAGGAGCTATTTGGATACTTAAACATTAGTTCTTCAAAGGAGCAGAGGTAAAAGGGTGGTTCCACTGTATGTTCTTGAAGGTCTATGTGGGCATTTCAATTTATAAATGCATCTACAGCCTGCCATTCTTGATAAGCTGCTCATTGCTAGTTTACATTTATTTCCAACTCAATATAGAAAAAGGAAGAATGATCCCTCTGAGGAATTGCCTTCTAAGGATACTTCCTTAGAAATCTCCCCTTCCCACCCCATGAGTTGTTCAGAAATGGGGCTACGGAGGCAAAAGACTTGCTCTGCTTAATGGCTCACCTGATAAGGCAGTGGGAGAAAAGTATATGAGACAAAAAAGATACCTCATGCCTTGGTTCCTGAAAAGAACATACTGTTACATTTTGAGGGCAAATCAGACACAGAAATTGGGACTTTTTCCTATTCATTAGCCCTTTTTAGAACTGTGTGATAGTCCACATTTATGTTTTGAGCATTTTTTGTCTTGAAAGGGAAGGATTTTCACAAAAGATCATAAAAATAGCCCCATCTTGGGGAAAACAACCTCTTGCTATTATTTGCTATTATTTGGGCTTCTTTACTTTGTCTATTTGACAGCACGTTCTGGATAGTCTGTTTTCCCTGTTGTGCATGTGGATCTTTATGCAGCAAGGATGGTGAAATTAAGTTTAAAAAAATAAGAAACTGTGGTTGCAAAACCATGAAAATTAGTGATAGATCTCAAGGAGGAATGTATGTCCTGAAATTTCTTGTAACTAATTTTTTCCAAATTGACTAGGTTTCAGGTTGACAGTATCTGTTTAATTCAAACAAATGATTTAACTCCACAGTGTATGTGGTTTGAAAAGCCTTTTAAAACTTTGAATAACAATAAATGTTTTTACAAGCTGATACTTTTTCCAAATGCCGAGCAGCTGATGTACCAATATTCAGTTTTAAAAAGTCACTTTCCCAGTTGTCTGAAAAGAGTGAACATTATTTTTTTATATATAAAAATGTTGTTCATCTTTGAAATAGCACAAAAGAGCTGTATTCACCTTTTCACTTAATTCCATCTTGCATCCATTCCCAAAGCAAATGTAAGGCTACAATTATAAACTTTTTCTACTGTATCTCTCATGACCAGCTATGTTTGCATAAATAGCCCTTTTCTATTTAAGAACATAAGAATAGCCATACTGCATCACACCAAAGGTCCATCTTGCCCAGTATGTTGTCTTCCGACAATGGCCAATTCCAGGTGCTTCAGAGGGAATGAACAGAACAGGTAATCAACAAGTAATTCATCCTCTGTTGCCCATTCCCAGCTTCTGGCAAACAGAGGCTAGGGACACCCCCCCCCCCATCTTGGCTAATAGCCATTGATGGATCTATCCTCCATTTATGTATCTAGTTCTATTTTGAATCCTGTTATAGTCTTTGTAAAACGATTCCAGAACACCAGACTGGACTCTCAGGTGGAGAGATTAAGTTTTTAGAATTTTAACAAATACTATTCCTATTCTGTATCTGCAGTATTTTTTAATGTTAATGAAAAGGTAAAAGCATGTCCGGCCCCTAGGTGGAGGCTGCAGTTCCAGGCCAGAGAGAGCTGTGAAGCCGGGGGTGAGTGCAGCACACGCAGCTTCCCTGATCACTCCTGCGCCTAGGGGCCAGATATGCCAGCCACTTCCGGGAGCTGTGCGGAGCCAGCTGATCAGACATTTAACAGACTGGAGCCGCCATGATTCCTTTTCAACCAGGTATTCCGGTTGAAAACTGGACGCCTGGCAACCCTACAGTGGGAGCTTTCCCACTGACTTCAGTAAGGCCACAATTATCACCCTTGGAAGGCAGTGAGAAGAGTGTTTTAGACAACTTGATGCCGTAAGAGACTCCATTCCAGTCTTGGGAGTCCAAAGCACAGAAGAAGGCAACAGTGTGCAACAACCAAAATTATGCCAAACTTGACTGCCTGGAATTGTACTGTATAGAACGTTAGAAATTATTGTTAAAAACACTGGGATGTAAACAACCAACAGGAATGCCATTTAATTGCTAATATTATGTGAACAAAATATCTCAGCCTATTCTCTGTCATGAATGCAGCCCACTCTCACAGCAGCTGACTAACACTCCTTTTTGCAGTATTCAGTATTTAAGCTAAAAAACAAATCTTTCCTACAGTAGTGTTTCCAAAGAAGGGAATAATTTAAGTGTCAATGTTCATTGTCTTACTCATTTCCATGGAGTGTGCAGTTTTGTCCCTCTTTCTTTCCTTGTTTCTTTGTCTCGGTAGAAACTCATAAGTGCACACTTAGAATTATCATTGGGCTGTGATATTTCTGCAAGTGTAAAACCAGTGTGTCTCCAGGGTCCAATGCATTTCATGATGTTTAGAGACACTTGAGGTTGAGGGAAGTTGTTACTATTATGGAGTTAAATCATTTATATTATCAGTAGACTTGTCTCTCAAATTTGCAAATTTTGTAAGATTTCTTCATTTAAACTTTCATATACAGTTATTGTCTGATTCTGGGAGGATGGCACTAAGGTGAAGCTTACTACGTTTCTTTAGATAATCAGAAGGGGAAAACTGTGTTGCAGAAATGCAGTCTACTCCTTAAGTACACCTCTGTTAGTAAATGAAAATCAATTTCTCCCAAAGACAGGAAGAGAATTGCTAACCTTTATCAGAAACTAGGCCTTAGGTAAATAGGCATAACCAGTAGATCTTTCATGATGAGGTGACTTGACAAAGCCATCCATAGTACTTCCTCTCCTCTTACCCTGGCAGCTGGGCTAGTTTCCCTTTGGCAAGCCATAAATTCATCATGAGTATGATTTTAGCCCTTTATTGAACCAGGTTTCTGAACATAGCTGAACTCTAAGTATTCTTGGTTTGCGGGATAAATATCTAAACTAGAACATCTCTTTCAATTTTAGCAGAGTTTTCCAAGGGCTTCTTTCTTTCTTTCTTTCTTTCTTTCTTACTGTACTCTATTAGCATTTCTATCTTGCTGCAAGTTTGAATAGACTCAATAGATATTCCAGGCCTTAATTCTTGGTCTGCTGTTTCTCAGTGAGTGGATTTAGAAATGCCAGGTATAAAGTTTGCTGAATTACTGAATAACTTTCATCCATCATAATATATTAGTTTGAACCACTTATGACGCAGTCAAGGTGTTTCTCGTACTTACAAATTTTGTTATGAATTACAGATGTGTGGTTGCTCAGGACTCTTAATAGATACTGACATCACTATTAGGAAGGAAAATTAGACTTTTAATGGGTTCGTGCAAGTTTTCATAGTGTACTTCCAACTAAAATAACTAGGACATTTCACAGATTTGAATTTTTTTTTGCAGTTTTATTATTCCATTGTATGTCTGAAATGTGAGGATTTAAATCAGATCTTCTTGTTGCTTCCTGCTGCAGTAGCCACTTCTCTCTACAGTCTTTCCACCAAATCCATCTGTATTTCAGCAAGTGACTTTTAAACACTTAATGTTTTTTTCCCTTGGTGTGCTTTTGTCATATACAGCAGAATTCTTTCATTTGTAGTGATATTGTTCCACTTGTCTTGGTTTGGTGTTTCTTTTTGTCAAATCAGTCAAGGCCAGAAAAGGTTCAGCATATATTGTCTGAATAGGTCACAAATTGGGGAAAAAAAACATTTTGTTGAACTAAAATGGTACCTTAGTGTCTTGAAAGAGAACATCATAGAACTTGAAAGAGAGGGTTTTTTTTAATATATCTTTGTATAGTGTTAAAAGCTAATGCAGGGTATTTTCAAAGGCACAAAGGGGAGTTCGGTGCCCATGGGAGTCTGGTATGCATAAGGCCCTAAGTGCAGTAAAAGAACATGGTTCCATTGGGAATGGAGAGGCAGGGTGTAAAGTGGGTACATAAGAAATTCTTTTACCCCCTCCTCAGGTCACAGTAGCTCACAAAAGGGAAATCAGGGTAACTGTACATCTTCAAAGCAAACCGCCACTGGAGGATACAGCAGCTGTAGAATCAACTACAGCCCATGGGCAGTAGTGGCCATAGAGCCCAGCTGATGGGAGTGGAGTATTCTGCTTCATTGAACACCAAAAAACAGCTCTGCACAAATCCCATTTACTTAGGTTTGCACAGAGGAACGTTTTGAACCTAAGGAATTGAAATTGCAGATGTTTGCTGCAATACATTTTTAGCTCTCCAATGAAATGTAATATTTATTTTTTCTCAGCATCTCAGCTTAGCAGTTCCCTGAAGTGTTATATATTTTACATGGTGTCCTCTTACTTGGCATCTGAGTGCCATGATTTGTGGAGTTTTCATGAAAAGGTATGCAGACGTAAGAAATGCACTTTTCATCTTATTATAGAGGATTTTTTTCCATCACAGTGAACCAAAATTAAAACTTATCTACAAAAATATTGAAATAAGAGATAATAAGAAGGCTATCTGTGAAAGACTTTGTGAATTATAATTCACAATACCTCAGTGTGACCTTGAGTTTTGTATAGTAGCCTGTGAATTCACTGGGTCAGAATACCAGTTCATCTCAGGTTATTGTATTTTTTAAAAAATAAATAAACTTGTCATAATTTTCAAGGCTTTAAAATTGATTACCTCTGCCACTGGAGTACTTCAGTGGGATGGTGTAACGTGGGTTTAACTGCCAATAAAGTAACGATATTATGGAATTGGGAAATGAAAAATTAATTCTCCTCAGCCAGTAGTAGTATTTCTGGAAGAAACAACAGACAAGTATGTTGAGCACTTTTGTATCTAATATTTACAACATACTGCACTGTCTTTAACAGTCACTGCAGGAAAGTTTTCTGATAAGGAAATATTCCAATTTCGCTCGACTCTATTATCTTTAGTAATCAGACATATAATATCTCATTTCACAATTGAGGGAAAATATTTACCAGCATAATCCATGTTTACAAGTGTGTTTTTTTTCTAAGTCTTGTATTCAGCAGACTGACCATTTGGGTGAATTCAGACTTAAATATCTTGCCTTGATATCAAAGCACTTTATAGATGCTAATGAAATAAGTCCCCTTGAGGTAAGTATGATTATCCCCATATACTCACAAGGAAACTGCAGCACAGACAGGTTAGCTGACTTGCCCAAGTTCACACAGAATGTCAGTGATAAAGGATAGGCTTTATTTTTACCTATAGCGCACGTGGACTTCAGTGGATGTTATGGATACTCATCATCTCTGAAGTTCAGGCCTTGTTCTTCAGAAACAATAGCATTTTGTAAGAATAGATAAACAGAACATTGAAGTTGTGTAGTTCATTTAAATGCTCATCTTGTCATAGAAAAAGACGTATGAGATCAAGTCTGTTATGAGATTGCTCTTCTCTTAGGCACTAGTTCATCATTTTAGAACTGTCAAAGGGTCTTGTCACTTCCAGATTTTTATGAAATGCATGACTAATTGTATGTAGCCTTAGGTATTTACATGTATACAATTACATGTATAAAGATAAATGTATACTGTTCCATCTGATTAATCCAATATTTTTTCTGTATTAACCACATAGTAATGAGTTCTGAATGCTCTTGTTTCATATTACATACTGTAGCACACCTGCTGTGGCTTAATCAAGCATTTGGGCCACTCTAGATGACTCAAATTATAACAACATCAGAAATAATCAGAATCTCTGTCTTCAGATTAGATTGGTGTTTTATTTATTTTTCTTTTAAATTTCAATCATTTGACACATCAGAATGTATTAGGAATTGATTTGCTTTTAGCTGTGATAATACGAAAATCACTAATTCTTGCTCCTACACATCTAAACGTCCAGAAACAGAAATCTAGGCTGTTTAATAGTGCTTTCACTAAAAGCACTGCTTGTCATTTTAGGGCTTAATTCGTTCAAAAATACTGTATGTGGGAGATCTGCAATTTCTTGCAGCTATTAAGCTTTCATTGCAATAAGGAGCATGCTATGTAATGCTACCTAGATATTGGGGGTCATGTTATATTGACTGCCCTGGAATAAAGCGATCATGTGGTGAGTGTTATAAAATGGTTTCAGTGGATTTTAGATTGATTGGCTGCTAGACATGAGTTATTTTGTAGTAACACACACTGGTTGGAACTCATTATCATTTTTATCTTTTTTTTAAGATGTCGTTTTATATGAGTATGCTACAGAACAGGCTTTAGGGCACTGCAGAAGCTTGCAGCATATCAGTCATCCCAGCCCAAAATTGATAGTTACTCTTAAAGCAAGTTCTTCTTCCTTGTTGTAGTTCATTGTTTCCATCTTAAAAATAAAATTTTCTTCAAATTTTTTTTTTGCTTAAAACAAGTTTTCCCTCCAGATGCATCTGTTTCAAAAAGTGCATTCATGTGGGCTTACAAGGTCTGTCTATACAGCCCGCAAAAGCAAACCTCCCAGCCCGGGTACTTGGGCAAGTGCTGTAAAAGTAGCTCTGTAGACAGTGCTTTGAATTTGCAGGTCAGGCACTGAAGCCTAGGGACAATGACGGGCTCTACCTATGCTCCAGCCTGAGCCACAACTTCAAAGCACTGTCTGCACAAGTGTTTTTACAGTGCTAGCCTGAGCACTGCCAGTCTGAAGGAGGCTCCCTTCTGTGTGTTGTGTAGACACACCCACAGTATCTTCAAGTTGGTATTTTTTAGCACAACCGTAGGCACTATAGGGATCTTCAATTATGTATCTTCACCTTTAGAATACATATGTTTCAAATCCTTGTCTCCCAACAAGACATTTAGGAGAGAGGACTGAACTTTACATCATTTTCTGAAGATAAGACAGCCTCCTCCCCCTCATCTAGCACATCTGCTGAAGGAGCCTGTGTGAAACCCTGTGCTTAAGCACACAATGGAAAGGGATGAGGACAACTAGCAGTATAGCCCAGCCCAGAAAATGTGTGGTAGTAGGGTCAGGGCCCTGTCCCCTCCACACCACCTTGATTGTGCTGGGGGGTATGCAGCAAAGACCATCTCTTATTGCGCTAATTTTTAGGTGCCCAACATGAGACATGTTGAAGGGTCCTGAGTTTCAGAAAACACTGAACCTCTGCTCTGAAAATCAGGCCACATTAAGGTGTCTGCCAATGGGCACCCACAGTCACTAGGCACTTTTGAAAATCTTGGTCATTTTGCCTTTTGCAGCTAGAGTGAAATCCTAGCACCACTGAAGTCAATGAGAGTTTTGCCATTGACATCAGTGGTCCAGAATCTCGCTCCACAGTGCCTCCAGGCAGTACACATCTTTCCCTTCCAAAGCACTGTTCTCCATGTGAAGAGGCATAAGTTGGTCCTTAATTTTCAAACCTTTATTTCCAACTACTCCACTCACTCAATCTTTTCGCCTTACTTAAGTTGCTCCTCTCTCCTCTTAGTCTGTTATTCTCTCTCCCACTCTCTTCCCACCCTCCTTTATTTCCATTCTTCCCTAGTTATCTGTTCTGAATTCCATTCATCACTTTTCAGGATGGGTCTCGGAATTTTTAATAAAAAAATAAAACTTTAAGGCAAACATAGTGAATCAACTGCAACAAAACAAGACTGTAAAAACCAGAAAGAAGCAGCCTGGGATATGAGGTGGTCCAGAAAAAGGAGATGTGACTGACACATACCAGAATATAACAAACACCACAATACAGCCAAAGCTTCTGTTTAAAAATGTGTTTGACTATGTTCAAAATATGATCGGTGGATGAATGGTGAGGGAAAAGATGCATACAGGAATTCACAGCTTGGATTTTACTGGGTGTTATTTATTAAATTAACAGTAATTAATATTTTTCTCCACCTGCACTTCAGAAGAAAAATAGTGGCATTGGAACAAAAAAAAAACTTGATAGATCAAACACATTCTCACCTCCATCACAAACGCAACATATCCTGTTGATGTTGTTAGTGTTTAAAACTGGAAATGTTTTGTATTAACATGGCGGGAAAAGGCATTTTAAAGTAAAATAGCTTCTTTTAGGTCCTGATACAGTGAAGTGCTGTGTGTTGCCTGACAGGTGCAAAATGCTGTTGCCTCCTGTCATTGGAGATTTTTAAGAGCAGGTTAGATAAACACCTGCTAGGGATGATCTAGATTAGGGATTGGCAAAAGTGGGCTGGGCCAGTTTGTTTATCTGCCACATCTGCAGGTTCGGCCGATCGCGGCTCCCACTGACAGCAGGAAGCAGCGACCAGCACCTCCCTCGGCCCGCAGCTTCCCACAGCCCCCATTGGCCTGGAGCAGTGAACCAGTTATCAGGTCTGTGTTGGTCAGTCAGGAGGCAGAGTCTATATCAGAGCTGAGGACAATGCCAGAAGTTCAGGAACAGGGAAGCAGGGCAGTCATGGCAGCTAGCTAGGGATCTGCATTGTTGCCTGGACACTTCCTGGTCTGCCTCATTGACTTCTGTAGGGACAAGGAGCCAATCAGGGATCAATAAGATCACTATCAGATCCCTCAAGAGGAGTGTACTCTGGCATTGAGTGGATTGTGGATCATAGAATATCAGGGTTGGAAGGGACCTCAGGAGGTCATCTAGTCCAACCCCCAGCTCAAAGCAGGACCAATTCTCAACTAAATCATCCCAGCCAGGACTTTGTCAAGTCTGATCTTAAAAACCTCTAAGGAAGGACATTCCACCACCTCCCTGGATAACCCATTCCAGTGTTTCACCACCCTCCCAGTGAAAAAGTTTTTCCTAATATCCAACCTAAACCTCACCCACTGCAACTTGAGACCATTACTCCTTGTTCTGTCATCTGGCACCACTGAGAACAGTTTAGATCCATCCTCTTTGGAACCCCCTTTCAGGTAGTTGAAAGCAGCTACCAAATCCCCCCTCATTCTTCTCTTCTGCAGACTAAACAATCCCAGTTCCCTCAGCCTCTCCTCATAAGTCATGTGCTCCAGCCCCCTAATCATTTTTGTTGCCCTCTGCTGGACTCTTTCCAATTTTTCCACATCCTTCTTGTAGTGTGGGGCCCAAAACTGGACACAGTACTCCAGATGAGGCCTCACCAATGTCGAATAAAGGGGAATGATCATGTCCCTCAATCTGCTGGCAATGCCCCTACTTATACAGCCCAAAAATGTCATTAGCCTTCATGGCAACAAGGGCACACTGTCGACTCATATCCAGCTTCTCGTCCACTGTAACCCCTAGGTCCTTTTCTGCAGAACTGCTTCCTAGCCATTCGATCCCTATTCTGTAACAGTGAATGGGATTCTTCTGTCCTAAGTGCAGGACTCTGCACTTGTCCTTGTTGAACCTCGTCAGGTTTCTTTTGGCCCAATCTTCTAATTTGTCTAGGTCCCTTTGTATCCTATCCCTGCCCTCCAGCATATCTACCACTCCTCCCAGTTTAGTGTCATCTGCACACTTACTGAGAGTGCAGTCATGCCATCCTCCAGATCATTAATGAAGATATTGAACAAAACTGGCCTCAGGACTGACCCTTGGGGCACTCCACTTGAAACTGGCTGCCAACTAGATACAGAGCCATCAATCACTACCCGTTGAGCCCGACAGTCTAGCCAGCTTTCTATCCACCTTATAGTCTATTCATCCAGTCCATAGTTCTTTAACTTGCCGGCAAGAATACTGTGGGAGTGGATCCTAGGGAGTGGCTAAATTACAACTATTGCTGGGTGATAGTGTGGAGATGTTAGTTGCCTGGTAGCCTTACAGGCCTGGGTTCAAGTTCCACCAATTCTCAGAGTAGGAAGCTGAAGAACTCATCTCTCTTACCAGCGGTCCTTTTCTCCTGGATTTCTGATAACGCATCACCTTTTAGGTTAACAGTTGATACAGTCCTGCAACCTCTGTGCATTGAATTCATGAGGTCGACCCGCATCATGCAGAGTTGAGCCTTTTGCTTTGTAAACCATCAATAGTTTATAAAATCTATTGGGAAATAACATTGTTTCTGAAATCAGTTTCTGTTGTAAACCTTCACGTTATCAATGAAACATGAAATTTGGATGATTAAATACATGTATGTTCTAATTATTATAAACCATTGATGGATAATATGGTGAATGTTGAGAAATGTTGATCACCTCTTTAGAGCATAAAATATCCATGAAAAATTATTATTATTACATATTTTGCAGAATCCCCCGTCAAAATAACAAATGCAACTGAACATTTGAGAAACTACGTGGGTGTTGTAATAAATATCATTGTGCCACACTTAATTAGCTCATACTGGCATCATGTCGACTGTGAGGAAGCTTTTAAAAATGACAAAAACATGGCAACAGGCAGCAGGGCTGGCTTTATGAACTGCGGGGCCCGATTCGAATACTCGTCAGCAGTCCAGGGCTTCGGTGGCACTTCAGCTGTGGGAAGTCCGCTCCGGGTCTTCCGCGGCACCGAAGGACCCCCTGCTGCCGAAATGCTGCCAAAGACCCCCAGAGCGGACCCCCCGACTGCCAAAATGCCACCAAAGACCCCCAGAGCAGACCGCCGCTGAGTGAGTAAAAAAAAATTTTAAAAGGTGCCTGAGACTCGGGGCCTGATTCCGGGGAATCTGGGGAATCGGCCTAAAGCCGGCCCTGACAGACAGTGTCAGGGGGTCTATTGCTATGAATGCATTAAACGCTTGTGTATCGTTGGCTATCCTTCAGTATAAAGATGAGGTCTGCTATGGAAAAAAAGTCATTGATGACTTAAGATGGCTGAGGAGTCCAATATGTGCGGTACAGGTTTTTCCACATACATGACAGGTGGTTGCTTCCACATATATGACAGGGAGTACAACTGATGGCTGGGATGCTATACTCTTTCCTTCCTCCTGTTTCTCAGTCTCTGGAGCAAGGCGATTCTCTTCAAAACAGGCTGAGGCTTGATGTATTATGCAACACCATTGCAATCTATTGCCAGCCAGCTGTTCCTAAGTTGTGGAGTCAATGTCTCCCCTTCTTAAAATATACTTTCAGGGTGTCCTTGTGGTGTTTTCTCTGTCCCCCAGGAGTCTTCATGACTAAGTTGAGAAAAAAGGACTTGCTTCGGAAGATGAATATCAGTCATCTGCACACAGTGGCCAGCCCAGCAAAGTTGATGTTTCACAAATTAATATTTTTACTGCACCTGTTCAGGAAAATTACTGCACTAAATCTGGGCCCAGTTGAGGAAAGCATTTAAGTATATTTCATGATTTGGGGCCTATGTCTGAAAGGGTATGGCCAGCCTAGAGACAGTCAATAGAAAGAATTGGCTGAAGCACAATCACTCATCAGTTGCCCCAAGCAAACACAAAATAAGTGGTTTCTTGTGACCAGAGTTAAAACTAAAGTAAAAGAGTAAGGTTTCCTGTAGCCAAATGAGGGCTAAACTCAATGAAGCTAATTCAGGGAGGTGAAAATAATAAGATGCATGTAAAAATACCAAGATCATTGTTTTCAAAACATCAAAAAAGAGCTCTCCAACCTGGAGACTCTCATTAATAACCAAACTTCTATACAAACGGACTTCACTAGAATAAGACAGGAGATCTACATTACTCACTTCACCTCTCTACAAAGGAAAAAGGACTGTAAGCTGTCTAAACTCCTACCTGCCACATGGGGCCACAACCGTGGTACCCCTAACCCACCCAGCAATATCGTCAATCTATCCAACTACACACTCAGCCCAGAAGAAAAGTCTGTCCTATCTCGAGGACTCTCTTTCTGCCCTGCCACCCCCACCAATATGATACAGTTCTGTGGCGATCTGGAAGCCTACTTTCGCCGTCTCCGACTCAAAGAATACTTCCAGGACAACACTGAACAGTGCACTGATACACAGGTGCCCTCCCACCAACAGCACAAGAAGAAGAACTCCACATGGACTCCTCCTGAGGGTCGAAATGACAGTCTGGACCTATACATTGAATGCTTCCGCCGGCGTGCACAGGCAGAAATCGTGGAACAACAACATCGCTTGCCTCACAACCTAAGTCGTGCAGAACGCAATGCCATCCACAGCCTCAGAAACCACCCTGACATTATCATCAAAGAGGCTGATAAAGGAGGTGCCGTTGTCATCATGAAGAGGTCTGACTACCAAAAGGAGGCCTCCAGACAACTCTCCAATACCAAATTCTACAGGCCACTTCCCTCAGATCCCACTGAGGAATACACTAAGGAACTACAGCATCTACTCAGGACACTCCCTACACTACACCAGAAGAAATCAACATACCCCTAGAGCCCCGACCAGGGTTATTCTATCTACTACCCAAGATCCACAAACCCGGAAATCCTGGATGCCCCATCATCTCGGGCATTGGCACTCTCACTGAAGGACTGTCTGGATATATGGACTCTCTACTCAGACCCTATGCCACCAGCACTCCCAGCTATCTCCGTGACACCACTGATTTCCTGAGGAAACTACAATGCATTGGTTACCTCCCAGAAAACACCATCCTAGCTACCATGGATGTAGAGGCTCTCTACACAAACATCCCACACACAGATGGAATACAAGCTGTCAGGAACACTATCCCTGATGATGCCACAGCACAACTGGCTGCTGAGCTCTGTGCCTTTATACTTACACACAACTATTTCAAATTTGATGACAATATATATCTCCAGATCAGTGGCACTGCTATGGGCACCCGCATGGCCCCACAATATGCCAATATCTTTATGGCCGACCTGGAACAACGCTTCCTCAGCTCTCATCCACTCACGCCCCTTCTCTACCTACGCTACATTGATGACATCTTCATCATCTGGACCCATGGGAAGGAGACTCTGGAAAAATTCCACCATGATTTCAACAGCTTCCACCCCACCATCAACCTCAGCCTGGACCAATCTACACGGGAGGTCCACTTTCTTGACACCACGGTGCAAATAAGTGATGGTCACATTAACACCACCCTATATCGAAAACCTACCGACCGCTATGCCTACCTTCATGCCTCCAGCTTCCATCCCGGACACATCACACGATCCATTGTCTACAGCCAAGCACTGAGGTACAACCGCATCTGCTCTAACCCCTCAGACAGAGACCAACACCTACAAAATCTCCACCAAGCATGCTCAAAACTACAATACCCGCACGAGGAAATAAGGAAACAGATCAACAGAGCCAGACGTGTACCCAGAAGCCTCCTACTGCAAGACAAACCCAAGAAAGAAACCAACAGGACTCCACTGGCCATCACATACAGCCCCCAGCTAAAACCCCTCCAACGCATCATCAAGGATCTACAACCCATCCTGGACAATGATCCCACACTTTCACAGGCCTTGGGTGGCAGGCCAGTCCTTGCCCACAGACAACCTGCCAACCTGAAACATATTCTCACCAGTAACTGCACACCGCACCATAATAAGTCTAGCTCAGGAATCAATCCATGCAACAAACCTCGATGCCAACTCTGCCCACATATCTACACCAGCGACACCATCAGAGGACCTAACCAGATCAGCCACACCATCACTGGTTCATTCACCTGCACATCCACCAATGTAATATACGCCATCATATGCCAGCAATGCCCCTCTGCTATGTACATCGGCCAAACTGGACAGTCTCTATGGAAAAGGATAAATGGACACAAATCAGACATTAGGAATGGCAATATACAAAAACCTGTAGGAGAGCACTTCAACCTCCCTGGCCACACTATAGCAGACCTTAAGGTGGCCATCCTGCAGCAAAAAAACTTCAGGACCAGACTTCAAAGAGAAACTGCTGAGCTTCAGTTCATCTGCAAATTTGACACCATCAGCTCAGGATTGAACAAAGACTGTGAATGGCTTGCCAACTACAGAACCAGTTTCTCCTCTCTTGGTTTTCACACCTCAGCTACTAGAACAGGGCCTCATCCTCCCTGATTGAACTGACCTCGTTATCTCTAACTTGCTTGCTAGCATATATATACCTGCCCCTGGATATTTCCACCACATGCATCTGAAGAAGTGGGTATTCACCCACGAAAGCTCATGCTCCAAAATGTCTGTTAGTCTATAAGGTGCCACAGGATTCTTTGCTGTTTTCAACACAAAAGTCTCATTTGTTCAAATACTGTCTAGAGTCAACTTAAAAAAGGCCCTCATTTTTGGAAAATGGGCTAATTTTTGAGTTCTTAATGAAATACAGGCAGTCCTCGGACTTACAATTGGTTCCTTACAATTGCATCGTAAGTCAGAACATCGTAACTCGGAACTGCAGTCTACTGTATTGCGGGACTAAGCTTCATAAACTCGAAACCTATGGTCGTAAGTTGAATCAGGGTGTCAATGTAGAAGTGTCGTAAGTACCGTTCATCGTAACTCAAACATCATAAAGTCGAGGACTGCCTGTACAAAAAACATAAAATGCCATACGGTTTTGCATTTTATTATGTGTCTTTTTCCCAGCTGTAGTTTTTTAACCTTCCCCCTTTCCAAGCACAAAAGATGACTTACATTCACAGTGCCTTGTCACCTCCTTATGACATGATTTTAATGCATTCATTCATACTTTTCTTTTGGATCTTTTGGATTTTGTTGTTTTCTTAACTGATGCGAGTCTTGTTTTATGTAATGAGCAAGGGACTAATAATGGTCAGCGACAGGTGTAATTTGAGCAAGTGTTTTCCAAGCTTTCCTACACAGTTCAGCCAAAGCATCTCACTCCTTACACTTAACAGCCCATGGGTATTCTTGAAAAGAGTTGTGTGATGAACAGAGACTCTCTTCTGATTAGGCTGAGACCACGTCGTTACTTTTTTTTTTAAGAACTAAGACAGATTTAAATTGAGGTCTCCACGTTGAGCACTCAGTTCAGTTTCTCTCTTACAAGGCTTCTTTAGCTTTCTTCTCACCTACCTTAAATTCACTAAAGTACTCCAGCAAAACAATATTTCTTTTAGCATTTAAAAGCATAACTCCCAGGGAGGGGTTGTTACTAAGAGTAGAGTGTTTATTAAAATATCTGTACAGCTATAGCTTCTAATAACTCCTTTAATAGAGGAAAGGCACCTGAAGACAGATATTCTATACAACTCCAAAATTATTGTAAAATTACATTTCCTTCTCTCTATTATTTTAAAAGTCAGTTTGATTTATCCCAGCATGGCATATTAGAATAGACATGAGGGATAGAAACAGTCCTATAGTGTAAAAAAAAAAAGTCTGCACATGAATCTTCTCTGGCTCCCATCTCTCTGCCAGGATCTTTCCATCTCCTTCCTATCAGGAAAATTTTTCCTGATGTCAGTCAACTGATCCCAATATCATCTTAAAACAGAACAAACATTTTAAAGTGCAGAGGTTTCTTCCCTCTCCACCCCTTCGAATACCTCTATTCCTCAGCAACCTTTAGAAGCAAAAGGAACTTTTTTCCCCTAACTGGCAAGTTATATTGTTTAAGTGAATGGAGTTTCATGGTCTTAGCCACATCTTGATGCATTTAGTTGCCATGCATGTAAGAAAGCATTAAGGAAATAACAGGGCCATATATTTTGAACAAAGTTTCTTTTAAAGGAGATATCTATGTCATAAAATGTTTCAAAGATGGAAGTCTCTGTATTGTCAACCCTGGTGTAATATTGAAGTCATACCATATTTGTGGAAAGGTGAATGTTTGCAATCTCTTCTGAACATTTGTCATGATTTTTTTCAAAGTTATCAGTGCTTTTCTATACGTCCTGTGACAGACCCAGGCCAGTGGGGTATAGGAGTCTGGTAGAGGGCAAATATACTGGTCACTGGATGAGTAGTTTTCTGTTCCCTGAGTGACCAGAGTAGGGGCTCCAGTACAATAATCAGGAACCTGCTAGAACTATTCAGCCTGTCTGCCTTAATTGGAACACCTGCAGCCAATCAAGGCAGGCTAATCAGGAAATCTGAGTTTAAAAAGGATCTCACTCCAGTCAGGAGGGGGAGGGGGAGCCAGAGGAGAGGAAGTGCGTGTAAGGAGCTGGGAGCAAGAAGCACAAGGAGCTGAGAGTGAGAGGGTGTGCTACTGGAGAACTAAGGAGTACAAGCATTATCAGACACCAAGAGGAAGATCCTGTGGTAAGGATAAAGAAGGTGTTTGGAGGAGGCCATGGGGAAGTAGCCCAGGGAGTTGTAGCTGTCATGCAGCTGTTACAGGAGGCACTATAGACAGCTGCAATCCACAGGGCCCTGGGCTAGAACCCGGAGTAGAGGGCGGGCTTGGGTTCCCCCCAAACCTCCCAACTCCTGATCAGACACAGGAGGAGTTGATCCAGACTGTGAGGAAGATCACTGAGGTGAGCAAATCTGCCAGTAAGCGCAGGACCCACCAAGGTAGAGGAGGAATTTTGTCACAACTGGTGTTAGGAGTGGGATCTTGGTGTGCACAGTGCGGCAGAAGAAGGAGGGTGATTTAAAAAAAAAAAAAGGAGAAAGTTGTTTTTTTTTTCAGCACAATGGATGACTCAGTGCGGGCATTGATACAGGCTACGGCGGCCCAGCAGGAGGCTATCCATGTCCAGGCAGCTACCCAACAAGAGGCAGTGCGGCTGCAACAAGAGACTAATCACCTGCTGATGGACCAGGCTTTCTCAAGACCGAGCTATGTTGCGGGAACTGGTAATCCAGGTAAAGATCCTTACAGAGCTGAACCATGGCCATGATGGAACGCAGATCATACGGGCCAGCCATTGGCTGCAGAAAATGATGCAGGAGGATGATGTAGAGGCATACCTTCTGGTCTTTGAGAGGACAGCCCTACGGGAGGCCTGGCCTCGAGATCAGTGGTCTGGCATCCTTGCCCCATTCCTGTGTGGGGAGGCCCAGAAGGCCTACTATGATCTGCCTGAAGAGGCTGCAGCAGACTATTTCCAGCTGAAAGCAGAGATCCTGGCCAGATCTGGGGTAACAACTGCAGCGCAGGCCCAGCAACATCACGAGTGGAGGTACCAGGAAAACAAAACCCCACGGTCCGAGTTGTATGACCTCATCCATCTCGCACGAAAGTGGTTGCGAACAGAATCCCGGAGTCCGGAAGAGATACTAGAGGTTCTGGTCATCGGCCGATACATGAGGGGGCTACCGCCAGACCTTCGTGCTTGGGTAAGCCAAAATGAACACTCCACCTATGATGAAGTTGTCGCACTGGTAGAGAGGCGAAGGATAGCGAGGGAGCTGACCCGACCAATTAAGGAAGAGGCACCTCGGGTTAAACTAGTAGCACCAAGCCCTAGAGCTCGGGTGACTGGGCAACGAGGAGATCACAGGTGGAAAAAGAGAGGGGTTGAAGGCCCACCAGAAGCCACAAAGAGTCCGAGCACTGAGGGAGAAGAGGATCAAGAGCAAGAGGAAGACCACTGCTCAGTGAGGAGGGAGAAACAGTAACAGGAAACTTGGAAATGGCAGAGATGCTTAATGACTTCTTTGTTTCGGTCTTCACTGAGAAGTCTGAAGGAATGTGTAGCATAGTGAATGCTTATGGGAAGGGGGTAGGTTTAGAAGATAAAATAAAAAAAGAGCAATTTAAAAATCACTTAGAAAAGTTAGATGCCTGGAAGTCACCAGGGCCTGATGAAATGCATCCTAGAATACTCAAGGAGTTAATAGAGGAGGTATCTGAGCCTCTAGCTATTATCTTTGGAAAGTCATGGGAGACGGGAGAGATTCCAGAAGACTGGAAAAGGGCAAATATAGTGCCCATCTATAAAAAGGGAAATAAAAACAACCCAGGAAACTACAGACCAGTTAGTTTAACTTCTGTGCCAGGGAAGATAATGGAGCAAGTAATTAAAGAAATCATCTGCAAACATTTGGAAGGTGGTAAGGTGATAGGGAATAGCCAGCATGGATTTGTAAAGAACAAGTCGTGTCAAACCAATCTGATAGCTTTCTTTGATAGGATAACGAGTCTTGTGGACAAGGGAGAAGCGGTGGATGTGGTATACCTAGACTTTAGTAAGGCATTTGATACGGTCTCGCATGATATCCTTATCGATAAACTAGGCAAATACAATTTAGATGGGGCTACTATAAGGTGGGTGCATAACTGGCTGGATAACCATACTCAGAGAGTAGTTATTAATGGCTCCCAATCCTGCTGGAAAGGTATAACAAGTGGGGTTCCGCAGGGGTCTGTTTTGGGACCGGCTCTGTTCAATATCTTAATCAACGACTTAGATGTTGGCATAGAAAGTACGCTTATTAAGTTTGCGGACGATACCAAACTAGGAGGGATTGCAACTGCTTTGGAGGACAGGGTCAAAATTCAAAATGATCTGGACAAATTGAAGAAATGGTCTGAGGTAAACCGGATGAAGTTCAATAAAGACAAATGCAAAGTGCTCCACTTAGGAAGGAACAATCAGTTTCACACATACAGAATGGGAAGAGACTGTCTAGGAAGGAGTGTGGCAGAAAGAGATCTAGGGGTCATAGTGGACCACAAGCTTAATATGAGTCAACAGTGTGATACTGTTGCAAAAAAAGCAAACGTGATTCTGGGATGCATTAACAGGTGTGTTGTAAGCAAGACACAAGAAGTCATTCTTCCGCTCTACTCTGTGCTTGTTAGGCTTCAGCTGGAGTATTATGTCCAGTTCTGGGCACCGCATTTCAAGAAAGATGTGGTGAAATTAGAGAGGGTCCAGAGAAGAGCAACAAGCAGGACTGGCGCTAGGGGTTTGAGCGCCCTAGGCACATGGCAATTTCGCCGCCCCGCGCGCTGGTCCCGCGGCTCCGGTGGAGCTGCTGCAGTGGTGCCTGCGGAGGGTCTGGTGCTCCATGGCTCTGGTGGAGCTGCCACAGTCATGCCTGCTGGCGGTCCACCGGAGCCGCACGAGGAGCCAACCGTCCGCCCGCAGGCACTACTGCGGTAGCTCCGCCGGAGCCGTGGACCAGCGGACCCTCCGCAGGCACTACTGCGGCAGCTCCACGGGAGCCGCCTGCCGCCACCTCCGGCAAAATGGCGCCCACTAATTATTCTGGCGCCCTAGGCGATTGCCTAGGCTGCCTAAATGGTAGCGCCAGCCCTGGCAACAAGAATGATTAAAGGTCCTGAGAACATGACCTGTGAAGGAAGGCTGAAAGAATTGGGTTTGTTTCGTTTGGGGAAAAAAAGACAGAGGGGACATGATAGCAGTTTTCAGGTATCTAAAAGGGTGTCATCAGGAGGAGGGAGAAAACTTGTTCACCTTAGCCTCTAATGATAGAACAAGAAGCAATGGGCTTAAACTGCAGCAAGGGAGATTTAGGTTGGACATTAGGAAAAAGTTCCTAACTGTCAGGGTAGTTAAACACTGGAATAAATTGCCTAGGGAGGTTGTGGAATCTCCATCTCTGGAGATATTTAAGAGTAGGTTAGATAAATGTCTATCAGGGATGGTCTAGACAGTATTTGGTCCTGCCATGAGGGCAGGGGACTGGACTTGATGACCTCTCGAGGTCCCTTCCAGTCCTAGAGTCTATGAATCTATGGATCATGATGTTAGACTGTCCTCTGCAGTAACCCTGTACTGATAGCCCCTGATTTCACCAAGGAATTTATCCTGCAGACAGATGCATCGGATGTAGGATTGGGGGCCGTTCTATCACAGATGGTCGGGGAGGAGGAACATCCAATTCTCTACTTCAGTAGGAAACTCCTTCCGAGGGAACAAAAATATGCAGTGGTGGAGAGAGAGTGCCTCGCCGAAAAATGGGCCATGGAAGCATTGCGCTACTACTTGCTTGGGCGCAGATTTGTCCTCGTGACCGACCATGCCCCTCTTCAATGGATGCAGCGGAACAAGGAGAAGAACACAAGGGTGACCAGGTGGTTCTTATCCCTCCAAACTTTCCAGTTCCGTGTGCAACACAGAGCAGGGAGCTGTCTCTGTAATGCCGATGGCTTGTCACATGTGCACTGTCTGGCATCCCAAGCTGCCCAACCCCTTGGTGTTGAGCAGGGGGGAGGGATATGTGACAGACCCAGGCCAGTGGGGTACAGAGGTCTGGTGGAGGGCAAATATACTGGTCATTGGATGAGTAGTTTTCTGTTCCCTGAGTGACCAGAGTAGGGGCTGCAGTACAGTAATCAGGAACCTGCTAGAACTAATTAGCCTGTCTGCCTTAATTGGAACACCTGCAGCCAATCAAGGCAGGCTAATCAGGGCATCTGGGTTTAAAAAGAAGTTCACTCCAGTCAGGCAGGGGAGGGGGAGCCAGAGGAGAGGAAGTGCATGTAAGGACCTGGGAGCAAGAAGCACAAGGAGCTGAGAGTGAGAGGGTGTGCTGCTGGAGGACTAGGGAGTACAAGCGTTATCAGACACCAGGAGGAAGGTCCTGTGATGAGAATAAAGAAGGTGTTTGGAGAAGGCCATGGGGAAGTAGCCCAGGGAATTGTAGCTGTCATGCAGCTGTTACAAGAGGCACGATAGACAGCTGCAATCCACAGGGCCTTGGGCTGGAACCTGGAGTAGAGGGCTGGCCCGGGTTCCCCCCAAACCTCCCAACTCCTGATCAGACACGGGAGGAGTTGACCCAGACTGTGGGGAAGATCACTAAGGTGAGCAAATCTGCCAATAAGTGCAGGACCCACCAAGGTAGAGGAGGAACTTTGTCACAGTCCTTTAATACTGTTATTCGTAGTAGATGAGAAAGGATAGTGTAAGCAGAGAGCTGGGAGTCTTGACCTCCTGAGTCATGATCCCAAGCTTGTAACACTACCTTCCTATGTGGACAAGTTGCTGAACTTTACTGTGCGTCACATTCCACAACTGTAAAATGGGAATAATATAATTCTCCTGCTTTGCAAGGGTGCATGAATTAGTTAACAGTTTGCAAGGCATTTTGAAGCAGAACTGTAAATACTAAGAAGTATCATTGAGAGCAAGTCTCAGCTCTCCTACCTGTAAAGAGAAGAGCTCCTTAACTTCTAATCTTTTATACTCTTCTAGATATTGTATAAATATTCACTAGCTTAAGTATTTCTAAATATACTATCAAAAATCCTCTAAATGACAAAGCATATATACATTCATTATGTGTGACAGACAGTGGCCCTAGATCAGAGAGGTATAATTTACCTAACAGTCTAGTTTAAGCTGTTGCAGTTACACAACACGGAGCCAGAGAAGAGTGTAATTTAAAGAAGGTTGTTTAACACATCCTTAACCCCTCCTGCATTTCCTGCTGCACTCTTCTCTTCCATCCTCCAGGGGTGTGAGTTATACCATGTTAGAGTCCATTAGAATCAGACAGGGTGAGTCAACTTCAGAGGTGGTGTTTAAAGGAGATGAAAGTTACACATCAGTAATTACAAACTGAACTGGTATAATGTATATGCTGAGTAATCTAGAAGAAAGTCTAAATTTGATCATCTCAATCACCACTGGATTTGGCCCCATTGTGTGTGCTTGAGTAATTTTTTTAACACAAAGAACCAGACCAGTGGTGGATAATATCAGTTCACATTTTACCATGGGGCTGTGATGATGGCCCACTTACTCTTTAAATGAAAACGTATATATTGAGGCTACTGTGAGTCCTAGAAAGGAACTATTTCAAGTAATGGGTAATGTGCAATACCAGAGTATTAAACTAAATACTACATGCCCGTGAAAAGTAAACAAGAAAGTTTCGTTTTTAAACTGATAGAGATCTATGACTTTGGGTGATTTTTTCCATGATTCTGTGGCTTAGCTTTTCTGCATTTTTCTTTATTGCTGGTTTTATAGCTTTGAGAACAGAAGTGCTCAAAACAGGTACAGCAAAGGCAGCAGCAGTACAAGTTTCCCCAACTTCCTTGCCAACGGGCCTCCAATCTGACCTGGAAGAACCACTTCTAGGGTGTGACGCTTCCCAGGAGTACCCAGGCATCTCACAACCACCTGCCCTTAGTGTGAGGAAGCCTTGTCTGTACCTGAGCATCCTGACTCCGCCAGCCTTTAGCAAGAGAAGCACTGGCTCCCAGGCTTCCTCAGGCCTTGCTCTCTCCGTAAAGGTAGTGATAGGTACAAATCAACCCCTACATCCTCCGAGCATCCCTCTGGATTGCCCACACCCTGATCCACTCAAACATTTCAGAACGCCCAGATTCTGAATTCCCATAGAACACGTGCATATTAGTTTCTGCTCAGGATCAGCACTTAGATATATTTTTAGTGAAAACAAGAATACATTTATTATCAAAGAACAGAGATTCAAATGATAATAAGAAAGAATATTGAAAAAAATGGTTACATATCAAACAAAATGACAGTACGCTTTCTAGAGTCTAAACTTAACTCTCAAGACATTCCCCTGACTCCTACAAGATAGCTAACCCCAAGTCCTTTTCCCAGCATTTGCAACCAGGATGGCTGAGGCCCTCCTTTCATAAGATGAAGCCTGCAGGCAGCTTGTCTTCCACTTCTGTGCAGTTACAGAATTTGATCCCTTACCTCAGGAGGTCCCCTCATCAGAGGCTTATCTTGGGGTTCTGTTGTCTTTCTAAATATTCAGGCCGGTACCTGGCCCAAACAACAAACAGCCTGTCTCCAAGTGGCTGATTGTGTTGGCCTGGAGGAATACAATATGCAATGATCTACCAAAGAGATAATGGTTTATTGCCCCTTGCTGCCTAGAATCTGTTTATCACCTTCTGGTGACCTGTCTTTAACTTACTTTTCAGTATACATACTAATTCCTTACACATTATGTGGACATACATTTTGCCATGATTATGGTGACTACAAGCTTTCAGTAGGACCTTACATTGCCCTGTTTGGTGAAACCAGAGGATCCCTGTAATCTTATGTACCCCAGGCCCTCTACCAGTTGGCCGCAAGAGGTTTCTGGGTCACATAAGGATGGGAAGGTGATTTGGGCTCCATGCCCATTCACTCTTTGGCTCACCTCTGAGCCTACAAACAGGGATTCCATTGGGACCTTTCATAGTGATTTTGTGATGAGGATTAATGTCCATTGAGAACTGGACTGAAACCACTAACACATTTAATGAGATTAACAACCCTCGGGCAGCAATAATTTTCACTCAATACCAACATGGTTTGGACTGGAACCAGCGACTACACATGAAAATGAAAGACACATATCAGGTTCGCAGCCCCAGGAATCAGTCAGTTCCATGCCCCATTCCCTTCCCTCAATTTCCCCTCATTCTAAGATTTATTTATTTTTTATGACTATTCGATTTTCCTCAAGATGTGCCATGACATTAATGCAGCTCTAGCAATATCTGAAGAAAGGGACAGAAATAAACAATGGAAACTGAATTTCTCTTGACCCAAAGGGTGCATTTCTAAACTTCTTCTCTTTAGCCCTGCTCCTGTGTTACACTAAACCACAGAACAGTGCATTTTGTCACTCAGGCCTGGTCTACACTACGCATTTAAACCGATTTTAGCAGCATTAAACCGATTTAACGCCGCACCCATCCACACTACGAGGCCCTTTATATTGATATAAAGGGCTCTTTAAATCAGTTTCTGTACTCCTCCCCAACGAGAGGAGTAGCGCTAAAATCGGTATTACCATATCGGATTAGGGTTAGTGTGGCCGCAAATTGACGGTATTGGCCTCCGGGCGGTATCCCACAGTGCACCACTGTGACCGCTCTGGACAGCAATCTGAACTCGGATGCAGTGGCCAGGTAGACAGGAAAAGCCCCACGAACTTTTGAATTTCATTTCCTATTTACCCAGCGTGGAACTCTGATCAGCACGGGTGGCGATGCAGTCCCAAATCCAAGAAGAGGTCCAGCATAGACCATATGGGAGACACTGGATCTGATCGCTGTATGGGGAGACAAATCTGTTCTATCAGAGCTCTGTTACAGAAGACGAAATGCCAAAGCGTTTGAAAAAAATCTCCAAGCTACACAGTGCTGCGTGACAAGCGTAACGGAAAGCCAAAGAATCAAATGGACACTCATGGAGGGAGGGAGGGGGTACTGAGTACTCCAGCTATCCCACAGTCCCCCGCAGTCGTCTCCGAAAAGTATTTGCATTCTTGGCAGAGCTCCCAATGCCTGTAGGTTCAAACACATTGTCTGGCGTGGTTCAGGGTATAGCTCGGCAATTTACTCCCTCCCCCTCATGTGAAAGAAAAGGGAAAAAAATCGTTTCTTGACTTTTTTTAATGTCACCCTATGTGTACTGAATGCTGCTGGTAGACGCGATGCTACGGCAGTAAAGAGCAGTATCCGCTCCTCTTCCCTCCCCGGTGGCAGGCGGTACAATATGCTTGATAGCTGCTGAGTACTCCTGGCTGGCCTCAGGTGAGGCTGGCCGGGGGCGCCTGGGTAAAAATAGGAATGATTCCCGGTCATTCCCAGTAGATGGTACAGAACGGCTGGGAACGGTCTTCATTATAGCAACTGGGGGCTGAGCTCCATCAGCCCCCACCCTTTCATGTGTAAAGAAAAGATTCTGTACTGCCTGCACTATCATAGCAGCGGAATGCTGGGCTCCTCTCCCCCACACCGCTTAATGTCCTGCCTGGACTATCATAGCAGCTGGAGGCTGCCTCCCCCTCATTTTATCTCACTAACAAGTCAATGTTTCTTATTCCTGCATTCTTTATAACTTCATGACACAAATGGGGGGACACTGCCACTGTAGCCCAGGAAGGTTGGGAAAGGAGGGAAGCAACGGGTGAGGTTGTTGCAGGGGCACCCCCCGTGAATGGCATGCAGCTCATCATTTCTGCAGGATCTGACATGGAGTGGCTGTGCTCTCTGGTTCTCTGATATACTGGTTCTCTAGTACACTTGCCCCATATTCTAAGCAGGACTGACTCTATTTTTAGATACCATAAAGGAGGGATTGACTCGGGGAGTCATTCCCGTTTTTGCCTTTGCGCCCCCGGCCGACCTCAGCCAGGGGCACCCATGATAGCAGCAGACGGTACAGAACGACAGATAACCGTCATCTCATTGCCAATTTACAATGGCAGCAGACGGTACAGAACGACTGATAACCGTCTCTGCTATCATGCAAAAGCAAATGAATGCTGCTGTGTAGCGCTGCAGTATCGCCTCTGTCAGCGGCATCCAGTACACATATGGTGACAATGACAAAAGGCAAAACAGGCTCCATGGTTGCCATGCTATGGCGTCTGCCAGGGCAATCCAGGGAAAAAGGGCGCGAAATGATTGTCTGCCGTTGCTTTCCCGGAGGAAGGAATGACTGACGGCATTTACCCAGAACCACTCACGACAATGATTTTTGCCCCATCAGGCACTGGGATCTCAACCCAGAATTCCAAGGGGCGGGGGGGACTGCGGGAACTATGGGATAGCTACGGAATAGCTACCCACAGTGCAACACTGCGGAAATCCACGCTAGCCTCGGACCATGGACGCACACCACCGAATTACTGTGCTTAGTGTGGCCGCATGCACTCGACTTTATACAATCTGTTTTACAAAACTGATTAATGTAAAATCAGAATAATCCCGTAGTGTAGATTTACCCTCAGGTTCAGAAAAGCTGCACTACCCATAAGGAGACTGCTAGGGCCAGTCACCTCCCACTGTTACAGATCAATTTCAGGATTTCTCTAACTTTCAACTGCGTGCAGCTTCTTCTTAAGGGCTTGTTACAGCAGCTGGTGATACCAGAACTCAGTATGCTCCAGCCTCAGCCCTTTCCCACAGCATACCCCCTAATCCTCAGTAGTGTAATACAGCTGGCCAGTCTGACAGCATAAAGCAGCCTTAAAGCTGGCCTGAGTGGTACAAATCAGCCTTGTGAGGTCAAGGGCAAACTTGATGTATAATGTTTTAAGTTTCTATTACAGTCAATACTAAATCTGGTGAAAAGAAATTCCAAATGAAGGCTGAGGTAGTTCTGACTTCATCTGTTGTGTCTCATTTTTGCACATAGTCTATTAGTGCTTGCAAAAGTTGTACAGTTATATTACTTTACAATATGTTTCATGGTGTATTCTGTATCACACTAACTGTTCAGTTGCTGTGAGCTAAATTCAGCCCTGGTATGAGCAATTGCAACTCCTATTGACTTAAAATGGGAGATGTGATGCACATGCCAGAGATTAATTTGGCCTGATTTTGATTATATTTAGTTTCTTTATTAATCATTCATTTCTTTGCTTTTGAAGACTTGCTACTTTACGTAATGTTTCCTGGATTTTTAATGCATGTATTTTTTCTTAAGCAGTATAGCAAGATCCTTCTTAAAAATTCACAAAAGCAAGTTTTAATAATTTTTCTTGGGTTGGATTGAATCCAGAGATTGTTAGAGCCTTGTATATGTGTATAAACTTTTAATCAGTGATACAGAAGACAGCTACACGTTTCTGCTATTGCAAAATCTACCTGGAGATGCCTCAAAGTGCAGTTCTCTCAAATACTTCCATATCAGATTTGTTCGGGTTTTCAAATAAAAAGGATATTTTTATTCTTAGTACCAGCTCTACAAACTTATCTTGGGTTCTGAGATCTGGCTTCTTTCAGAGTTGATTTTTTCTCAGTTCTGGTTTGTGACCCCAGGGTCTAAAGTGCTCTATTTATCCACAGACTGGCCACAATAAAGCAAGCTTCTCTGTGCCCTTTTTTAGTGTGCCTCACCCTGATTTGGAAAGACTGTTTCTGGGGCAGAAATGGAGCTCAGGCTCCATGCTTGTTCAGTCCTTGGTCTGCTACAAACCTGTTTCTTTTCAGTTATTTTGCCACCTCTTGCAGAGAGGTTGCACAGGTGCCACTGATATTTTGCCCTGCAAAATCAGGTGTTGTGTAAAAATGAAAGATCCCAGTTTAACTTTCAGATCCCGGATGAATTTGCAGAACAATATGTTTTACTGGTATAGTGAACAAATTTGACATGAGAATATTTGGCACAGCAAACTAGTCACTTTTGTTGAAGTGAAGCAGACTTTTTGCTGCCACACTCTGAACCCTAGTCAGCATTTTGCAAGAGGTTGATTGCTGTTGCTACAGTACTGGATGTTAGCATTACTAGTATTGTTATGTTTGCAAGCTGACAATTCCTTATCAGGGTGCTGAGTTTAGACCAGATTTGAATGGTATCCCCTTCTAAAGGTTAAATATTCTGCATGTTTGAAATTTATTGCATCTGCTTCATTAATCCTCTATAAGGTCTTAAAGCTGCTGGGGAAATTTTAATATGATATTTGAGGTAACTTCCTTGGTCAACCCTCCAGCTCCATTTCATAGTTGTGAACTGGAATTTGACACCATGGTTGACAAAACTGTGTTTGATTATGATTGTTGTTGCTTGCTTTCTTTATGGATCACAGATTTTATCTGTTAGCCAAGTCCACTGAAAAGTCAAGTAATAAAGAGGAAAAGAAGTAGCATTTATTTAAAACTGATGATAACCTATATCATCCCTTAATAAGCATAATTGTGGCATATTACTGAAATCACCAGGTTTCCACTCAGCCCCTGGGGTCCTCTCACACATATCTCATTGCAAGATTGAGACCAGAGTGAGGTGTCTAATGAATTGTCAGCCATTTTGTGAGTTGTGAACCAAAAAAGTTGATAACCAGTGCTAGAGAATGTAAACTGGTAGTGCCTGAAAATGAAGGCTCTGATCCAGCAATGAGTTCTAGATATTGCAGGTTCACAAGATGCAGCACTGGTGACATGATCAGCTGTACCCAAAGGATATGTGCAATATACTTCATCGAGCAGAGAGGTGTTTGAAAATGTGCATATTCAAATAATACATCCATTTTTTACTAATTGTATTAAATGGAATTGTGGGATTCCATGTTTGTATCTCATTGATTTCTTTAACAGATGGTACTTAGTCTACAAGATATTTTTAATAACTGCAAGCACTGCAAACCCACCTTGATATCCCAGTGTCAGATTAGAGTCTTCCCTTTTTCTGCATCATCATTAGTATTAACGATTTTGTAGAGCAAATTACAGTTACAGTTTTCCCTGGGGAATCTTGCTAACTTCAGTCGGATTAAATGGGCATATCTGACTGGAACTTAGTAAGCAGTTTTGTTGGTGATAGTAATAGTAATACGGAACTTATATTGTGCTTTTCATCAGGAGATCTCAAAATACTTTACAAAGGAGGTCAGTATCGTTATCCCTATTTTATAGGAGGGGAAACTTGGGCATATACAAAGGAAGTGACTTGTCCAAGGTCACTCAAGAAACCACTGATAGAAGCAGGAACTGAACTCAGGTCTCCTTAGTCCTCATCAATTACCCTGTCAATCCCACTCTGTCCTAACTGTCCTCGCTTTGCAGTGCTCAGCATAGTAAAAAAGTAAAAATATATATAAGTAACTAGAATAGGCAGATGTGACTTTGAATACACACAGATGGTAAGAAATCCTGGCTCCATAGAAGTCAATGGAAAAACTCCCACTGACTTCAGTGGTGCCAGGATTTTACCAAGGGAGTAGATCAGTTGAGTAAAATGGTACCTTTTTTACAGTCACTTTTTAAAATCTAATCTGTCTAATTTAGGTTTTTCTGTTGTGCCAGTCGCCATAGAATCTAAACATCTCAGAGTAAAATCAGACTTCAAAATTATCAAAAATACTGGTGTGTGATTTTGTGTAGGCATAAAGCTTTTAGCAAATGCTTAACATCATTTCTCTTTATGTGTAAATTGTGTTCTTTTATAGGAAGGGATGATAATTGAATATCTTTAACTGACTTAAGCTTTATTTTTATTATGACCTTTACTAATCATGTTTCGGGCAAATTGATCTTGCTTAGTTCCTTTGTAAATTATTTTTTTATTCTGAGTGAATAAAAGTTCTTTCATTGGAACTGAAAACAAAATCATTATTGATTTAAGGTTCAAATTATTTGAAGCATGTATTAGTGCATGCTGTAGATGCAGGAAATAATTAATATGGGATGAAAAGAATAGCTCTCAAAACATTATCACATAGAGAACTACCTATGTTTTTGTGAAGACTAAGCACATGCAGTATTTGGCATTAAAATTACTGGTCTTGTCAGGTTAGCAGTTTCTGTTGCTGCTAGAAGAAGTATCATTTGCTAGCCAGTTACCCAGCAGATGGGTTAACCCGATGGCAGACACAACTAGTTCATGAACCTGTAATTAAAAGTTTGGTTGAAGAATATGCAGAGCCCATGACAGCAAGGCTGCTGGTAGTGGCTCTGACCATTGACTTTCTCTTGTGTGATTTTCACGTGTTTCATTACCTTTGTGGTTAAACTGAGCTTTTTTGTCTCCCAATTAATAGCCTGTGGCAGTGGGAGATGAGAATTCACTGAGACATGGAAGATGAGAAAGGAAAATGGATGACAAAAGGAAATAATTTGTATTGAACAGCAATGAATTGTTCTCTGAGTAGCAAATCTCTTAAAAACATCCTGTCATAGCAGGTGTTTCCAGTATTCCCTAATGTTAATTGGGGATAGAGCTATTAGAATTAGTTAAGTCCATATAGTGAAGTGCTGTCATAAGCCTCAAAATAGTCTTTCACACAGTATATTGATAATGTAATACATAAAGTCACTCGTGAGGGCAATTGCTTTCTTGAATGAATCATTTTCCTAAGGACATCCTCCCCTCATGCATTTCAGCCACTCATCATCTTCAGGGAATTGTGGATAGTACTTTACTTAATTAAAGTGGTTCCAATAGGCTGCCAAAAAGAATACCATTTGCTATAACTCACAAGAGAATTTAGTCTGTTTAGGAGAGAAGTGTTGACCATGGGAATCTATGAAAGTAAAAAAAACGTGTGAGACACAAAAAATCCTACATGAAAAATAGAGAAAGTAGTAATAGGACAGAGATCCAAAATGAAGCAGTAATCATAGTAATTTCTGCATAGTTTTAGGCTTCAGATATTCCAGTAATTTGCTTTTCATGTGAGAATCTCAAGCATTTCACAAATATTAGTGAATTAAGTCTGCTTCCGCTCTCCACTAGCACTCTTTCCAAAATACCATCTTTACACGATAGAGCAATAAGAAAAAATAGCAGTGGAAAACATAAGGGACGCAGATACAGAAACTGAGGGAAAAGCCTTCTTGGCCTTTCTTTAATGTTTGTGTATAATTACATGTGGTGATATATAATTCAGCGGCTGGACTGGGTACCCATCTCATCTCCTTTAGTGCTGCAGGTCCCCATCTTAATTTTTAGATGTTGCTTTTTCTATAGGAAATGTTTCATGCTATTGTGTTAAAATATTGTTGAACAAAAAGTGTCTTTGATTTTACATTATGTGTAATGCTATCCTCAAAAGGCAAATGATGATCTGTGGGAACGTCACGGTAATTTTGGTTTTTTTTAAAGGCTATGTCCTAAATATGTGGAACAGAAGATGAAATGCAGGAGAGATATTTTAGGTAACAGAAGTTCATGAGTATATACTAAGGACCCAGATTAGACTAATTTGACAAATAAATGATCAGACATGCTTATGCACCTCTAATCAGCATCAAACCCACAGAATATATATGGTCTAGTAGTGGGAAGTGGAATCGTATAGTTAGATGATGCTTTAAGTAATATTAGTAGAATTATGTTGCAGTAAGCTATGTAGGCACCACCAATATTTTGTGGTATTAAGCTACTATAGACAAAAAGGTCTCTCTTATTGTCAAAACTAATATTCAAGTCATGTTCCAATTATGTTTCATAGTAAAGTTGTAACATGCATACATGTTTTACTATTTGTATATATAATACCTCTTTTGAAAATGGTATCTTCCCCATATTACACAGATACAATGCAGCTAGAAAATTAGAAAGGTATTAAGGCTATCAATTAATCGCAGTTCATTTATGCAATTAACTCAAAAAATTAATCATGATTAAAAAATGAGTCATGGTTTTAATCGCACTGTTAGGCAATAAAATACCCATTGAAATTTATTACATATTTTTTGATATTTTTCTACATATTCAAATATATTAATTTCAGTTACAACACAGAATACGAAATGTACAGTGCTCACTTTATATTTATTTTTATTACCAATATTTATGCTGTAAAAAACAAAAGAAATAGTATTTTTCAGTTCACCTCATACAATTACTGTAATGCAGTCTCTTTATCTTGAAAGTTATACTTACAAATGTAGAACTATGTACAAAAAAACCCCTGCATTCTAAAATAAAAATGTAAAACTTTAAAGCCTATAAGTCCACTCTGTCCTACTTCTTGTTCAGCCAATCAATTTATTTACATTTGCAAGAGATCATGCTGCCTGCTTCTTGTTTACAATGTCACCAGAAAGTGAGAACAGGCAGTCTCATGGCACTTTTGTAGCCGGTATTGCAAAGTATTTATGTGCCAGATATGCTAAATATTTGTATGCCCCTTCATGCTTCGGCCACCATTCCAGAGGACATGCTTCCATGCTGATGATGCTCATTAAAAAAATGTTAATTAAATTTTTGACTGAACTCCTTGGGGGAGAATTGTATGTCTCCTGCTCTGTTTTACCCACATTCTGCCATATATTTCATGTTATAGCAGTCTCAGATGATGACCCAGCACATGTTGTTCGTTTTAAGAACACTTTCACTGCAGATTTAACAAAACGCAAAGAAGGTACCGATATGAGATTTCTAAAGATAGCTACAGCATTTGACCCAAAGTTTAAGAATCTGAAATGCCTTCCAAAATCTGAGAGGGATGAGGTGTGGAGCATGCTTTCAGAAGTCTTAAAAGAGCAACACTCGATGCTGAAACTACAGAACCTGATCACCAAAAAAGAAAATCAACCTTCTGCTGGTGGCATCTGACTCAGATGATGAAAATGAACATGTATCAGTCCACACTGCTTTCGATTGTTATTAAGCAGAACTCATCATCAGTATGGACTCATGTCCTCTGGAATGGTGCTTGAAGCATGAGGGGATATACAAATCTTTAACGGATGTGGCACATAAATATCTTGCAATACCAGCTACAACAGTGCCATGTGAACGCCTATTCTCACTTTCAGGTGACATAGTAAACAAGAAGCGGGCAGCATGATCTCCTGCAAATGTAAACAAACTTGTAAAATGTAAACAAACTGAGCAATTGGCTGAACAAGAAGTAGGACAGAGTGGACTTGTAGGATCTAAAGTTTTACATTGTTTTATTTTTGAATGCAATTATTTTTTGTACATAATTCTACATTTGTAAGTTCAACTGTCATGGTAAAGAGATTGCATTGCAGTGCTTGTATGAGGTGAATTGAAAAATACTATTTCTTTTGTTTTTTACGCGCAAATATTGGTAATAAAAATAAATATAAAGTGAGCACTGTACATTTTGTGTTCTGTGTTGTAATTGAAATCAATATATTTGAAAATGTAGAAAACATCCAAAAATATTTAAATAAATTGTATTCTATTATTTTTTAACAGCGTAATTAATCCCACGAATAATTTTTTTAATTGCTTGACAGCCCTAAAAGGTATTCTAGAGGTTGGTTTTAAAGGAGGATTAAGTGCAAACTTCACAAGTAATTGAAAAACTGTTAATATGTATTATAGTTACTCTGCAGGCCAATAAACCTCAGTATGGTCCTCGACACAGACCCATAATTCTTTATCTGTAATAGCTCAAAATCTGGAACCCAAAATTGGAAATGGGAAGTTGTTTTAATGGTTAAAGTTGAGGTTATAATCTTTTACTTTTCAGTAGTTGACTGGCACTATTCTGCATGAGACTGAGTATATACAACTAGTAATATATTTGTTTTATATGATGTTCCTTAAAGGAGGAATGAGCTCTACATTGGCATAATTTACAGTTGGACCAGATTCTCAGCCCTAATTGCTTTCAACTATATGAGCAAAACAACGCTGCCCTCAAAGGGGAAGCCAAGAATTTCCCTTGACAGCAGGTTATTAATGTAGAGCCAGCATAAAGAACAGTGCCTACCACCTCCACTTAGGAAGCCTCCTGGGGCAGAGATGGACATTCCACCGGTGAAAATGGTTAGGAGCAAACACAGGCCTAATCAAGAATCCTTAGGGAATTGTTCCAGCTGGCATAGTTTAGAGCAGCCCTTAGTGCCCACACACACCCCTACAATCATGTAAAAGCAAAACATCACACCATTGGTGCAAACCTGGAACACGTTTCCACAGCTTTATTGTTTAAGGCCTGCATAGCTGCTTTTCTTTGGTATTTGGAGGAGGCATTATTGGAGTGGATAATGTTTGCCTTTCATTCCCCTTTCTGGTTGTGGATTTTCTGCTGGGCACCTGTTCCAGTTTTTTGCACTCAGTGACATCTGATGGCATCACAGCTTTGTAATACACCACTGTTTTAAGTGACTGTGATACCAACCAATGCAGATCCTTGAATTCAGAATTACCAGCTAAGTGGAGCAAGAATATAATATTAAAATATTTTAAGCAAATATAAAAGTCTGTGCATAGGCTCTGTACTTTTGGATCTTAAAGAATTTTTAAATATTTTAAAAAATCAAAAATGCCTTTTTAAGAGAAATCTGTAGGGTTTTGTAATTCCACAGTAAATATTACAATCCTTCAGCACCACTACTGGATAAATGCATAGTATTTTATTAGCAATATGGTCATTTTTATAGCACTCATTTTCCTCAATCTAGACAAGAGAAGATCTGTCTGCTATTTAAGATCTCATTTATTGTCTTCTATCAAGGATAATGTGTATAGATATGTAAGGTCTTTAACAATGTTCAGTCCTAAGTACTTAATATGCGAATTAGTGGTCTTAAATTGTTATCCTTTGATCAGATCAGAATTCTCCATGGCAGCTAATGGATGTATCAGTGAAATGGAACTTGTCCATTAATGATAAAAAGATTTCCAGAGATGTTTTAAGTTGAAGTAAATAAAGCATTAGATCTGTATATAGGGGTATGTTACAGTAATCACACTGCACACTAGAAATATTTTAAGCGATCATCATTCACACATGCACATAAATGGTAGAGGAATTTCTGATAGTAGTAGCCAAAGTGCAGATAACATAAAGGAGAGAGGACAATCTTGTCTCTGGGTGCATTAAATGGGAAGGGTTCCATATTTTTTTTAATAAGTATTAAGAGAATTGTATTCCACTTTGATCTGGTTTATAATGGGATGCATTTTTAATTTACTTTCTCATAGATGAAGAGGTAGAATAATAACTGCTGCTCAGCTGTTTCCTGTCTATGATCACAATTTAATGTTAATATAGAGAGATGCTGTTCATTATGACATCAATCAATGAAGTTGGATTATATTATATTTCCTTAAGAGCTCAGTCCTTGGCCCAGATTTTCAGCTGTGTTGTAGTCACTTTGCACAAGACTGTTAGCACAAAGCAGCCATAAACCTGGTGGATCCAACCTTGGAAGGATTCTCCTTGTGCAGGGGAAACCACTATTAATGTAGATACATCATCTCCTACCATGTCCACCCTGCGCCAGTGTAGAGGAAAAGTGGGCATGATTTCCCAGAGATCCAAGTGCCAGGTTCACACCTTAGGGTCTGTTCACAGAGACCAAATGATAACTGGATGGTCCCAGAGAGACATAGAAGTTGCTGAAAGCCATCCTTCTGCATTCTTTTCCCATGATGTGCTGAGCACATTTTAAACACATCACAGGATCTGTCCCATTGACTTCAGTAAAAGTTTTGTCTACATGAAGACTACAGGATCAAATTGTAACAGAGCAGCAAGAATCTTAGCCAGTATTGTCCTATTTTTGAGTAAGGAAAACTGGCATGAACCGTAATTTTGAGAGTCCTTTTGTTCATGAAGATGGGTTAGAGTAAAGGAAATAGATATGAGGTCCCCAACACAGTGCCCACAGGTGCCATGGTGCCCGCCGGGGCATCTAAGTGCACCCGCGTACTGGCCGGCGGATGAGCATCTGCCGAAATGCCGCCAACAAGCTGCATCAGACAGAGTCGTCGCCACTGAAATGCCGCTGATTTTTGGTGGTGTTTCAGCGGCGACACTTCTGGATGACGCTGCTTGTCGGCGGCATTTCAGCGGCGATGCCTATTGACGTTGCCGCTTGTCGGTGGAATTTCGGCAGATGCTCGTCTGCCGCCACGGTTCTCTGTGGCTCATCGTCTGGCACCCACCAGATGAAAAAGGTTGGGGACTACTGAAATAGATGAAGGGAAATTGTGCACACACACACAATACACATGAATCAAATTAAGCAAGGACTAATACTAAATCCTGCAGTTTCTTCACCAGCCAAACTCCCACTGACACCAGCTGAGTCAATAGTAAGTTGGTCTGAATAAGGTTTGCAGAATTAGCCTACAGTACTTATGAGCTTTATTGGACACTCTTGGGAGCGTTCTTGTACATCTTAGTTGAAATCCTGGTTCTATTGAAGTCCATGGGACTTTTGCCATTGACTTAAAATAGGGCCAGAATTTAACTCCTTTAGTCCAGGCCCAGCTCTAGATTACTTTAGCAACAAGTGCTACCCAAGCAGCATCTGTTTAAAACATCTTATCAGTACCACTGGTAAAAATAGCACAGTACACAACTATAGCTGATAAATCACTTCTTTCTTTCTTTCTTTATCGTTTTTTTTAAGAGGGAAATTAAATAACAAAAAACTAACATCACTGCAGTGGTAGGGTTTAGAAATAAAGGAATCAGAAGTCAGCAAATTCCAAAAGTTAAGGTTGTTCCCACATCGGTTACTCAGACACTCTACCCCACCCTTGGCCAATTTCTCCAAGCAGTTCCATTTGGGTAACTGAAGACAGCATTACCCTACAATATGTAGCATTTTCTTTTCCATTTTTTTGGTTAACAGCATTATAGCCTGCAATTAAGGTATACCATAAAATATGCAGAATGGTCATTGTTTCCAAATTTAATCTGGGAACAACTTTTAACTTTTGGAATTTCCTGACTTTTGAGTGCTTGCTTTCTCAGCCTCTGAATTTCATTAATACTAGTTTTTGCATTTAATATATTTCATATTATACATTAAACCCACATTGGTAAAAGCTTTATGAGAAATACTATAGTTTCTTCAGCATAGCCATTTTTTCAAAGTTAAATAGTTCATCCATGTGTTCCTCCTCCCGCCCCCCAAGGGTCCAATTAACTATTTTGACTGTTTTACATTTTACTTCTTTCAAAATTCCACAAAGGATAAAATTGTATTAGGGATTAATTGGATGCCAGATAGCATTATTAAAACTGAAGGAGTACATCTCAGTTGTTATACTGTAGCATGTTCCACACTGCGGTTTTAAGCATTTCAGGCACCAGGTGAGAATGTTGTGATAAATATGTATTCATTGGAATTTTTTTAAAGGCTTCAGTGTATACTACATCTCATTCTTCTTCTTGATCTGTGCTCTTACGCTCCTTAATTTTGTGCATCACTTAGCTAAAACAGTTGTAGGTGCTACATAAATACCTTAGCTAGATTAGCTATATGGTGTAGTGCCAACAATGTACTAGGCACAATACATATAGATAAGACAGGGTCCATGCTTTGGAGAGCTTGCAGCCTTACTCAATACAATTCTGCAAATGGAGCTTAAGATTACGGCATCTCTTCTTACAGAGAAACCACTGGGGCCAGAGAGGCAGGAAACCTCTGCAAGACTAACCTCATTAGTCCCTCTTAGAGATAAGGGCTTACAGAGGGCATTAAATTTAGAGGAGGCCTTCTAATCCGTCAGATCCTGGTGGGATCCAGAGGCAAGAGTCCCCCAAAGCAAGAAGACCTGTCTGTATGGATTGCTTTCTTTCAGCAGTTCTACTACTTCCCCGCACCTACCATCATGACTTCTTGAGCTTTTGCTGCTATATGTGGGACCTCTTGAGGCTGCTCAGTAGAGGTTATCTTGAGAGAGTTAATACATTTCCAACTTGATTTAACTTCAAGGGTCTACATGGATTTTCCGTGTGAGTCTATGGTACAGGAGAAGGTACTGAAGAAAGTGCCAGTTCTTTCCCTCTCAAAAGCTTCGTCCCACCTCCCAAGCTCTGTGAGCACCTACCTCATCGGGCTCCAACAGAGGGTTTTCCAGAGGATTCCACTAAGTGAGGGTGAAGGTGTCACTGAGGCAGCACTCTCACGCTTCCATTGAGGCAGGGGGAGATCTGCCTGCTGAGGAGATACCGTGGCCCTTAGATAATATTTGTGTGGGCCAGCATAGATTCTGATGTACTACCTCTTAGCTGAATTGGTTCTGCAGTGCTGAAAAGAGTAACAACATATTTTTACCTGTAAAGTGTGTGTGTGTTTGTACACATACCTAGTATTACATATATAGGGTGGTATCTAATTGCCTTTCTCAAGCACCTTTGACTGCCCCATCTAAACTCTGCTAGCTAACCTGTCTCCACTAATGTCCACCTGTGTCCAGGGCTACTGCTAATATTCCATATTCCTGAATAGCTTTAAACAATTCTCTTTTTTTAATGTAATCACACTGTCAGATAGATGCTTCCTTCTTTTTACCCCTTAACATTAAGTTTGGCCTGTGGTCCAAGTTGGGCAATATTTAGTCCTGCCACAGTGACAAGTTTAAGGAGCAGTCTTTCATTAAAGGCTTTCAGAGTTAGCAGAGACAAGCCAAATACAATCCACACAAGGAGCAGATCTGTTGAGTAAAAAGGTGCCATTTTTATGTAGTCACTTTTCTGATCGTAACCATACAGCTGATCCATTTCCTTTTAAACTTCTCCTCAGCTGAAAACATTGTGTGGAAGATTCCTGCTCACGTCAAATTATATTAATACCTCTTGGGAAGCAGGAGTGGTAAGGAGAAACATAGATCTAAATATACTAACATTACTAGAACCACAGATCTAATGTTAGCTGTACATTAGCTATACTTAAATAGTTCGGTTATAAGAAGACTTAAGCCAAGCTAGGGTACTTATTCCACAGTCTCAAATTGACCCCTGAAAAATTCCCTAGCTAGTTGCCAAAACCTCCATTGCCATCTTGACATTCTACTTGGAGTTGAGTGTAGTCATTATAAATATTGTATGTATTCTATACTATAATGGTTGAACTATTCCTTCTTGTATGCATGAAAAACCTCTATTTTGTAACAAAAATGAAGCTCCCTCAGCAAAGTGCTATAGAATCCAAGGACCTTGCAACTGAGTTTGTGTCCAGCTTGCCAGAAAGTACATCAGGTCTTGAGTATAATGTGTATGCAGTGGATTTGTAACTACTTAATTGAAAAAAAAAATCTTTCAATCTAATCGCTTTTAGTGCATGAGTTATATTCAGTCCATAAACTCCTCATTATTCATCCACAGAAGTATGTGTTTAATGTTTAAGACCCAAAGGATTTAGTTGATAGAATAATCTGCATTTCTAAAGAAAAAATAAGAAGTGTGCTTTTTAATTCTTTACAAGAAAAGTTGTGATGCGTGTCAAAATATAATACTGGCTCTTAGTTTTTAAAACAATATCCACAATTTACCTATCCATTGGCTCGTTCGGTTGGGTATCTGTAATGTACAGTCTTGATCAAATAATGGCTAATTATGCAGTTGTTTATCAGCTCATTTGAAACATTTTGAAATTCAGTCTAGCTCAGCAAATTGCTGTGCTTAAGGCATTTCTACATTCTAGAAAATTATAATATCCCCAGAAGGCAAAGAATTAATAATAAAAATCCTCTTTTGTAACAGATTATCATTGCAGAGCAAATGGAGCAGATCTTCCCTATCCTAGTGCATTTAATATTCTCATTTTTTCCCCTGAAAGTTTGATGGAAAGACTATGTGAGGATCACTGTTTTATTAACTTGTTAAGAGACACATTTACTGAACCAGTGCAGCATATTGATTTCAGGATCTGTTATGCAGTAAGGAGCCAGTGGTAACACATGACTTTTAAACATTTTCATTTTGGGACCAAAGTATTCTTTAGATATTTTGTAACCTTATCTATATTGATCTAATATTAACTATTCTAAAAGGGCATCTTCTCACTTATAAGCATTTATGAGCTGATCGTCAAACACTTCCACAAACAATTTCTTACTAGCCTGAGTAACCCCACTGAACCTACTGGGAGTATACTTGTGACCAGAAGGTTACAGAATCAGACTCATATTTTGCATCATTCTAATGAAAATGATCAGTACTGATAAATGGGTCCCAAGCTTGCTAGTCTAATGAATAGAGAAGTGAATGTGACATACTTCACATGTAGCTCTTTTAGTGACTGAATATCAAACATTATTCAACTGATCCATTGTGCAGCCTCTGGTTTGGACAATGAAAGTTATTTCATACAGCCCCTCATGCTACACAGTAATCTTCAGATCATTGTTTTTATAGCTGATCTGGATTACTTTTGTTTAGCAAAAATTTATCCACCATGAACTGGACTGAAACTACCAAGATTCCTTTCACACAATTCTTCCAGTCCAGTATCCTACCTACCTATTAACTTAATGATACCCATACACTTTTTTTTGGGGGGGGAAGACTTTTAGTTACCTTTGTTGTTTAATCTAGGTGTCTAATATTCTTGTGATCACAATAATTCATCTGAACATTGCATGATTAGCATATTAAGAAAAAAATCAAACCTAAGAGAGCATAGCAGTGTCTGTGACCCTTAACCCTACAAAGTGTGTGATCTATCTAGGCAGGGGTTGACATCATTAGGAGACAGTGTGCAGAACTAATTTCAGTGTGTCTGCACTTTATCAGGCTTGTGAATAAATAGAAAATTCCACTTTTTCAGCTGAATGTGTTGATTCCCCAGCAGTCACGAGCATAATAGTTCAACTCCATCCTCCCACTCAAAGAAGTAATTTATTCTTGCTTTGGGACTATGCAGAGGGATATTTAAGTGTTTCTGTATTGTTTTAACTCCAGAAGGCAAGTGGCACTTTGGACAGAAGGGCAGCAGTTCTTAAACTTAGATTTGTGTGTGTGTGTGGATTAAAATTGTAAATTATTGGGAGTGGAGGTGAGGTGGAAGGTAGCAGCGTAAGTTGTGAATTATTGTGAATTTCTGCTCAAGATATCAGTTTTAAAATTAAAAATGCTTGATTCCATCTACTATGTGATATCTTAATCACATATGCAGAGGGAGTAAACAATGATCTGTATAATAATAATATTAGGACTACTGAGTTTTGCAATTACAGAACTAATTATGTATTTTATTTTTGCAAGCCCATCAGGACATGATTTTTGAGGTCATTCATTTCTCATATTTGGCTTTAGAAATTCTAACAATGTACTAGAAAAAACTATACATTCCTGACTATTAAAAATCTTAGTACAAAAGTTTTCCCATGTTGTTGTTGTGCAGAATAAAGTAGCACATACAACGAAAACCATGAAGAATATACTTCAAAGTTAACCTTAGTTACCTTCGTCCTTACATTTTAAATAAATATGTATATGTTGCCTAGAATCAGTATTTCTGACACAAATTGTTAGCATTTACAAATCATTAGGGCATTACTCTTCCTTTTACCAAAAGATTAGATTAATATTTATTATTTTTATTAATATTGTGTGCAAAGGAATCTAAACAGGGGCAGGCTGTGTTTATTCCTACAAATATAATGAAGTGTTTTGTATGTACAGACACAACCATTTGTTTTGATATAAAGTCCCATAAAAGACCCTCAAACAGTATCTTTGCATGAACTCTCAGAGATCCTGTGGTACTTACAATAACAATAATACTTTGTGCTTGGATTCTGCTATTCTTTTGTAGATCTCAAAGCACTTGACAAACGTGGATAAGTATTATTATCCCCATTTTACAGGCAGGGATACTGAGGCACCAGAGAGCTTAAAGGCCTATTTTTGAGAGGTGCTGAACACCCCCAACTACAACTGAAAGCAACAGGAGCTGCAGGTGCTCAGCACTTCTGAAAACCAAGACACTGATTCAGCAAGGCACTTGAGCACATGTCTACCTTTACATCATTGGGAGTAAATTTAGGGATGTCCTTACATACCTCGTTCAACTTGCCGGTCTGACTTACCTGAAGTCTCTCGGCAAGTCAACAGCAGAGCTGTGAAGAGAATCTGTATCTCTTGACTCTTACTCCTGTGCCTGTTCCACTGGACCACTAGCTGATCATTCTACAGAAGGTGCTGTATGAAATATGAAGTCCTTTTTGTTTCTATAATAGATACAGTAAAATAACAGCTAAGGAGAGATTAAATACAATGAAGGAGTTCATTTGAGAAATTCTGACAGTATCTACAGTATGCAAGTGAAGCAGAAGCAGTTTATGGCATGTTCAGAATTTCAAGACTGAATTACAGTTTTAGTAATCATCAGCTCTCCTTCTCCTCTGTCAGTTTTTTGGTTAATGCATTGCATGGAAGAGACTTACGGTACAAGTTTTATAAGCTTGCAATAAAAATATAACTACTGTTGTATTAAATTATTCAAGTTGTAAACCATTGTAAAAAGGGGAAAAGATTTTATTGACATAAAGGCAGAAAAAAATGATTCTGATGGAGTGTAAAATGTATTGTACTGATTACCACAGAGTTTTTGCCCAGTTTAGCATATTTTAAATCTTCAGCAGGCCTTGAAAATGAGAGTTTCTTTAAAAAAATACTGGCCAGTGGTTTGAGAAAAAGGAGGGCACAATAGGACTTATAATTTGCAAACAAATCAGTAGAGTTCTTACAGCAAACAAAAAATGTCTAAGAGGTCAAAGGGGAAGAGAATGGTGACAAAGCTAAGGATCAGTGAATGATTTTAAAACTTCCAGATTTCCCCTGAGAGAGAGAGAGCTGGAACGCTGGAAAAATAAATAACCAATGTCTGTATTTTCAAGAAATAGTTTATTACTTTAATATTTTGTTTTATTGCTTATAGTAGAGAGAGAAACCAGTAATTTAAAATCTGGATGCAGATCTGTGTATCAAATGAAAATTGCACATTTACCTAAATTAGTTGCTAAAACTAGAAGAAAAAGCATCTTACAGAGATTGATTTATTCTGCATAAGCCTTTGACATGCACATGTGCAGATCCAGTTAATATTATTAACTATTTTCTCTTTGCTTCTCTGGTACTTCTAAATAAAAAAAAAACAGGTAGATTTTTTTAAAACTAAAGAAAACTATCTTAAGTTTCTTCATGTTTCACCTTTTCAGTTTTAGGGCTTTAATAACCATAGATGATCTCATGGCAGGTTGCATATGAGGTTACTGTGTCCAGCAAAGTGATTTGGCAAAAAATTCCCTGCTTCCTTTCCATGTGTGCCTTGTGCACAGAAGCAAAAGGAGGTATACCTCATTCCAATGACTCTCTCTACCTCAGTACAACTCAAAAAAAAACCTTTAAGGGCCCAGAGAAACTTTTTTAAAAAATCATAGTTAATTCAGCTGAGATAAAGTTGTGTTTTATAGAAAACCCAGCCCATTCTGAAATGATTTCAGGGCCTTCTGTAGATTGTCCTTCTCACTACCATGTTCTGTAATACAAGATGGTTTGATGTTCACTGACAAGTTAAGGCCCATGGCATATAGTATCAATGCTGACCAAAGAGAGGGTTACATCGACATCTTTGCTTTACTTTGAAACTGACATCTCTTATTGGACACTTTAGTACCCTCTAGCAGTACTGCTAGATTGGTAAAACCAGATACTGGACCACAGATCACATCTTTTCAGAAAGTAGGCAAAAGAACATTACAAAATCTTATTTCACTGTGCCTCATGGCTTGAGTTTCTGTTTGTGGGGGAATCTTCCTAGCCAAGATAAAGGTCATCTCTCCATCACTCATTCTTCATGTTTCTTAAAAGTGATTAGAATGTCACATCAGTTTTCTTTCAGAGCATTCTTAGTTTCATTAATCCAATATCCATTTGAGCTAACGTCCACTTACAGTTATTCGTGAAGATGTGGCTTAAGGCTCCAGAACTGGTAATTCTGTTGGGCCAGTGTCATGAAACAGTTTGATGTTGCTTTATCTTTGTTGGTGTTGAGTCACAGAAGCAGCACGTGTGGAAATTGTGTTCTGTGCTGAAAAGAGCCCTTAAGGAGTAGGTCAGTTCCATACAGTTTTTTACATCTGTTTTTAGAATACTTTGTTTATGATAGTGTAGTTAATTTTCTCATACATGTGGCTACAAATCAAACCAGTTTGCAAAAATTATGCCAGATAGTATAATTTGAATAATGCTAAAAGATTCTTCATGAGAAGTCCTTTTTTTAAAATGTAACTGAAATCCATACGATATAGTGCTAATCTTTTTTATAACTGCAACTTCATAGGGAGCTTGTCTTTTCTTAACCTTTTTGTTACACATTTTCTTCAGTTGTAGACCCTTTTGTTGTATAATCTAATATTTGGTATATAATAATACTGGGTTTCTAAGCTCTCATAAGATAATAGAACAGATAATTGTCTGGAGCCGAGGTAGTTCAGGCCCAAGGTCCTTAACCATTCTCTTGAGACTGTCAGCAAAGATGACACGTAGGTTATCAATCAGGAGAGAAAGGACAGTCTTCTGTGTAGCAGACTGGCCAGGGACAGGAGATGTGGATTCAGCTGTTGGTTTTCCACAAACTTCCTGTGTTATCTTGGGAAATCTTTCTGTGTCTCAGTTCCTCATATGTCAATGGGTTGATACTTGCTTTCTCCCACCCTCTCTTACTTCGGGGCAGGGACTGTGTTTTTCTGTGTGTTTGTTCAGTGCCTAACACAATGGCACCTCAGTCTTGTTTGGGGCTTGTAGGCACTACTGTCTTACAATTTATATTACTAATAATTTGGAGCTAGGTATATGAATACAGCCCAACATTTGGCAATTCAGCAATCAGTACTTGGTGAAAATTCAGGCCACCCCCAGGTATTTGGCTGGTTTTGGATTCAGTTGTATACCTCTCCCTATCCCATTCCCCCAAGTATATGTCTAACTAATAGGTCTCACTTTTCTGGAAGCCAGGGAGGGACTTCCCCTGTCCTAGCCTTTGATGAAGTGTATGAGATCTGTACTGTTCTTCCCCTTCCTTCCATGGAGAATGCCATCGCAGTGATTTTCACTCCCCCTTCCTGGAGGCCATAAGATGAGAGCTAAAGATTTTTCTTCTCTCTGCTTCCCCTTCCTTTATTATAGGGGGCAAGACGGGACCCAGGTGCTCAAGCTGTGCTGGACAGTAATTGATCTATTTATCCAAGCTCAAATATTGGTAATAATTAGGAAATATTTGCCTACTCTCACTAGTAACTTAATCAAGATTCCTCCAACTTACTTCATGTAAGTTATGAGATACAGTAGTAACAAATTCAGTCCCTAACAGCCTGATTCTGGCTTTGATGGAAAGCTATGTATTCCAGGACCAATCTCCTGAGCCATCCATTCCCCTTTCCAGAAAACGTTGATTAAACTGTGCCATGCAGTTAGATCTGGATCAAAAGAAAATAACTACAACAACCTAATCATGTATTTTACATGCTCCAGTGTAGTTTTATTTGGTTTGTCATTGTATACTCTTTATTCTAGTGCAGTAGATTGATTTAAATCTTCAAAACAGTAAACATCTAGAAATAACCTCACTAGCTTTCACATGGCCACATGGCACTATATATAAATACGAACTCTAGATAATGGACCAGTTCATTTGTTGGTGTAAATCAGTGTAGCTCTAATGTATACTACCTTAGGCTCAAGCATAATAATTAAAAAGTGTTGCTTTATCAGTATTATTTTACATTATCACCTATTAATTTGAAGAATACAAGATGTTCTTTGTACAGCTTGTCATGTATGGTCCTCTCTGTAACAATTGAAAAGAATTTTGTTGAACCATAAAATATTTTTCAGACACTTTTTCTGTTGTTTGCAGACCAAAGTCTACCACCAAATACATGCATGTAATTTTTGCCAGAGTTACACATGAATCTCTTGTGGTCCAATTTAGATCACGTTATCTCCAGTCTGAAGTTTCCAAAGACTACAGATTTTAGAGAGTACTTAGCAAAGTGGATGAACAAACCAACAAATGTTGAATTTATACAGAACATATCATCCTGGGATGTCAAAGCACTTAACAAACACTGTTACAACTCAGTCCATGTGTAACCACTGAAGGACATATTTGCTTCAGTATGTCTCATGACAGCTTCTTTTAAAAAATATGTAAGTGAATTTAACACTTGTGAAAGGTGCCAGATTGACAGCTCTGGAGATAAAAGTCCTTGATTTACCAGCAGGCATAAGCAGAGCTTCCTACACAGTGCCCCACCAATGTTCCCCAACCCTTACTTAAGGGGCATAGCTGCCAGCTGTCCCAGATTTTGCAAATCTGTTCCAGGTAATTTCCGTGTCTGTCAGTGCTCTGAGATTCTGGGCAGTGGTAAGCAGTTGTAACTCAGCCAGAGGTGAAAAAGCAAGTGTTAGCATCACTGCACATGTGCTATTTCATTTGATAATTTGGGGGTCAAAATTTCAACTTATTGCTAAAAATATGTCCACAATATTTGCATGGTAGTTGTGTGTGTGAACCAGTGGTGAGTAATGCAGCTTGCTCCACCTGCACAGGCAAATTCAGGTTTCTGTGTGAGCAAACAAGTGGTGCAAATACTGCGAGTGATTTTTAGATGCTCACTGAAACTATTGTATAGGTTTGTAATAATCTGTCTCCATTCATACCTCATCCCAACTTGGTAGCATTATGCCCTTTCCTCCCCAGAGACTAAACACAGCTTAGAAGTTCAGTAACCATATTTCTGTTAAAGAGAGAGAACCTTATATAGGTCTTGAGGCCACTGGAAGGTGGTATACAAAGAAAATAAGCTTGTGATTTCTGCACTCTGTCATGCCTTTAGAAAAAATGGAAATTTTCACTTTTCAGCTCTGGTGCTCCCGGAACAATCATACTCACTAAAGTTCAGTTCCTCCTTTCCCCTGGAAATTATATTTAGCCTTCTCTGGGAGTATTGGGAGGGAATGTTTAAGTGTTTCTTTATTCAGTGTGGAAGGCTAATGACATTTTAAACAGGAGTGCACATTTTTAACCTTGTGTAGGCTGACTATTTACAGTACCTTTATGTAGGACAATGCTAAATATAGAAGAACAAAGAATACTAGCAAAGACTGTTACATGCTGTTGCTGTGCTATTTTCTAAACTACAGCCAGCAGCTTGAAAAACTAATTATCAAAGCTCGAACTTAATTTTGTTTACTTAAAAAATAGCCATAACTAATATGCAGAGGAGCTCAGCAAGCATTTGTTTATCTTTAAAAGCATCACATTTCTTTCCATGACCTGCCATTGATGTGCATGATAAAATATCTAATTTGACTAGCTGTGTGTGTTACGGAAGATGGTTTTACATATATTCAGAGAGAGCTACATGGGGCATAAATATCTTAAGAATGTTATTTGAGATTCTAATTGCAATTGTTAAAAATATCCATATTAAAAATGTGTCATTTTAGTTATCTTGCTTGATTTTCTTATTCGTACAGCACTGTAGGTGCATCTGGCACATTGATATTAGAGCTTTGTGAAACATTCCTATCAAATCTCAATGTCTGTGTACTTGGGGAGAGGATATCAGACAGCAGAGGAATTCATGGAACTCTATTCAAGCTCTTCCTCCTACAGCCAGCCTCATTCTCTTCCTCAAGCCAGTCTATCACAGGAATTAGAGATGGCAAAGACCTGTTAGGTCAACTAGTCTAATCCTCCCCCAGTGTAGGAATGTTCTCTATAGTATATCATTTAGTACTTTGTCAACTCTAATTTTAAATGTCCCATGTGACTTGGTTTCTTCCTCCACATACTAGTAGATCTCATTGTCAGGATGTTTTTCTTGATATTCACATCCCTTCACTTATCTCATCCCATTTCTCCAAGTTTCACGCACACCCTGTACTATCCTATGTTATTCTTCTCCTTGTTTGTCTCTTTCAGCATTTCTGCTTCCTGTGCCTCACACTACTGTGTGGTCTTGTGTTTAGTGTGGCAGCAGCAGGAATGGAAAAGTGTTTCTTTCCCCTCCTGCCCTTGAGGGTGGGCTCAGGTCACTCGCTGACCCACTTCTCCCTAGAAGCGGTGGCACAGTGGCCTGGTCTTACAGTTATACCACCACACCCCCACAAAAATACAAGAGGAGAGAAGCTTCTACATGGCACCCTCTTGAAGATCTATGGATAAGGACCACTGCCCGTGAAAACATCATCAGAGGATGTTCTTAGGGTGTATCTTGGTGCATAACATTGAAATTGTACAACTCTACGTAAGTGTAAGTGCTATTACTAATTTTGTCTGGAAGAGGGACAGAGTTAGGGCCCCCAAGGAGGAGAGAGAGAAGAGAGATTCTCTCAGAGGTTTGAGTTAGTCACAATCAAGCCTTCAAATGAATAGAACGGGGTTGGTTCCCTCCCATCTCCTTGTGACTTGAATTACAGGGTTGAATAAGTGAAAATGATCACAAACCAAACCCTGCAGAGTCTGCAAAGCACTAATTAACACCCCCCAGTCAGTAACTTCTCTGAAACTGGTCTTTAAGCAAACTTTACTCTAAAAACAAAACAAATTAACTTGGCAGCCTGATAAAAGAGATGCATTGCCAAAGCTGACAGGCCCACAATTGAACCAACTCTAAAAATAACTTTTTTTTCTGTTCAATGTCTTTAATATGATGAAAAATTTATTAGCTACAAAAAATCCCACTTTCTCAGCCAAGTGACTCAGCTCTAGGAGAGCAAGATTCTTGTAAATGTTCACACCCGCCCCATCCTTGAGCATGCCCCCTTCTCTGCTATCACCATCTCAGCAGAATGGAAAGGAAGTTGGTCAGACTGGAGGCCATCTTTAAGGTCCTTCAGCGCTGGAGAGCAGTGATGCCCTCTGATGTTAGCCCTTGTCCCACCCCACTGTTTTGTGGATGGATATGGAGCCCATGCAGTGTGGGCAGGATGAAACCCTCAGCTGTTCAGTGGACATTTTGGAGGACAGAGAATCATTTGTCTCTCTGTGGCACCTCCCCTTCTCTTCATAAAACCCTTGTGGTCCCATATAATAATAAATATGTGCATTTTGGTAGTGTCCAAAAAAGGCACAGTGACAACTGTGGCCTCATTACGCATAGTGTCGTACGAACAGAAGACAGACAATCCTTTTGAACTGTGAATAAGTTGAATCACTAGTGCAGCAGCTCTGAGAATTTGTGGTCCTTCCTGTCGAAAGTTTATTCTCATCTGCCATATGATTATGTGAAAAGGAGATATATTTGTTCTAATTGAAACAGGTTTAATAGGAAAACTTTGTAGCAGCAAGAATCTACACAAGTGTGATGGGTCAATAGACAAGAAATAAATAAAAACGTGATGAGACAATTTTTCAAAAGCACAATATTAAGGGCTACATATTTGCACTCATGAAAACAGACAGATGCATCTCTAAATTTGGGATCGGCCTGGCTATTTGCACGGATATAGACCTATTTCCACATATAATTATGGTTAACTGTATCTGCAGTTGTAGGTTTACTTTTTTGCAAGTGCATTTTTGTAAATAGACCTGATACTTTTGAAAATGTATCATGTATGAAATGTTAGTGTAGAAAAACATGATAGCAGTTTTGAAGCAACTTGTGAAATCTTCACAACATAGATTGGATTTTTAAGTTAGGTGGCAAGTTGATTGATGCTTTTATTTCAGGCATCCTACTCTTAAATCCTAATTTAGTGTAGCTCACACTAAAAATGAGTTTGCAGCCTCACCCTAATCCCTGGTGGACATTTGTCACACCACCACATCAGAAAATGACCTAACAATTCAACATGATTGGTAGCCTCTGATCTAGAGCAGAGCCCCGGGCAGGGAACACCAGGGTGGTTGAAGTTCAGAATTGAAGTGCATTAGCAGTGTGGGATGAAGAAGCTTGCACAGCACCTAGATACCTCCACTGTGCCAAACCTGCCCCACTCATGAGTGCCAAATATACACATTAAACTATGTAAAGCAGTTTGACGTAAAATTATAGTTTTAATAATAATAATCACGTATACAGTGCTTTACAAACCATTATTAACCACTGAACTCCCATGAGAGGTAGGTAAATCAACATTAGCTTCATGTTACAGATGAGAAACATACAAAGAGACCTTGTGACTTGCACAAAGGCCGAGGATAATTGTTATAACCGGGATAAGCAATCAGTAGTTACTGGCACCCAGGCCTGTGCGCCAATCGCATTTCTCCATGTGTAGCAATTGTCAGATCTTCTTTTCTCCTAGTATTTGCTTCAGTGTTCCTGATTGCCAAATCTTATGATCCCAACTTTAAAAGCCTGAAATAAAAATATAAGAACATATAGTAATGTGTTTATGGCCAGATTTTCCACCAACCTGCAGGGTGCTTAGTCCTTTTGAACACTTTGTTTAGGTACCAAAATGGGAGCAGAGCTTTCTTCGAAAATCTGCTCCCAGCTGTCGGGAGCTTAGCTCTTTTGAAAATCTGGCCCATATACTTTTCAAGGGGAATGTCCAACACGACTGATTTTAAAAATATCATTAGGACAGTGACGGAAAAGAGATAATAAAAGAGCTATTGAAAAGCGAAGTATAAAAGTATATAAAATGTCCAGATTTTTCCTTAGAAAACCAGAATTTTGCAGGAGAAAATCACTGCAGATCGTCCTTTAGGAAACACTTTACTTTTATTTCGTTTTTATTTTTCATCAAAGTTTTCTGTCAAGGTGTTTTTATTTAATAGGCTCAGTGCTTATTCTGAGCAAGAGATTTTAGCCCATATTGAGCAAGTAGATTGTACACATTTTTGTTTTGAACTTCTGCATTTACCCAAAACACATTGTATTATTTTAAGAATAAACTTGGGAAAAAAATTAATTGATTTCTCTGACACATAGGTCTGGTACAAAACAGCAGTAGAACGTTAATTTTCTGAAATGTATTTTTCTTCCCTGCTACCGTTGTTAGCCATAAAGACAGTCACTTGGATCTTTTTTTAAAGGCCTCAAGCTTCCTCATGTTTCAGCTTTTCATTGCACTGCCTGCTCATTTAGGGAACAGGCTTGTTCCAGACAGCTTTAATTAAACTGTGCGGTGAAACCAGATATAGATCAATGGAAATGATCCATAACAAGAGGCTAATCATGTATTTAACAGTGTTCAGTCCAGTTCAATCACCTTCTACCATTTCTGTGGCTTTACATTCATGTGGCAAAGACTGAATGTATGTATGTATTTTTTTTAATCCATCCCATTAGTGGCCATATGCTTTGGCTTCAAGGGAGACAAGAACTGTCTGCAATCTGCCAGGGATTTAGGGACATCAATACTTTTTGAATAGTCATGTTGGTACTGGTCGAAGGGTTAAGTGCCCTGCGTGCCAGGGGCACATCTTGTGGGACTGGAACTCATAGTCAACTGTTAGGAACCTGATCCCCTCTGAGGCTTCTCTTCAAAGTACATGCTTCATGTCAAATCCACACAGCTGAAGCAATGGAGTTTTATTAGCTCAGGGATTTAAAGACCTGAACTAAGTGATGTAACAATATCTTTTTGATTACAAAGTGAAGGAAGAGTGTAGTAGTAACATCAAATAGATTGTTATATTCTGGGTGAAACACATAATCTTTCTGCTACCATTTTCCATTTCAATGCAGTCTAGTTCTCTCCCATAACGAGCTGCTGGAGAGTGCTTACCACTAAAAGTATCAGGATAATGGCCCTGGTTTTGCAAGCATTGCCCATGTGAACAGTCTCATTTGCTTCAGCTCATACAAGTAAGGACTGCAGAAGAGGATCTGAGGGTCTTACTAAAGTCAACTAAACTTACTAAAGTAGTGCAGGTATAAAGACTATTTTTGTAAAGGTTAGACTGATTCCATAAAAGGATGCTGTTGCATTAATGGAGCAGTTTAGCATGAAGACCGCCTTTAAAAGCAATAACTTATAATGTTGCAAAGTGCCAAGGTAAAATGTGAGGGTATTAGGTCAGTATGAAAGGTCACTGAACTATTTTTCTGAATTATCTCCTGTTGTTACCGAAAAGACAGTAAGAACAAATAGCACTGGTTGATTTCATTGTTGGTTTGAGTCAATTCTATTTCAGTTTCCAGTTGTGTCCACCTTCCTGTGTGTTTTCATGTGTCCCTCAGTTGTTCCTGATTTAAGTAGAAAAATTTCTGGTGACAGTCTGGGACCCATGCCTCAATTCTTGTTGAGCACAGTGGGTGTGGAGAGCACTCATAGAGTTAGGCTCTCGTCTGCGTTGGGGTAACACCAAGTAGAAATGGGAAGAGTTATATGTGACTGAAAATGAAAATACAGTATTTATCACTTTGATAACTCCTTGCCTGAAATAAATTACTAAATTTTCTATCAGACTTGATAAGTCTGGTGCAGGGCACATTAAAAAGACAGTTTGGACTAGCATAGATCATCGCTGAAGTATATTTATTCCTTCTAGCCAGGGCCGGTGCTACCATTTAGGCAGCCTAGGCAATCGCCTAGGGCGCCAGGAATTTTCAGGGGGCAGCATTTTTCCGGGGGGGCAGCAAGCGGCTCCGGTTGACCTGCCGCCGTCATGCCTGCGGACGGTCGGCTGCTCGCACGGCTCCGGTGGACCACCCACAGGCATGCCTGCGGCAGCTCCACCGAAGCCACGAACCAACGGACCCTCCGCAGGAATGACTGCGGCAGCTCCACCGGAGCCACGGGATCAGTGCGGGGGGCGGCGAAATGGCCATGCGCCTAGGGCGCGAGAAACCCTAGCGCCGGTCCTGCTTCTATCCCCCTCCTCCAACCCCACCCGAATACACATGCCCATGCCCCCCCCCATATACACACACCACCACCATCAGCCGCCATTCCCCTATGTTTTTATTTACAGGAACGACATGCAAGTGAACAATTGGTTCGATATTCAGCATTGATAAAAAGCTACTTGAAATCTTAGCCATTTAAGCAAAGAATTACTTAATATAAAAAATAATAAATAATGCTGACCTGAGTTGTTATTTATCTTAAAGCGTAGCTTGCTGAAAACCGTAAGGATTTGTTTTTATTAGTGCCACATCATTAAAATGGTGTAATTAGTAGAAGAAAGGACTTAGAGGATCAACTGTTGTTTTATTTATAACAGATAAAAGATGTAGCCTTTGTATTCTTGAATGATTTACTACGTCCATTTGAACTGACGCAATTTCACTCATAGTGCTGTGCTTCTCTCCTCCCATACTTTGACTTACAGTTTTATTTTTAGAAGGCATGAGGTCCATCCTCCCATACTGCCAGTGAAATTTGCACCCGCAGATTTTTACTCCCACATTTTTAGACTGACAAAATGAGCTACAGATCCAAAACAGAATACTTCCCATCTCAATACCTGATTTTCACCTGTAATAGAACAATGGGAGATCCAAGTACCCAGATTTTCAGCCATAATTCAACTGAAAGTGAAAAACTTGGGTGCAGATTTTGCAACTGCAATTTGCACAAACAGGAAGGAAAGTCATCTTTTGAAAATGTGGCCCTTTCTGACTCAAAACTCACCAGAGAGTTTTCCAAAGTAAATATTTGGGGTCACCTCCAAGATCCAAAAGAGTTGAGTTCACTTTGAGAACTACCTCCTTGCCAAATATCCGTTTTGAAAACGATACCCAACGTTTTTGTGGTGGTAGCCCTGGACTACAAACCTGTGAAAAGTTAAAGTGGCAGAAGGAATGATTTCTGACAGTCTAAAAACCAAAAATAAAATAAAAATAGCCTATCTTAAAATGTATTTTTTTTTCATTGAGCTGACAACTTTCTGCATACTTTGACCCAATGCCTTTTGAGCCAGCATAGCTATGAAGTCACTCAAAAATCAGAGTTTGGAATAGAAATGCCAACTGACCCTTAATCAGTGTGTCACTACTGAATTGTGGTGTTACATAGATTGAGTTGCTTATTACACAGAACATGAAGTCCTTTGACCCTGCGGTGAATATTGATCTTAGGTTCACCTCTGTCAACATTCATCTCTAACGTCAACAATTTTCAATGCAAAATAACACAGCAGCATTTTAGTAGTCTTAGTCTGTTCCTCTGGTTGCAACATTTATATGGTAATATCCCTGTTGCAAGATATTAAGATGTATTCCTTCTATTGCTGTTCAGTAAAAGCAGTAGGTGAAATCTTGACTCTACCGAAATCAGTGGTGACACTCATATTGATTTCAGTTGGGCCAGAATTTCACTGAGTACATGTTAACACTTTGATTGAACTATATATTCACAGCATCACTTTCAGTGGGAAATGCCATAAAACTTTTAAGTTCTGCCCTCTTTACACTGTTTATCTAGTCAAGAATTTTTAATGTGCTGAAGTGTCGGTAGAATCACAGAAGTTAAAGACAGAAAAGACCTATTGAAACCTAAACCCTGCAGCTCAGGATCGGTTCCTTCAGTACAATTCTTAGCACTTTTTCCAATCATGTTTTAAACGTGCTATATGACAGGGCTTCTGCCACTTCGCTAGCAAAGCTGTATGTGATGTTCTTGATATTCAGCCTAAATTTGCCATTCCTTAGTTCCATTCCATTAGCCTTCTAATGAGACCTCTCTCTATGCACCCCATGAATTTCACCCCCTCCACAATGTTTGTACCCTTCAAACTTTTGTAGACTGTTGGCACATCCTTTCTTAATCTTCAGTTTCTGTGGTTAGTTGTTTTAATCTTTTCATAAATCATTAACTCCAAACTTCTAATCATATTTGTTGCTCTTTTCTGGACTTTTAGAGGCTTTACCCCCATTACATTTTATAGGACAGTTCCATAAGGAGATGCAAAATATCTAATGTAATTTGTTACATTTCTTTGATTTGATAGCAGTAAAGGTATACAGTACTTCTGTTGATTTTAAAGGTGACTTGCAAACATTTTAAAAAAAAATCAATGGGGCACATATCTTCTAGATACATCAGTGCAACATTTAACACAGTGGGGTTCTACAAGTGCAGCAAAGAACAGAATTTGACCTGGTAGCTATAGAGAGCTGTGTGCTGAATATTCAAATATGAAGAGTAAAAGAGACATTCAGAACATACAGTAACTGAATTTAAAGTTACTCCTATATCACCACCCCAAGTCACAAATTAGGTAATGGTAAATTGAAACTCGGCAATGTGCTAAGTACCTCTGTTACCTTTGCTATTTGAGATATTGACAAAGCCCTGGCTGGGATGATTTAGTTGGGAATTGGTCCTGCTTTGAGCAGGGGGTTGGACTAGATGACCTCCTGAGGTCCCTTCCAACCCTGATATTTTATGATTCCATGATATTCAGAATCCTACAAATTAGTGATTTGTTCAAATGTATATGTAAGTCATTTTTAAGACAACACACTTATTACAGTATAAAATGCATTTGTTTAATGACTATAACACAAAAACCAGAAGGTATTCATCATTCATTTTGTTCCTGTTTTAGGACTGAAAGATTATCTAGAAGATCAGTTGGGGGAGAAGACTCCAGCTCTGATTCTGGTACCTGTAGAGGATTTACCTGAAAAGGAAGTTATTCATATAGCATGCTGGCTGAGCTAGTCATTTATAAGTGATCAGTTGATATCAAAGCATGTATTCCACCCAGAAAAGAGTGAAGAGAAGAGTTGATCTTGATTATGTTGAATATTTTCATTAAACATCAAGGTGTACATTGCTTGATTTGGGCCAAGCCTGTCTTAAAAGGTTAATATTTCTATGGACAGTGCCTGAGGATAAATGACACATTCCGCCTTTGGAGGAAAAATAAAGATTTTGTTTCAAAATACTGTCCTTTTTTTTCTCAGATCTAAAGTGTTTTCTGACATCTAATAACAACAACAAGCAACTCACAGGAGATAGTAATGACTCTGGAATGCTAAGGTTTGGGCACACTAGACCAGTTGTCATTTTCAGCCATTGTTTGGAGGATCAGTACATGAGCTCCAATACAGTCTTGGATATTTCTTACATTAATTTTGCACTGGATACACTGACTTCAGATCAGATCCTAAATTTCTTACTCCTGGCCAGAATGTGACCCCCCCCTGCCCCCTTTCCAATGCTGGTGAACAGTTATTCACCTGAGTAGTCATAATACACATTCAGTCAATCAGAATAACAGAGGACACAGTCTCCGTTTTTTCACAGTGCTTATTCAAATTCTCATTGTCAAAGAACACAGCATTTGCCACCTGTTTTCCAGAAACAGTACAGAGTATTTTTGGACTTTCTATCCATTGTAGAACTCTCAGTACAGAACTACTGATATTCCCGAAGGGCCCAAACCAGCTCCCTGTAAAGTCAGTGGGAATTTTGGCTTTGGTGAAGTGAGATCAGACTCTAAATGTGAAATCCCAGCCCTGTTGAAGTCAGTGACAATATTCCCATTGAATTCAGTGGGGCTAGAATTTCCCCCTCAATGAATTTAAGGGTCAGGATAGTACAGCTAGCCTTCTTGATTTAGCGTGAGTCTCCAAGGCACTATAGAGAAAGCCCATCCTCAGGCAAAGCCTGTAAAACTAAACCTTGGGGAAAGAGTGATGTTCTTATCTCCATGTTACACATTCATGAATTCCCTCCCTAATGTTCCACTTGGAAGATTATTTTTTTAAGAAAATACAATCTGATTCACAATCAGGCATGTAATCATTCCTGGAGGAATGAGAGGATCTTCCTTGGTATCCTCTTGCCTTGTATATCTGAGATACTGTGCTAATTGTGATCTGGGAGTCAGACTTGTCATTATTCCTTCTCACCACACAAGAAAATACAGTACAGTAGCCACAGTGTTAACTGAGGGTTGTTTTGGTCACAGCTATTTTCTGTAATAATTAAAAACTCATCCTGAAGCATTTTCTGCTAATTGGGGTAACTTTTTGTTTAAATTCATAATGTGTAAAATGTTTGTTGGTCAATTATTAATTTGTTTTCATTCAAACACTTTTGAAAGAAGGGGGAAGACACAGAGGTAGTTACATATCATTACACGCTACAGATGCTTAGACAGATTTAACTTAAGATTCTTGTTCCTGATTCATTCCCTGAGAAAATGGGAAAGAGTCTGGTATCAGGGAGGTGCTGTTATCAACACATTCGTTTAGGAATAGTCAGTGTCATTTTTCGAGTAGCCTAAAACCGTTACAATAATGTTGATGGAATAAATTGGCCCAAAGACTCAAAGGTGTTAACATGACCCTGAAAGTGTCCAACACTGAACACTTTTCAACAAGGTTTGGGGTTTAGTATGCACAGATCTCAGCCTGCTTAGTTCAAACACACCATTTAAAAGCTTTTAACCTTTTATTGAGGTAATAACCAAAAAAAAAAGGAGAAACTGTCGGAGAATTTGAAATGTGAAATATTAAGTACGGTTTTCATTTTAACAATATCCCTTGTTCCCTTTCCTTTAGCTGGAGAGAGGTTTTAGAAGGAAACCCCTTGTTTGGTGGTGGTTTAGAGAGTGTTAAAGATGGTAAAAACTGCCTTTTCAGAGAGGGAGTGGGGCAGGAAAAGAAAAAGTTAGTTGGGATGAGCTGGAGCTGTTGTTATTGCTGCTGCTGCTGTTGAAGTCTGATCCCATATTCTCGAAGACAAAACAAGACAAACACACACAAAAGGGGAGAGAAAAAATAACAGCAAAGATGGAAAATCCAGCTTCCATCTCTAGTGTTGATTCTGACTTGCACCTCTGATTTGCACCTCACTGCAAAACAGAATCATGGCACAGAGCTTTACTGAGCACTGCGAGACCAGCTTATACCAGGGTCAGGCTGTTTAGGGCATAAATTTTATCTAATTTGTGGTCACAGGCTTAGGGCAGTGTTGCAAATTATGCAGTCTTGGCCAGCTAAGCCAGACTCTTATTTGACAGAAGGCAAAAGGATACGGACAGGAAAGAGAAGAAATAAGATGAGGAAAGAAAAGAACACACATGAGATGGGGATGACAACAACGTGGTGGTTGGGATTTTGCCAAAGCTGGTGGAGGTGGCAATGTCATCTGCATCCCTCTCTTAGGCCAGTGTGGTCAGGACGTGTGTCAGGATCAGGACAGTGAAGGCCTAACAGTGTCACAGAGGATCCTGGACTCCCAGGAGACAGAAGCGTGGCAGCCTCTTGGTGAAGCTCACTCCTTCTCCCTCTTTCAATCAGTGCTTCCACTCCATATTTCCCCAAAAGGTTGATTCTTTTAAAGACCCAAAATTCAATTCCCTGTCTGTTATGGACTTCCTTTATGACCAAGTCATTAGCCTTTCTGTGCCTCAGTTCCACATCTGTTAAACTGGAGTTATAATGTTTCCCTACCTCACTGGGCAGTGGTGAGGATAAATACCTAAAAATATTATGAAGCACTTTAAGCACTAGAGATGAACAGGGCAATATACAAAATAGGGACTATTTGGTGTTGCTAGCCCAACTGCAATGAGAGAGGGCTTCTCTGGAATGACACCCCTCCTCCCAAAGGGGACTCTCCCTCACCTGGTCCAGCCACTTAAGTTCCTTCCTGTTTCTCCCTACTCCATCCAGGTGAACCTTTCTGCCACCCAGTTGCAGAGGTATACAAGGAAAGGGCAATACCCCTTTCTCCTGGCCAGCCAGACAAGCACTCACCACATTCAGCTTCAATGAGCACGTTTTTTCCCCCTAGCTTTTAAAATACACACATTTTATTAGTTGCAATGTGAAGAGTGGCCAGACGACAAGGCACAAGGTGGGGACCAGTGGGAGAGGAGATGGAGACAAAGCCTTTCAAGTGAGGATCAGTGCTTTTAGCTTTACATAAAAAGAGACGTGGTGCTGGAGAAGAGGTACCAATTTGCCCATCTCTGTACCATATCTCATTAATCTGTTCATATTGACATTAGAAAAGGCATTCAAATACTCGTTATCATAGCATTTGTACTACAGTGAATGATACAATATATACTCAGCTGACAGGATACTTGTTCTCAAAGATGTCGCGCTTGTCTGATGTCAAGATTTCAAGCCTCAAACTAGCCCCCTCCCCCCCCCAACTGGGTCTATAATTTGTGTAGGTGCTGAAAACTGGTGAAGCAATGCATTAGTCCAAGAAATGCTTCCAGCCAGGAATTCTTTCCTTTTCTTGAAACACCTAGAAGAGCTTTAAAATGTTTTCTCTGTGAATAGCACGGGGGGGGAGAAATTGTGTCTTTTAGTGCAGACTTGAAAGGCTTCATACCTCCTCGCTGTAATGCAAGTAACTGAGGTTAGAAGCTGGGTTTGCTGAGTTTTAAATATGAAGAAGGTAATTTGTTCAATATTGAAACACGAGTTAAAATGCTGTTTCATATAGAGACCTATGACTTTTATAACAGAAGAAAATGTCTTAACACCTTTTTATCTGCTATATGCTTTGGTACTTTCAGCATAACTACCTGGCCCTGCTGTGAATGGGAAGTTTCACAGAGCTCTTCTTCAGTCTCTTTGTAACCAAAGAGTGTTAGTTGAAGGGCTGTGGGGGGGAGCCTTACACAGAGAGCAGGAGTGGGAGAGGAAAAAGGATGCTAATATCTGAAACGTATAAATGTAACTTTTACCACAGGATTGACAGTGCTGTAGAGTTTACCTAGACCGGTTTTGATCTTGGGTATGTAAATACATATGCTGAGGTAAGATATTGGTTTTGAGAGCTTTGGTTTTTTCTATACACATGTGCACACAAATTCTTCTGTTTCTTTGATTTTTTATAAAACCCCCTAGGAAAATTTAAGATTTATTCATGTTATGATACAACAGGTACACTGATGAAGATTCCAGCTCTGAAAACACAAAATGTGGGGAAGACACGTTTCAGTCCAACAGGAAAGCTGTGTTGACAGTTGGAGAAAATGATTTTTTTTTAAATGTAGCCTAGAAACTTAAGTTCTGCTGTCTCCCTTTTCTTCTGTACCAAGAGCTCAAAATATACTATGAGATTTTTAAAAAAAAAAATAGGTGAGATCTATTTCTTGTGTTGGTTGCAGAGTTAGATATCATTGAACTTTGTCTTCTGCCTCTTTTAAGAACAATCTGCATACTTATTTCTTTAATTGCACAGAAATAAGCTTAAAGGAAATGACCAAATGGGACTGCAGGAGAAAAACTGATTTAATAACTTTATGTTTCACTCATTTCAAAAACTGGATGGCTACAATACCATTAAGCTTGTACAGTACACATGGTTGGACTTCGTAAAGCCACCAGAGCTGATCTTCCTAAATAGGTTAAAGGATGACATTGAGATATTTTAAACAGAGATTATTTAATATTTTTTCCTTTCAGATTTTATAGGTAGGTGATTCAAAGCTAATTTGTTACACCACATAGCATTGGTGCACCTTTCCCCTCAGCTTTCAGAAGTCTTGCAAGCATTGGAAGCAGAATATCTCCTGGGTATAAGAGAGGTGATCTGAAGCAAATATTCTCCTTCAAGGACATTCTGTTCAATCCATTATCTCCTGCCTATGTGCAATGTTGTACTCTATCAAAATACAGTGACTGAATACAACTTGTATTTCAAACAAATGAATGCATTGATTTAATGGAAGATTTGTACTGTATGGTATAAAGTTCTACAAATGAACACAGAAATCCTAAACAGAGAAACTTTTTGCGTGTCCAAAGTTAAATCATCATCACTTCTTTGAGAAAGCGTTGGCTTCTACAGATCCAACTTATTCTGTGTGTGAAAATAAAACTATTCTGATCTCTCTGACTAGTAGCTGGCACTAATATTTTAGCCTTTTTTGGTAACCTGTTTTTACTATTATAAGTATGTCTGGCACCAGGAATACATATTAAGAATACTTGACAATTTACTAATTTATGATGTCTTTACTTGTATTTTAATATTTTTGGCAGGCCAGCCAGTGTTGATGTATTAGCCAAGCATTCAAAATACAGACTTGAGATCTTGAAGGCTTTTTTTTTTCAACTTTCTCTCATCTGAACACTGAATATTTTTGACATATTTTAAGATTTAATTTTAAAAACCAGACGGGGTACCTGAGAAGTGCACCCTTCTGTTTCATGCAAGTGCCCTTTTACCAGTGACTCACTGCTCTGGATTTTTGGCTTCATCTTTTGTATGATTAATTCATGGGTAGATTTTGCCCACTGTTGATCCTCCTACTACTGCCTTTTCTCTTTTGATACCTATCTGTTTGAACTTTCCTGGCATTTTCCTCTTTGCTGCTCATTGCTGGAATCTCATTTATTTTGGGATCACATTCAAAACTTCTCACCTTTTTTGAAAATCTCCATAGACTGACTTCCTCCAGCCTACCTCTTCTCTTCAGGCCCTGGTTTCTTCTCCCAAAAAATCTGATTACTGGTGGACAAGAGGGCCTTCTTCCCTGCAGCTCATTCAACCGGGAGCAGCCTTCTTGTTTCATAAGCCCTTTGACTCTCTATGCAATTTGAAATCTCTTTAAACCATTTTTTACCTTTGACTGTCCAACCTAAATTTGCTATCTCATTGCTGTTTATCTTTGTAATTCTATTATTTAATGCTAAAGGATTGTGAAATACATTGTGTACAATCTGAAGCCTTTTGCAAGCATTTGAAAGACATGGTATACAAAATAAAGTTGCAGTGAGCTAAATTTAGGTCATGCTTTTTTTTTCTGTTCTCTGTTTTTTCAAAAATCTTGAGTCTTTTTCAAGTTATGCACAAATCCAAGTCAAAGGTGGATGATATCTTTGAAAAAAAATGATCATGAATATGATCATGAACACCAATTTGCTTGTACACCAGCTGGAAAGTTTGGAGTCTGGTTTGCTATAATATCTGTAGCAGTCACAAGAGGAGTCATCTCCATAAAGCTAAAGATCTTGAGAACATTCATGATAATCTGTTGCATTTTTATAGCACGTTTAACCTCAGAGGATCCTGAAGTGCTTTACAAATTATGTATACAAGATTCCCTTTGTCCACCACTGGGGTATTTAACAGCACAGAGCACCAATACACAGTACTATAGGCCATAACGTGCACAACCAGCCCCTCTCTCCACAGGCCTGGAAAGTCCTGGACATAGATGACCTTTTGTGGGTCTGCTGCATATAGGAGGCATAGGAGAGTATCATCAGAGACTGTAAACCTTATATACTGTGGAGCAAAACTATACAAATCCTCTGGTCAGACCTCCAGAAGGACAGTTGTCACGTAATGTACTGCAACCTTACAGCTACAGTGGCAACCATGAAGCTTTATTATTTGCTGTGACTCAGAAAAGAAGACTCTGCCACCCACCGATTTCTGCTGTGAGCCCCTCTTTCTGTCTGTCTGACTCTGACAGGGAGAGACCTTCACATTCTTCATAATTCCTGTTGAGAAATGTTCACATATTTTATTCTGTTGCCAAATCATTATTATTTCCCAATTTTTTCAAGAAGAATGTTGTTCCTTTGAGATAAGAGTTCTATCATTGGGTCAGAACTAAGTCTTATTTCTGTCAGAAGCCTAGCCACACCTTCTGTAGTTCCCATCTTTTATTAGTCAGGAGAAATACGTTTCTGGGACACCAGATTTCTCTTGTCACATCAGAGTGAAGACCCAATCCCACTCTGTAGAACAGACATTCAAACCAAAACCTTGCCTATTAGTTTGTGATGAGAGCATTTCAAGAAAAAAACAGGTTCATTCAAATGCAAAACCAGTGCAGCCAAACTTGGGAGATTTTGCACAGTTCTAATGCCATGACCCCTGAGGTTCAAACGGAGAGCATTACATGGTATGAGACAATGAGGAAAAGAAGACAAGAAAGAAGGCAAGTGCCAAAAGTAAAGGTATTATTAAGAACTAATCAAAAAGCCAAAAATAAATAAGAATAAACCCAGAGGAATGAGGACCTGGGAGAATGACTGCTCTCTATTTATCAGATGGCTTTGGGGAAAAGGGCCATGGCCTGCCACCTCAGCGTTAATTAGTGGCTTGTAAGCAGTAAAATATTAATATTCCAAGGACCAAGAAAAAGAAATATTATATCCAAGAAAGAGATCATTAAATGCATTTCAATATCTCTGTAGTTCTTAAAACAAGATTTTAAAGTGGTAATGCAAAACTGCCTTTAATCCATATGCTCCATGTGCGGGCAAATCAGCAGAGACAATGGTTCCAGAATTTGGGGCACAAGGGGTGCCCTAAAGGAAGAGAACAAAGTGAGAGAGAAGTGATGGAACCACCATTTATTTGCCATTTTTCTGTAAATGAGTGACCTGTCCTAGGTGCCCCTGTCTAACAAATACTAAATACTAATCACAGAGATTGGGTGGACAATTGGCATCGGCAAAATCCTACAAAGTGACCCTTGACCGCTCTCATCTTTGACATAGGAACTAAAATACACAGACATTCAGATCCATGGTTTTGGACACAGGCTGTTTCTTTAATTGTTATGGATCTTATTTAAAACTAACAATTTAAATAGAAATAGTCAAAATATCCCCCTGCTGCTGTTCAGGTTAAGCAGTGCCAGAGATGAGTCTCTATAGTACAATCCCCGTTGCAGAGAAAAAGCTTTCACAGGTTGAGATCCTGACACTCACATAATTATTTAGAGAAAGACAGTTCTGGTACTTCAGCTTTCATACTTCAGAAAAGGAATGGAAACATTAGGAAAAGTTTTTTCTTTGATGTAGAATATGCTGCCACTTTTTTGTTATTAAAATAGGAGCTAACTTTAAATAAATAAAATTTTGCCTGCAGGCTTCTGAAAACTAATGTTGTGTTTTGACAGTGTCATTTTTCTGATTCCTGAAGGCATTATGTGAGTTAACGTAGGACTTCATCATGAGTTTTTCCTCTGCGCTACATACAGTAAATTATTTTTTCATCTCCGTTTTTTATTTGATTTCTCTCTCACACATATACCGTTTCGCAACTTTCTTGTTTGACAGCTGTTACTCATCACCTTTGCTCCTCTTTTTACTGTAGGGCAGATATTGTGGATGTGATGGGGGGTTAAGGAAAGGAGCAGAGGTGTTGGGAGACTGCTCCCGCTATTTTTCATTGGATGAAATGAATGAAGAGAAATAGTCTGTGAAAGTCCTTGACGAGGAAAACAAACTAAGGAAATGAAGAAAGGTCAAACAAAAAGATCTTTGAGAACTGTTTTTATAAAAAGGACATTCAAAGAATATGCAATTTGTATGTAAAGCCTCTTTAATGGGACTTATAGGTTTTATATCCTCCAAATTCATGGCTTGCTATAAAGAATATTGATGAAAGGATGATACAGGACTTTCAAAAGAAGCAGATAGTGTTCAAATAACAGCTGATTTGAGACCTCAGTATTTGATGATAATATATGGCCCTCTTTTAAAAAGCCAAGATTCTTTTAGGTCTGTACTCAACTAGAAAACTCAAATAATGTGTGCTTAGTGAGTGAAAAAAGATTGCTAAAAGCACAATGTGTCTTACAACATAAAGTGCAACCCTAAAATTACACGTTGCTGAGCATTCTTAATGTGCTGTGAGCAATTTCATATACTGTATTTCAAATATTGAGTGCTGTCTCTCTCTCTGTCTCTCTCCCTCTGAGTGTGTGTGTGTGTGTATATATATATGTATATTTATACACATATCAAGGGTAGTCAAACTTTTTGACATGTCACAGAGTGAGTTCAAGTTATAAGTAGCTCTGACCAAAGGACAACAATTCTGTTTTGTGACAACTATCAGGGTTTCCAAATTTGTTTTCGGTCACACTGGAACAAAAACAAAAGATGCTGAACATTTTTGTGAAATGGAATAGTGTCAAAATATCTGTTTTCTGAGCTAAAAGGTCAGGTTTTCAATTCGGATTGGTTTTCTCTCTCTCTGGACCTCAGAACTGTCCCATCAAAAATATAATCCAAATTGACACATCTTCACAAAATGTTTCAGCTTCAACAAAACAGCATATTTCTGTTAAATTACATGTAATCAAAAATGTTCCTCCCAGCTCTACTTCTAAGGCTCGGGGCTATCACTCATCATCATTACTATTAACAAAGCAGCCATGTGTAACTGGGAGGCAGCATGGTCAAGTAGATCGAGCACAGGTCTGGGTGATAGGAACATTTAAATTCTAATTCCGGTTCTGCCACTGACTACTATGATCTTTAAACAAAATTCTTAGTCACTCTGTGCCTCAGTTTCCCCACCTGTAAGATGTGGATAACTGTAATCAGCTTGTAAAGTATAGTGAGGATTTAATTGGTTTACGTATGCGAAGTGCTTGTAAGGCTGTTATTAGCAGAGTGACTGCGGAGATGTCGGAGGCTGCTTAGGCATGTAATTGATTCCACTGGTAATGTGGTTAGTAACTTTAGGCCAGCACAGTCCTTACCACAGCACTAATTCTCAGTAAAATGAGAGAGAATGATGATATGACAGGAGGAGGGGTGGGACTTGACAGAGGTTTTTGGTTGACAGTCTGGAACAGGGAGCCGCAGATCTCTTCTCTCCATGTTTCACCCCAAGAAACAGTTCAGAAATAGTTATTCCTCTTTCTCTTTCTCGTTCTTTTCCAGTTGTCCAACCTTTTTAACTCAGTCCAGCACTATTGCTCTGGAAACAGCCATAGTAAGGTTTTAGAGAAGTGGAGTTTTCTGCCTGCATCAGACAGGTGTCACTGTTTCTGACAAGAGTGGATTTTCTTTCTCTGTAGTGCCAACCTACATGCTCAAAAATCATGAGATTGGCTTTAATAGTCATGGAATTTAAAATAATTTTGCAGTTCTTTTTATTTGCCTTCTGGTCTCTGAGCCTTAAGGCTACACTGGTTTCATATTTTCAAGCTTTTCTCCAGAACCATGAGGGCTAGAAACTTATTTTTTTTAAAATGAAAATGGATATGCTCAAATAATCACTTGACTCCAGGAGCGGGGGCTTAAAAAAACAGGAAATGTTATGAGACAGTATAAAATCATGGCGTTGGCAACACTGCTTTTTTGTTTTCTTCCTGCTCTGCAGCTCATTTATCTCCTCTTTTTTGGTTTTTGGGCAGTATTTTTCTCCTGCTCTTTTGTTTCCTTTTCTCCACTTTGTCTCTCTTTTCTCCCTTCACTATGTCACACTCTCCTACTCTTTAGTTCTCTCTCCTCCTTAACTTCCTTTCCTTTGGTGCTTGTCTGCTAACTCCTCCCTTTCATCCCTCCTCTGCCATTGTGTTTTCCCTGCTCTTTCCCTTCTTCCTTGTCTCCTTTCTTGCCTCTTTTTTGTCTGTGTTCTCCCATCTCCCTCTGTGTTGCTTGTTTGTCCTGGCCAAGCTTCCTGGATGCTCTCGCTCCCCCTCTTTGTTGCAACAGTGGGCTCTCCCACAGCTTTTCCAAGAGGCACTAACAAGCTGCAATGGAAGGGACTAAACTCAACATTTCCTCTCTGTTATCTGCTCCTCTCTCTTGCTGAGTCGCCTCCAGGTGTTTTGACATTTTGAGACAGGACAGGGGGCTAACACATAAGTGAACTGCTGCCTGCTAATGGGCTATGTGAAAAGCCTCTAGCATCTGCACTTGCCCCTCCACAGAATATGGAATTAGTATCCTCATAAATAGTAAACAGAGACTAATGGCTTTTTCCACAGATGCATCAAGATATTCACTGATTGCACCTCAGGTGAGCAAGGCCTCTCTTATTTCTTTCAGAATTTCACAAACAAGGTTTAGTGACAGCTTAACCCTTTCAGTCACCTTTGCTGAAAGTGAAAAGTTTGGGTGAGATTTTCAAAGCACTGAGGTGCACAAGTCCCATTGACTTCTAAATGGATTAGTGCTTCCAAACCACTTAGGGTATGTCTAGTGGTGTGACTGCAGCATGTGTGGACATACCAGAGCTAGTTTTGCTCTAACTCGCTCCAATAACAGTAGGAGTGAAGTTGTGGCAGAAGAGGTTATACAAGCCTAGCTGGCACTCTGGGTATGTACTTGCAGCTAGTAGGAGCTACCGCCTGGGCTGCTGTGGCTTCACTGCTATTGTTCTATGATACGCCCTTAGGAGCTTTGGAAAAATCCCACACTTAGGGTTTGTCTACACTTACCAGTAGATCGGCACAGCTGCAATCGATGCAGCAAGTGTCGATTTAGCGGGTGTGGTGAACATGCCAAATTGATGGGCGAGCATTCTCCCATTGATCTGTGTACTCCACCTCCCTGAGAAGCCTAAGGGAAGTCAACAGGAGATGCTCTCCCATTGACACAGCACAGTGTAGCCACCATGGTAAGTGGATCTAACTATGTTCACTTCAGTTATGTTACTCACGTAACTGAAGTTGTGTAAGTGAGATCAATTTACCATGGTAGTGTAGACCAGCCCTTAGTTTCCTAGCCCACACCAACCTAAAGACAGGAAATAAGGAAACTTGCTCCCTCCCCTAGTATCTTGAACCAAGATTTCCTAGGTTCACAGAAAGGGGCATAACAAACACATGGCTGAATCAATCTGGCACAAAAATGGACACATTTTACAAAACTTTCTATGTTTTTCTTGTCTCTCTTCTGCTCATTAGTACTAGGTTTTCAAAGGAACTCAGTGCTCATTTAAGTGGCCCAAGTAAATATATATATTGGATCTATTTTGAAGATCTGACTCTTATGTTGGTGTCTAAATGGAAGCAAATCTCTTGTGAAAATCTGGCCCTAGTTATGGGTTCTGAAAACTCAATAAGCTGGCACTAGATACTGTTCTGATTAATTTTGCCCAGGCCATAAGTACATTATTGATTAGACACAAAGCAAGTTGAAAATCTTGCTACTCAGATGCCAGAACATTTTTCATAGAATATCAAGGTTGAGGGGGACCTCAGAAGGTCATCTAGTCCAACCCCCTGCTCAAAGCAGGACCAATCCCCAGACAGATTTTCACCCCGGTTCCCTAAATGGTCCCCTCAAGGATTGAGCTCACAACCCTAGGGTTGGGGTGGGGGCAATGCTCAAACCACTGAGCTATTCCTCCTCCCTCCACTGAGTGTGCAGGAGGCAGTGAAGCTACAGTGATTGTGAGGTACTGTCTGTGTTGTCAATTTTATGTCATGATCTTGTCATGAAAGAGAAATCTGAAACAAGACTTGTTCTGAACATGTAACAGACTGAGGGATCACGAACTGAATGAGCCCCCAAAAGAGAACTTGTCCCCCCTGTCCATGCCTTTCTTGAGTGCCAGATTTTCTTCTGCCTTTAATTAAGTTTTCCTTAGGCTCACAAGCTTTTCTTAAAGGGAGCCTGCTTGCCCTGATTTTTTTCTGAATTCTCACTGTTCTAAGCTCTTCCTGCAATATTCAGTGGACAATGCTGCCCCCAAGTGTCCAAGGTATAGAAGACAATTGACAATTTTTTTTTAATTGCACTTTACTTTCCCCCCCCCCCCTCTTCTATTCCAAAATAAATTTTGGAATTGTAAATATCAGGCTTCAAATTAAATACTAACCTCCTACGCATGTATTATTCACAGTAGTTAAAGTAATCTTATGAATTCTGAGGTTCTTTGTGAGTGTGCCAATTAATAATATGAATATTATACCTACATAAAGACCTTGGAAAAAAGTGCTGGCTATATAATTAGTCTTGGTACCTTGTGGAAAAGATTTATGATGCCATCTCTTGGCCTTTTTCAATGGTGTAATGTATAACTAAATCCATATTCCATTTTCATGTTGAAGATTTTGGTTTTGTATTGGACTTATGTGCTTTTAAAGAATTCATTTTCATTCCTGGAAATTCAACTGTTAGGACCAAATTGAGAGGAGATATGCAATTGGTTGGAGTGTGATTTATACATGAGGGCAGAAGGGTAGGATTGTAGCAGGAAAAAACAACCGGCAGGAGGAATTACATGTATAAAAGAGGAGTCTGTTTACCTTACACCCGTGTTGGTTGCCTTCTTGTCCTATACACCGCCCCCTACACCCATTTGCACGCTCACAATTTACCAACATGTACTTTAGGTCATCACTGTATTAGTCCCCATTCCATCATTCACATAAAATAAAATAATCACCTTTTTTCTTTCCACAAAGCCACCATTTTCAGATTTGGCATATTTGATGAATTTGAAAGAAATAGGATGCTGGGGTTGTTTGTCTGACAGCATGAGGTATTGCGATACAAAAGGCCCAGGGTTGGTTTTAGATGTATATTGGTGCTCTTCAGGCCAGTCAGGTTTGGAATGACCTAGGATGGGGACATTACCCAGGAGGACCAGGAATTAGAGGCCCTCCAAGCTGTAGCAGGTCAACCTCATATCCCAGTGATCAGTGGAGTTCTGGCAAGTATGGGATCCAGGGCTCAGCATCATTCACTTGGACCCATTATGCTATTTCAGGGCCTCACCACTGAAAAAAGGGAGAAGCCAGGATGCACAGGGGTTGGAGATTCTGGTTGGGGTTGGCAGCAATTGTACTTCGCTGCCTTTTATGTTTGAATTTAGTTAGCTCTTAGGCTATGCATTATGAGGCATGACCTGATACTTCTTAATGCACAGGGCAATAGTATGGTAAATTCAAAAGGTAAGCAAATGGCAGGAAGGTAAGCCTAGCAAGGAGGCTTTATCGACAATCGAGGTCAAAGGCAAGCAAAGAGATCCTGTGCCCACCAGAGAATCAGTGACGTTTTCCATTAAGCTAAGCACCATTATTTCCTGGCTATAGGAAGCTCAAATCTTGAGTTTGCTAGGTCAGCAGCTCAAGAGCTGAATTTATCATTTTTAAGAACTCACATCTTTCTAAGGGCTGATCAAGGAGGTAGGGAAGTGAGGAGAAAAGCTGAAAGGAGCAAGAGAAAAGGAGAAGGGAGGGTGGAAAAGAAGCTATGAACAATGGTTAAGAATGGGGCCAGAGAAGAGATTGGGGAAAGAAAATTTTTGAACCAGGATGATTTGGGGAGAGTCAAAAAACAGGGTCTGGGGAAAAGCAGAGAAGAGGGTGGAGAAAATAAATTAAAATGAAGCAAAGAAGAAAAGCAGAAAACCTGGAAAGTTATTTTTTCCTGATCAAAATAAGTGTTCTGCATTCTTTTACATACAGGAGGCAGGCCATATGGATTGTGTAAGTGAGCCTGAAGTATGTGTTGTAGTGACCAAATATGAAATATTCATATTTTTAAATCAATGTTATTATTTGTTTGCTAATTATTTTCCAGAAATACTAGTAGAATTTGAGTTTAGGAACAAATGCTCTATGTTACCAAAAAACATAAGAGGCCTTAGGACAATTTAACAGGATTTCACATGATCAGTCAAAACATCCTGTACCTACTCAAATATTCAAGCTGTAATTGCTATCTTTTTTGGAGTATTTGAAAATCAAGCAAGCTTTACTGTATCCAGATCTGTAATGACGTGTGTGTGGGGAGACCCTCTATGATATTCTCTGCTTAGATTGCATTGGAACAAAGTGATCGGGGTCTCCTTACACACAAGTCATAAAAAGGCAGCTTGTAAACAGTAACCGCAGCAGCAGCGTGCTCCTAGGCCAACAAAAGTGAGGGATAAAGGGAAAACAAGAGAGAGACAAATGTGTAGTCCTGCTCATGGAGCTCTGGGGAGCACATTTTGGCACCCCTGAAGGTGCAGTGCTCTGATCAGATGTGTTCCTTTTTAATATTTTAATGGGTTGAGCAACTGACAATCCCAACTGCTCACTCCTCTTATTTCCATTGCTGTTGCTAAGCAAAACAAGGGTAAAACCAGCTCTTTTGTCATAGCCTTATCAAGCAGCTTGTCTGAGCTTATCAGAAATTCATGCCACCCTAAGCCAGTCTATCTCCCAGCCCCACTCCACTCTCTCCCGCAGACCCCAGTCCCCACTGACTCACATCCCAGCCTCTCAGACATACCAGTTTAGTTTCTTCAACACATCCCGAACCAACATACCCACTTTATTCATGTACACGCACTTACCCTACCTTATCCCAGTCTATCCCATAGCCAGCCTAGGCTCTCCCATGCCCCACTCTTCAGCATACTCCAACCCAACACACCTCAATCCAGCCTGCACCAGAGTCCCATTTCTTCCCTTATGTGAACTGTGTTGGACCTCAATGCCACAGCTCACACCGATTCCATTAGAGTGCAGCGAGCAGAGTACTGCAGTCATGGCCACCCTATGGAACTTCTGATCTGAGAGGAAATCGGGTAATGCCATGAGCCCCCACTTACCCATTCTATATGTTCTTCCAACCCCCTCACTGGCCTTGTCTGCAGTGAGCAAACACATTGTGTTAGAAAACATGTTGACTATTATTATTTTCTTTATTTGTATTACCATAGTGCCTAGGGAGCCTGTGTGGGGCTCTGTACAAACGCAGAACAAAAAGACAGTTCCTGTCCCAAGGGGCTTACAATCTAAGTATAAGACAAGAGACAACAGATGGATGTAGACAGAGAATTACAAGTAAACAATGAGACAATATTGGTTAGTATGTTAGTGGTCTCAGCACACCAAAGGCCTAACTGTTGTCAAGGTTTTTTGTAGGTATCTCAGCGAATGAGAGTTATGCGTGATCAACATACAAAGGATTTTGAGGTTCTAGCTACCGTTAAATGTGTACAATTTTGCCTTTAGTGTTAGCAAGGATGGTTATGTTTCAAATGCATTAATGGGTTGTATTTCGCTCTAGAATCCCACTCTCCACAGCCTGAAACTCTCTCTCTCCTCTCCATTCTACGGATGGTATTTTATGTTTTGTTTTAATGAAACACCTTTAGAGAAACTCAGCACTTGCTGGTTACATGTCCCCTCAGCATTGAAAACACAGCCAAAAAACTCCCTGGATGATGTTGATATCTGGTCCTCAATCTCTGTACAATGACACATGTACTACAGGCATATTTGGGACCACAGCTAGGCCAGATAGAACAAAACCACTGAGGAGCAGCCACGGTGTTCCCAACACTCAAACACAGCAGTAATTAGAACACAGAGATCATTCAGCCAAAATGAATGTCTGGCCCTCACAGATCCTTCCTTTGTTTACTGATTCCATCACTCCAGAATCTTTCCCCCATTTTTGCTGCTTCACAGTTGACAATTTAGTGGTTGGCATTAAACAATCAACATTTCTTCATAGTTCCAACGCAGCAGTATTGTACTACCACAATTATTTCCTATACTAAGTAAAGGGGAGAAATGTGGTACCTTAACCCCTTGTTGGTACTTTGATGGCAAACACTAAACCTCAGAGTCCTTTTTGCCATAGCTGCCTTCTTGCACGTGTGCTGAGCTCATGTTTAATAGGTTACAATGCTATGCCCCTTTTTTATCAACCACTTTCACTGATTTCTGGATTCCATAGCTTTCAAGCACAGTTAACCAGTTGCACAGAGAAAAGGAATTTAATAAATCATGTAGGCGCACAGTCAAGGATTTTTACGCATTCCTTTCCTATGTAAATGGTCTGTAACATTTTCATGAATCTGATCCATAGACTCTTGCTTTCACACTTCAACCTCCTTTCCCCCCACTCCACCAGTACAACTACAATTTAAATGATCCTGAAACGTCTGAAGACAATTAAAGGTTAGCTTTGCATATCAGTGACCTACCAGCAATTCCCTATAAAGCTCTGATGTATATACTGTGTTTGATCTGCAGCTGGATGATTCAACCAGAAGTGATTCCAGAAGTACTCTGCACCCCGTGGAGGATAGGAAAATAGCCTCGGGAGACACTGCATAATAGCTGCTACTTCCTTAAAGCATTATGCAGTCCTAGGACACTACAGTAAGTTGCCAGGACTTTTGGCTTCCTTCCTATTTTGCAGGAATCATAAATCATTAGGATGGTTTGGCCTGTCTTATTAGCAAGATTTAAGAAGTTTAATAAAATACATTTGGCAAGTTATACAGTGGCTCTTCTTACACCTAGCCACAATACTTTTAGAAAAAGGGTAGTCTCTGTTCCCAAGGGCAGAAGCAAGAGATTTATAACAAGGGCTGCGTTGCAAGAAACAGTGTTATTACTTTTTCTTTTCTTTTCTTTTTTAATTAGTAAACCATACTATGAGGGAGGGTTAATTTGTGATTTCTAAATTGCAGCCACACCAACCTTGATCTGCATGTTTTCTTGAAGGAATGAAGGCGCCTGACAATATGGAGCTAATGTATGTGACTTGATCAAAGGAGGAGTAAGAGGTTGGTACAGTACAGTCTACTGGTATGGGAAAAACATGTTTTGAAACATGGGTATGAAATATAGTTGCAAAAACTAGCAGGGTCTCGTCCCTTAGCTAGATTTGGAGCAAATTATAAAATATTTGGACAAGATTTCCCTAGAGTCCCTCCCATTGGAAAAGCACTTTAATATGTATAAAATAAATTAACAGCTCTCCGAAAGAGTCGCTGTACATTTAAGAAAATATTGTTGCACAGCATGACTGGACAATTTTATTCCTCTTGAGACAGTTTTGAAAGATGGAAATCATTGTAATAGTGGATGATGGAACAGCACCAAACCTTTTTCAGATTTCATTAAAATAGACATAGTCTCGCCACCAGTCTTAAATAGTGGCCTTACAATATTTATAAATAATGAATGGCAAATTGATCATATTGTACAGTTTTCTTGGAACTTGTATATCCTCTTATTAATCTGACATTTATAATATTGCTATCATCCCCACACTGAAATCAGTCATCCTTCCAGCTACTCCCCATTCTCTTTTAAAATGAAAACAAAGCAAAGGAAACAATGCTCTGATTTATTCCAAATTTCAGAGACTGTGACTCTGTCAGTGTGTGTTCTGATAAATGTTATGTTAACGAGTTCTCTGTTTGCATAATGTTTTCCTAAGGAGAGCTGAATTTGAGCAATATCATATCTTTAAAGTGCAGCATTAAGTCTGCAATGAGAGAGATGGACAGGGTCACGGGTGGTGTACGAGTAATACACACTAGCCATACAGTTGATAGCCTCTGTATTTTTTTGGCAAATGTTTATTCGCATCACAGACCACCACACAGCTTGAAAAACGTTGCTCAGAAAAACACCAGGATAGAAATTAGGCAGAGTGCTGCAGATCAGGATTGAAGTACATTAATAATCAGACTTATGGGATGTGTGGGAACTTGTATGACACTGACCTGTATTATGCCTCGTTCCTGCCAGTATTGTCCATCTTCCACCTTATGTCAGCATTGCTCCAAAGAGCCTCTGAGCTTTTTTTAATTACTTGATTTACATATGCACAATCATAATGCTCGTATTCATTCTGCTTTCTTTTGGATATGTGTTTTCACCTGTCAGTATTAGGGACAGGACGTGTTGAATCAATCCCTAACAGTATTCCACTTGTACATGAATCCTCACTTCTCAAGAGGCCATTTGGAATTGCTCAGATAGTGACTCCTCAAATCTTGGACTATCACCTATTGCCATGTATTGTCCTCACTGGTTGCATGTGTTTAACTGGCGATTGATTAAAATGTGGTGTGAGGACTCTTTTGTATCTCTGTAGGCAAAATAAGGGGAAAAAACCCACTGTGGTTCAGTTTTTCTCACTGAATCAGAGTAACCCTGCTGGAGTTGAGTAGGTTTAAAAAAAAAAAAAAAGTATACTACCTAATGGGAATGCTACGAATGCACATCAGCTGTGAGAAAACAGGGAGAAACCCAGTGTCTGGAATTTATCAGAAGACCCAGTGGAAAGGGTTAACAGGCAGTGCTCTGTGTCAGAGTTTTGATTCACTCCATCACCAAGAACCATACATAGGATTATGGAGGAGAACGCTGTCTAAAGGAAGACATGGAGAGTAGATTATCTGGAAGTTGTCAAGATCTCTATTGGATGAAATAAGGATAGCTGATAACTAGACAGTTTAAATTTTGGAGGAGATAATGTGGTGCCTGCTGTGGATGGGTGAAGCTACTCTCAAGAGATATTAATTCTGAAGACTGGGATCTGCTGTTTATTCATGGTTGACACATGGAATAATCCCATCCATTATTGTTTTTCTTGGTCTCATAGCCCAATGGAGGACTAAAGATTTCAAAAAGAAACTCAGTGATTCAGCATTGGGAGACTTTTACTACTGGACACACAGCAGCAATTATACTACATGTTTTCTGAGCTTGCTCAATATATGTCAAATTGCCAAAGACTGGCCATATAGTTCTCTAAGATAATGCTCTGAATGTAGCGAAAGCTTTTAGTGACCTTAATGTCTATCGTTTAGCATGCTGCTCAACATGTCTCCACTGGCTCAATGGCAAATGGGAGCCATAGTTTTATGTAGCCCATAGTTTAAGGCTGATCCAGTTAATAGCCTGTTTCATACAACAAGGGCTGTAACTGTACATCTTCTAACACTTTGATGCTTGGCTGGTCAGGGACTGTATTTTGCTGTCCTACAAATAAGGAGGCATCTTTGCCCTATTTCTGTTAAGAGCCATCACTTCTGATGAATATTTACTTCTAGAACTGAAGCAACTACCAAAGACATTGTAGAATGGTCGTAGCCTGCACAAGCAATGCCACCTTTCATAGAAGTGTTCTTGAACTAGCAGACTAAAGCCCATCTCTGGCCCATCTCTTTGTCAAGATGTTCCTTTAATGGAGGGAGAAAGAGGAATTACACAACAAGGACAATTTGCTTACCAAAGATTCTGTTTGCCACTGTATGCTGCTTCCCTTCTGTACTTTCCACTCTTTTTTTCACCTGAGCTGGGTGAAACTTATACTTGTCATTTGTACTTTGGATTTTATTGCTTTGGACATTTTCCAACAGTGCAGTTGGCTGGAGCTCTTATGTCAGCCATAATTAACTGTTCTTTTTGTCTCCTTGTTTGCTGGTAGGTGTAGACATACCACTGTCTGTCAAGATACTACTCTGTATGATAGGTGAAGAAATATAGTAGGTTGACAAACAGAATTGTCACTTAGTCACTCTCTCCTAAAGATTAAAGTCTTCCTGTCTCCCCAGGGGAGGTGAGGATACTTCATTATATTTTTATTCACTGAAGCTTTACAAAGCTGGAATGAGAGCCATGACATGAGCAGATGCATTCCCTTCCTTCTCCAAAAATAGGACCTGATTAGCCACTACACTGATCTCACACCAACCAAATTCCATTGAAATCAGTGCTGACCTGTCTGATGGCGACGGCCTGTTTCTAGTACTACCACATAAAAGAGATTGGATGTGGGGGCAGGTGGGAGAACGTGTACAATCTCCTCCATGCTGAGGGGAACACCTTTAGGATAGGAGAAGGATGGAGGGAACAAATCCCCTGACCTCCTCCAGTGGTTGCAGTATAACTCCATTGAATTCAGTGGAGTTACATTGGTGTAAAATAACAGAGTGAAGAATTAAGCCCACACACAGTGAAAAGTCAACCTTACCACCTCCCTGGGGATTGGCCTTGTGTCAGGGACAGTCTTTATTTGTTTGTGCAGCACCTAATACAAAGGGTCTTGATACATGACTAGGTCTCCTAGGCTTTACAGTAATACAAATAATTAATAATGATAATTAATAACATAACTCTTGGGCAAAGCTTTCTCCTCAAGCCAGGCAGTGATTAGAGTTTCCTGCAGGATCTCCATATCTCTACATTTAGCTCCCTCTGACCAGAGGGTTATATCTACTGCTCTTATATCCTAGGGGAGTTAAGAAGCCACGCACGCCATCGTGAGTCAGAAGAATTTGTTCAGGATTCTCTCCTGCTAGCAGGTTGGGTCAACACAAGAGCCCTGCATGCCTTTTGTAAATTCACTGATTTTACCACAGTTGTTATACCTTGTTTTTTGTACTTTTGCACACTGTAGGCAAGAGGGTCTCCAGCAGGGAAGGAGTATTTAGTCAACACAAAATGACTCCATTTGGAATTTTTTGAGAGAGGTGGCCACATATGCAAGCACTGGAGGGACTGAGGGAAACATATTTCCACCAACATTTTACTATCTCATTGATGTGTCTCTCAGAACAGGTCACACAGTTGCAGGACTCCTGGTTCCTCTAACTTTTTCAGGGTGGCTACACCACTGCAAGTGGTGAGCATTCTCTATGGTCAGCCAACTTTCTTTCTATCATAGAAGTACCTTATTGGCCTGGCAAAACATCTGAACAAAACATATATATTAAACAAGCTTCTGCTGTTGTTATTTTACCAGTGGCTACGTCTACATTATGTGCTAGGGATGTGATTCCCAGGTTGTGTACACGTATTTGCACTAGCTTGATGAGAGCTAGCATGAGTGTAAATAGTAGTGTGGCCATGGTAGTATGAACAGTGATGGCGCAGCTTAACTGTGCCAAGTACATACTCACAGGATTCAGGCGGGTTTGTACTTGAGGTGGGTAAAACATGCCACCGCTGCCACTGCCTGCGCTACCGCAGCTACACTACTATTTATACTCATGCTAGCTCTCACCCAGTGTACGTGAGTTGAGAATCACACCCCTGGCTTGTAGTGTAGATGTAGCCTTAAGCAAAGCCTCATATTTGAATAGTGGTAGGCGCTGCATTTTCAGGCTTATTCTGCTTTGCATCCCTTTGAAGGGTCAAAGATCATCTGTCTCTAAAATGTCCAAAAAAATCCAATTCTGGGGTGGGTGGGAAGCAATAGTTTTAAAATGGTACTTCCAGGTCTTAACGTAATAATAATCAGTGGTTGTGAATGGTGAGAATTGCTGAAGCATTTTTTCAAGCAACTCTCTCATCAGACCTCAGATGCTTAGGGAGCACAGTCAGCTTTACCACTGGCTTGTCAAAATAGAGGTGAGAATAAACTATTAGTCTTGATGAAATGGACCTGAAATGTACAGCCAGGGATTCAAGGGATGTTTAAATAGATTAACAAAAATCCTCCTTCCCCCATCAGATCAGGATATTCTAATAAAAACCTGCCACATCTGGGCCAGTTTATTTTGACATACTTTAGAATCCATGGGTGTGACCCCAGCACCACCCACAAGTAAGGCCAGATCTAATCAACCACATATTTACCTTGAGCATTTAACAGGAGTAGGGAAAGACACCAGTAATGACTTCAAACAGTGTAAAGATTTGCTCTTTTTCTTTAAGCTGATCTGTTCCTTTTCCTCAGCCTCCTATGGGCCTTCCTCACTTCCCTTTGCCCATATTCCAGACTTCTTGTGGCTTTTCTCCATGCCCACCTGACTTACTGCTTTTAGCTATCTTCTTACCCATGATGTCGCTGAAGCTTCCATCTCTCTTCTACCCATAATCCCCTTCAGCCTCCCATTATCAACATGATTAAGCTCTCGCAATATATTAGTCTCTCTACACTGGGTCCAGAATCACTCCATTTAAATCATGAATACTTTGGCAAGTCTGCTGTGAAGAGTTCCACAGAAACGGACAACATTTGATCACAGTGGTGGCTGGTCCCAGGGTAGCACAGCCACAATATCAGAGATGAGGTCTACTACTTCCACCTGAACTGTCATGCTGGTGTTTAGTATTAATCCATACCTTACTAAGGTGCCTATCACCTGTGTGTCTGGGTGACCTTGACATAATACTACTACTTACCCACTTCCCCTCCTTTCTCAGAAACACATTCTTAAATGAGAACAGCCACTAGTGGAGACAGGTCAGCTGAAGAATTTTACCGGGAAAAGGCCTGCACAAAGAGATGATTAATTGCATCTTGCTTTGAAGGTGGCAAGACTGTCTTGTCGACTGGAGTCACAAAAGGCTTTGCACTATGAACAGCTTGCCTCTATCCATTGCAAGATCTGTCCTCATTCAGCAATATCCCCTCCAAACAGAGCCGACATGCCAGATGGCAGTAAAAGAGACTATCTCTGAGGCAGCCAGGCTCAGCCCATTTAGGGCTTAGAATTCAAGGACCAGGACTTTGTGTTGGACTCAGAATTGAACTGGACACCAGTGTAGATTTCAGATGACCATTACAGTGTGTGTTGATCAGCTTGGCTTATTTGAAAGGTGCACCTATGTATTCTGATCCTGCTGCTGCTTCCAGGTAGCCTCCAGGATCATCATCAGGTAAAGCACGCTGCTTGGATGGGGTATATTTGACAGGACCATTGCAGATGCCTCAAGTAGCTGTATTCTAGCTAACCTGCACAGAGTATTTCCAGATGTTCTCAGCAGGTGTAGAGACTACTTGGAGAGTCATATAGTTGTCATAAAGGGCATGAGATCTTGAACCAGATAGCTAGAAATATCTTAATGGACACTGAAGTCACCTAAGATGATGACTTTTGGGAATTCTATCACCAGTTTTGATAAGAAGGTGAAACTACAGGGTGCTTACTTTACCATGATTCCCATATTGGCTTTGTCCTAGGCATTCCATTTTGTGGACATATCTGAATGAATCTGGCCACTCCTCCTCCCATGCCGCATGTAGACTTGTACAGCAGTTACTAGCAGAAGCAGCTGTGGCAGCATTATCCAATGAGTCTTGCAGCCATATTTGATTAATTACCAATTTGTATATTGTTACCTTCTATAAATGTTAAGGAGACATCGGTCTATTAATGGCAACATTTGCATATAATTCTTGACATTCATGCATCTATTAACCAAATATAATTCCCTGGCTGTAACCAAGCTGTAGTCCTCACAGGACCTCAGATATGGGCAAAAGTGGCTGTATTTAAAGGACAACCTCTTTCAAAATGCCCCTGCTACATCCTCCATGGCAGGGAGTACAAATGGGGTTGGAGCTGGTTATGCCCCTATTGAAGGGGAATCTGCAGCTGTGCACTTGCCAACTTTAAGTCATTTTTGGCCACTGAAGTAGTACAAAGCAGGCTTAGCAGGACTCACATTCTGGCATATGTGCTGATAAAGATCACAGACACGGGGAGTTATTTTAAAGGAGAACATTAAGTAGCTGTATTGTGGGAAATGACTGAAGAATGTACAGTGAATTAATGTTGATGTTTACCCCTAGGGAATAGCCTCGTTATACTTATATCTGTGGCTATCCACTACATTTCATGGCTACAGTAAGAGACCTGGTGCTTGTTAAATATCTTTAACCCCTGCTACGATCACTACGTAGTGCCAGAGTACAAAAGGACCATAAATCAATTCTAAAGAGGCTTCTAAGGATACATCCCTGGGCTGACATAAAAAACAACAAGCTTTATGCCACATCCTCTCCCCACTCTGGCATCTCCTCAGCAGCCACAATTTGAAGCAGCACTTTGGCTGCTCTAACCTTTGCCAACAGTGCAAGGTTCAACGAAGTGGAACAATGGTTTAGTTGCAGGGCTCTGGAAACTTGCTATGTGGTATCGGGCTGGGGAATTCAGTAAGAAATCGATCAGTTCAAAGATGTCTTTTTAAAAAATATTATAATTACTTGTTGGTTTTTTTGTTGTACTGAGCTGCAGAGAATTGGAAAATGGCCTGCAAGACAGAGAGCTCATGATTGCCGGTCTTGATGCCACAGGATTTTTAAGTTTCTGACTATAACAAAGGAATCAATTTTCTGGCCTACAGAGTTAATCCACCTATCCTGAGATTGTAATAATTCCTTGTATGGCAGGGCAGCAGCAGCAGCTATGATGGTATAAAATATTTCATCTGGCAAAAATAATTCAACCTCACACATACTATTAGGGAATTTATCCATTTTGTTGTGAGGAAAGGAAGGTCTTCAGATACACAGTTTCAATTTTGGGAGGTGTTTTGTTTTGGAGAAGGAATATCTGTAACTTTAACTTGTCCCCCAATTATCAAATCTGACAACTAGCTACAGACAGTCAGGTAGCTAAAATATTTAGCTTATAGCTAGTATAGTTTTTTCAAATGAACCGTGATGTTAAAGTTAAAGCATGCGATTAGCAAGCAAGATTTTCTACTCTCACAGCTGACCTGATTGGGCCCAATTCTCCACTGCCTCCACCCTGGTGTAGTCATTCACATCTATAAAAGGTGAATGCAAAAAGCCATCTCTGGTCCTAGAAAACTCAGTTGGGCCTGATCATCAGCACCAATAAAGCTACTGTGCACCACTCTGATGGTGCAAAGCAATCTTAAAACTGACCTACACATAGTGAACGTACCGGGGTAGAGGCACAGCCCTCCACTGCCACAACAGTCTTTGGGCTATTGCAAGTAATCATTAATTAGAGCAGCCCTGCAACTGCAGCAATTTATGCCAGTGATCCAGGGGATCCATATATGTGGCTTAAAACCACTACACCTTTGATTCTGTTCTGAGTGCAGTTCAGGTAGACACAAGGCAGGAAATTTCTCTGCAGCTGGAAAATCGGAGAGGACCATAGAAGTTAGTGATGGGAGGTTCTCAAAAGATTCACCATTTTGATTTTATCAGGTAAGTAGCCAACATAAGGCTGCTTTCCTGGAGATCATCTGAACTGGAGTTGGCAAACTTCCACTGGAAATCACAAAGCAATAGACTTTCACGAGATTCCTAGTACTTCTGCCTTCCAATCAGGCTGCACATACAAGTCACAACAGTTTGTTCCATTGTATGTTTCTCAGCACTTCCCCTCCTAGATACAAGCAGAACCTGGAAATGGCTAGGCCTCTTCAGCTTGGAAAAGAGGAGACTAAGGGGGGATATGATAGAGGTATATAAAATCATGAGTGATGTAGAGAAAGTGGATAAGGAAAAGTTATTTACTTATATTCCCATAATACAAGAACTAGGGGTCACCAAATGAAATTAATAGATAGCAGGTTTAAAACAAATAAAAGGAAGTTCTTCTTCAAACAGCGCACAGTCAACTTGTGGAACTCCTTACCTGAGGAGGTTATGAAGACTAGGACTACCACAGCATTTAAAAGAGAACTGGATAAATTCATGGTGGCTAAGTCCATAAATGGCTATTAGCCAGGAAGGGTAAAGAATGGTGTCCCTAGCCTCTGTTCATCAGAGGATGGAGATGGATGGCAGGAGAGAGATCACTTGATCATTGCCTGTTAGCTTCACTCCCTCTGGGGCACCTGGCATTGGCCACTGTCGGTAGATAGATACTGGGCTAGATGGACCTTTGGTCTGACCCGGTACGGCTGTTCTTATGTTCTTATAAGCGCAAGAATAAAAGAGGGGAGGAGTTAAATTGGGCTGACTTTCCGTTTCAAGTTTGGGCAAAGGATTATTTTTCCCTGTGTGGGAGGGAGGAGATGCCTAAACAATTTGCCTATTTGTTAATGGAAGCCCTTCTGTATCGCCCAGGATTATGTAAAACTTTGGGCCTCATTCTCCAATGTGCTGAGTTCCGTCAGTTCCTAGTGAATGCTCCTATAGTGAGCACTTAGTGCCTCCTTGAAGGGGCTCACTACCTCAAAGGATAGCTCCCTTTGAATCTAGAAGCAGCTGGAGCACCAATCGTGCAGAGCCAATGAGAACTTCAAAGCTTCTTATGGAGATGTTAATTCCGAGGGTTCTCTGGGGGCTTATCTTACTTGAACATGTTGAAAAATGATGAATTCTCACTGTGACTCCTGCAGCATGGCCTGCTTTTTCAATGATGATCAGCCATGTAGTTTAAGTGTGTTCAGCACAGCACAGGGGAATAAAATACTGCACAATTATTTCATTTGTAAAATGTACTATTTATATAATAGTGTATAATGAAAAGTGTATTTTTCAACCCCAAGAAAAGCACCTTTCATCTACATTATTTTACATGCTCTGTAAAGTATCTACAGATATTTAACTGATCACATTACTTCCCATGCTGTAAAACTGCAATTATTAAAATTTATTATCTTTCTGAACCCAAAGTATGCAAAGTGCTTCATAGTGCAAATAGAAGGCCTGGTACCTGCCCAGAAAAGCTTACAATCTAATTTAGATATTGCAAATGGAATGGGGTGGCAGGGTAAGGAAAGAGGCTACAGCAGTAGGATTATGTGGTTATGCAGCAATGGCTAGTATAAAGCATGGTGAAGCAATTTTTTATAAGTAAAAAAATACATATCTTTTATAATGGAATTTAATAATAATGGAACTTTCCGTAATGCATCCTGTGAGGTTACTCTTGCTATTAGAATGTCCAATTCAGACGAAATAAAAGTTAACAACTGATCAAACCTAATTAAAATATAGAATCCCCAGCATACTCTTTCATCATCTTTTAATGGCATGTAAAAAGCACATACTTAGAAGACCAAGTGAATTTGAGCAAATATTTATGCAGAAGTGTCATGGGTAAAGACTTACCTCAGCATTGTACAATATTCTTTTGAAGAGTTGTAAACCTAAAACCAAATCCAAATGTATAATTGCCTAGGGAATCTATTTCCAGAGAGCTGAACCAGATCTTTTGTGGGGGAAAATATCCAGTCCTGCACATGAGAAATCTTTGATTTTTACATTCAGTTTAAATGTTCAGTACAAACTTGTATATAAAGAGCCATATACACCCAAATGGGCCAGTCAGACTCCAGTCTTTGCTTGCAGAATTCTGGTGGGATTGCCTTTGTATAAATACTTTGAGAATTGGCACAAAAATACAGTACTCCAATATAATCCTAAAATGATATTTTTTTCTAGAAAGTCAACTTTCAGTGCTTGTTCCTTGTTTCTGTGTTCAAAACTTTCCATATCGGTCCCTTCTCTGTCCCCATTTTCAAAATCCTTGAGACTGTTTCTGTTCTCATCAAGTGATCCATTCCCCGTTGCCCATTCCCAGCTTCTGGCAAAGAGAGACTAGGGACACCATCCCTGCCCATCCTGGCTAATAGCCATTGATGGACCTATCCTTCAGGAATTTATCTAGTTCTTTTTTGAACCCTGTTATAGTCTTGGCCTTCACAACATCGCCTATTAATTTCATTTGGTGGCCCCTAGTTCTTGTGTTATGAGAAGGAGTAAATAACACTTCCTTATTTACTTTCTCCACACCAGTCATGATTTTATAGACCTCTGTCATATCCCCCCTTAGTCAGTTCTGTTCCAAGCTGAAAAGTCTGTCTTTTTAATCTCTCCTCATACGACAGCTGTTCCATAACCCCAATCATTTTTGTTGCCCTTTTCTGAACCTTTTCCAAATCCAATATACCTTTTTTGAGATGAGGCGACACATCTGCATGCAGTATTCAAGAAGTGAGCGTACTGTGGATTTATCATTCTGAGTTTTGCCATGGACTTCAGTAGGAAGAGGATTTGGTTTTTAATAATACTTTGGGGCCTCTTAACGTATAGGCATTAATGTACTTTTATATGTAAATGAAGAGCCTGGTCAATGGAGGGTTGGCGTTGGTATCAGTAGGTGCAAGGTCAATGCCTAAATGATCATCAGTTCTCAATAGTAAAATCTGCAAAGGCAATTAAAAACTAATAACCAACAAGATCATCCAATTCCTCTCCATATGGCAAATGGATACTCTTTATTCTCTTTGTCCTTTTACTGCTCTGTCCCTGCATTCTATAGTTCAGTACCGTATTTTCTTTAATCCTTCTACTAAAGGCATTGGACCAATGATCCATTTTGCTGTCCTTGCTTTCTTGGTGATGTCCATTAATGAAGCATTACCTTTCAGCACCAGTGACTCTGTTATCTAAATTATTTACTTGGGACAGCAGTTCATCAAACTTCTTGCTCAAGTTGGCAGTTGCTTACTGGATCAAATTAGACTTTCCTATTGATTTCCTCCAGTGAAGTGTATAGAGATCCATCATGGTTTAAAGTGCCAAAACAAAGATAGTAAATGTTGGGGCTTGTGCACATTGAATGAAGATACTGTGGACTAGAGCTGACCAGAGAACAACAATTCCATTTTGAAACCATTTTTGAGATTTCAACATTTGTTTTAGTTTCGCATTGGAATGAAAACAAAACCTATTGAACATTTTTTCAAAAATGTAATGATGTCTTGATGCCTAGGAAGAGGTGGGTGGGTCAGTTACCTATCAGCAGGGAATTAGTAAATGTCCTGGTAGAGATTTGTAAGTGAAATATTGTTAATCATATTTCTTACAGAAATGCCTAAGGGACAGCCAGGATCGGGGCCCCATTGTGCTAGGTGCTGCACAGACACAGAAGAGCAGACAGTCCCTGTCCCAAAGAGCACACAGTGTAAATAGACAAGACAAATCCAGGGTGGAGGAAGGGCACAAGCAGAGGGGACTATGTGGTAGTGGCAAACAGCATGTTAGTTCCATTATATATTTTTTGGTGGGCAAGACAGGGCATTAGTTAGCAGGGGATAACCTAAATAGAAGGCAAAGGAAAGGGAAGGCAGGTGACAGGTGCAGGGCAAGGGAGATGAGTGATAGGTGTAGAGTGAACAGACTTTGAGGGAGAGGGAGGGTTGGAACAAACAGCCAAAGTCTGGTCAAAACTGTGGAAAGTCCTCTGACTGGCCAAGGTCCCTGCTTTGGCTGCTTCCGCAGCTTGTCCTATCAGCTTAAGTGTCTGGCTGGATTCTCTCTCAGTTTTCCCTCAAGAACATGTGGTACATCTGGGTCCTAGTTTCCCCAGAATGGGGTAATCCCCTCTTAGCAATTCTGAGTTGAAGAGGGGAGTACTTCCACCCAGAGCAGTAGACCCCGCTTGGCTGCTTCTGGAGCTGCTCCTACCCACTGGAGTCTCCTCTTTAAAATACTGTTAAACAAGTTGTTTGCTTTCGCAGGAGCATAATAAAAGCATTTGAAACTAAATAGCCTGAAAAAGTTTCAAAAAGGCCAAAATTCTCTTCAATCTACTCCATGTGGCTTGCTACAAGCATCTCCGTGTTTGTAATGGCCAGCTCTGTAGATTTCAGCATAAAATTGCTCACTTTGTTGATGAATCTCCTTTCTCTCACAGCTTCTGACCACCAGCTAAAGAAGAAAAATCAGGGAACATGTCTCTTAGCAATAAAATATGTATATATATAAATAAATAAATAAATAAAATCTGCAGTGACAGAAGATTTCTTGCAGGGACTAGAACTTCATTCCCCTAAGTCATGAATAATATTTTTTATGGCTGCCTGAGGTAACAGGAAAAATTTCCTCCCTCCAGGTCCTCAGTCTTTTCTTATTTATATTCCAAATGTTGCCCATTCTATTCCTCTATCTATAGAATCTGTGTAAAGGAGCTCTACATTAGAAACTAGGGGAGGAGATTGCTTTTATTTCAGTGGCTGATGGTGAAAAAGAATAAGGGGGAAAAGCAACAGAAGCTACCAAAGAAAAAGAACATTTCATATCACTAATTAAAATTATTCTTACTGGTTGCGGGGGAATGTTCTTCATACCGTTACTGAATGGCTTGCTTGCTGTTAGAACAGGATTTAAATGCTAAATATGTCGGCTATGGAGTTTGTTTCTTGGCTTGCTACTTTTCCATCATGTTACAATACATGTGTGGAATATGAATCCTGGACCTGAGGGACTGACAAGGGCTGCTATCACTGTTTCCTCTGTGACTTCCCCACACCCCATGTTTGTTTGTAGGACTTTTTATGGCACTGATCACTAGTAGTGTCCAAACACCTCACAATTATTAATTATTTTATCCTCACAACTCTCCTGTGATGTAGAAAAGCAGTATTATCCCCATTTTACAACAAGGGAGCTTAGGGACACACAGAGAGACTAGATAGAATAACGCACACAGCTACAGTGCTGCAGCTACACCACTGTAGTGTAGACACTTGATATGCGACAGAAGAGTTTTTGTCACTGTAGTAAATCCACTCCCTCGAGAGGAGGTAGCTGGGTTGATGGAAGAATTCTTCTTGTGGTGTCTATACCGGGGCCTAGGTCAGCTTAACCATGTCTTTCAGAGGTATGAATTTTTCACCCCCTTGAACAACATAGCTAGGCTGACCTAAATTTCAGGTGTAGATCAGACCTGATTCTTCCACTTCCAGTCATTTGCATCTGTGTAAGGTGGGTGTAAAAAACTTCCATTCAGATGTATTAACATGTTCTGCTCACATTGTACATTGTAAATAACAACATAAGATACCAAGCAGTGGACAGTCTGACCCTAAGGACTTGTCTACACTGCAAAGTTAACCAAGTTATAACTTGAGTATTGCCTTTAATTCAAGTCCATATGCAAAAACCTTTGCCTTGCTTTTAACTCAGGTTGGCTGGTCCATCAGTGGGGACAGATTACAACTCAAGGTAGCACAACTTGTCATTGCTAACACAATCACCCTGTGCAGCAGAGTGGCTACTCTCACTCGAGCTAGGCTAACAAGAATGGAGTTATCTTAAGCATACATAAATCGAGTTAACTTTGTAGTGAAGACAGCCTAAAAGACAAGTGACTATTCCACAGTGACACAGGATGTCTATGGCAGAATTAGGAATGTAAATCAGATTTGTCTACTCTCGAATCTGGAGATATGATTGCAGCATGTATAGACATATCTGAGCTAGCTTGATCTAGCTAGAGCAAAGCTAGCTTAAGAAACAATGGCAATGAAGCTGTAGCACCACAGGAAATGACACAGACTAGTCATACCCTTCTAGGACCCTGGGTATGGCTAGTCAAATGGCTAAGTACCACTGTGCTGTGTTGTTGTTACTCAAGCTAGATTTGATTCTAATTCTAATTCAAGTACCTAATGAGCACCTTGGAGAAAGAATGTGATTATTAAAATATCAGGACCACCACTTCTTCAATTAAAGTGTGAAAGCTTGCTCTATATAACTCTGACCCCCTGAGATGTAATGTCCTTTCCTTTCCTCCCCTTGAAAGAAACACAAAAATAATCTCAAAACAAAAGATCAGATTTGCCACTGCTTGTTTTTGCTCTTAGAAATATCAGCAGAAAAAAATGTTTGTATCATAAAAAAAAAATAAAAAGCTAGAAACACAGCATTTTATAAAATCCTTTGCAGGTCACCCTCAATATTGCTTCTTGGCAGAAACCAGTATGAGTATTTATGGCTACACCCATGAAAGTGCAAGTCATAATGGAAACACTGACCCTTAACTACCACAATGCGAGTGAGTGCTGCCCCAGTGAAAGTTCTTATAAGCTCTTTGCTATAAAAACATCTTACTTTCAGCTCACCAAGTGTCAGTCCTTTGTACTGATTAATATTATCAAGGGAATCCTTGCCTGACAGAATATAATTTAGCATCTATTAAATATGATTACTTGGCCTTGAAAATGATGGATATTGAACAGAATTATAGGATCACTTTACAAAAGAAAGGTCTCCTTTACATCCTTTCTTGTGGGGCATTAAAGCAAGCCTGGGAAAACTCCTAAGGGATTCATGGCCTTTATAGGTTACATTTATGAAAAGGGGGATTGATATTCATATTAAAAACTGTAAAAAATGAACAGAGTGATGTGGCAAACATGTGGACAGCTCTGACATGTATCTAAAAAGTGAGTGGCATGTTCAACAACTGTTTTACTTGCTTCAATTATATTAGGGATATGAAAAGTGCATTTAATTTCAAACTAACCTTTCATGATCTCTGTTGGAGTATTAATCCCTAGTGGCTTCCTAAAGTTTCTGTATTTCCTACTATATTCAAATCTGTAGCTCATGCTAGTAGATTTCCTGTCTCTCAGATGACCTGATAGTTTCATTTTCACCTGATTCAGGTTTTTGATTAGATTTCTTTTGGAACTGAATTTGAATACATATATACACACATGCACTATGTTGGAGTGGTTTTAAACCACACTAAACCTATGGGCCAAATTATGGCCTATATGAGAAAACAGCATTGTAAGGCCAGGAAATTCCATGAACTGAAATGCTCACAGTTTCCTATTTATCAGGGATGGCTGAGGGCAAGTTTGTCTCTACCAACGAGTGGGCAGGGAGTGGGGCCTCCAAAAGCTATTACAAAAATAAAAGACATTAATTGCTCCTAGTAGAGATAAACAAATATATTCAGCAGCTAGAGTGGGGAAGGAGAAAGGGAAAATTAAAAAAGGACTAATTCTTAGGCCTTCACCTTTGCCTCTATCTCTCATGAGTCATGACATAACTTCCTCTGGGCCCTTGCTGTCATCAGAACCCTGCCTGAATTCAGCTCAAAACTTCTCAGATAGAGATTCACCTCACTTAGGGTAATTCTGTACCCTATCACCTGAAAATCATTCATTAAACTTTAGGGGACAAATTCCTTACTAAAGTTAAAATCATGTTTTTCTTTTATTTCAGTCACAAAACTAAAATCATTGTGTGTCTGAGGAAAGCATAAAAGATATGGCACATTGACAAATCTTGGTTTGCACTATTTCTGTTTTGAGATGAGGAACGGTATTCTCCTATAGATGAGTGAAAATTCCAAGTTGGTGTGCCAGTTCTATATTTCTGAAGGAAGATGACTTCCTCGCTTAATGCTTTGTTGTTCTGATATATCTGATATGATAATAGTGTGGTACACAATTGTATGACTGTATAATAACTGGTATATACTGACACATCATAATCCACCTTTAATATATATAATATTCAAAAATGTAAATGTATGTTCCCACAATGATACTAAATTACTTCCTGGATATGATATGTCTGACAATAATCAGTGAACATTTGAAGCATATTAGACTACTCCAGAGCCAGATTCTCTGCTGCCTTGCATGTTTTGCTAACATTTGAACATCTGCAAAGTGGACGTAAAATATTACCAAACCAGAGCTGTCCACCCATTGACAATGGAGATAGCACTTACACCCACTTTGCAGAGATTTCAGTGGCTATGCAAGGCTAAGAGAAGGTGGAAGGAAGAAGGAAAATATGCCTGCAAAACAAAAAGAGCATAATTGGGTCCTTGATCTGTGTACTACAAATTCTTTAACTATTTTCAACTGTATTGCAATACACATAAAACTATATTTTCCCAGTTTATATATTTATTCTCCTTTAGACAGCAGCCTTGGGTGTCAAGATTGGGTTGGAGGCAAGTTGTTACAACTGCAACATAAACCTCGGCAAAATATGAACATATAATGGAAATGCTGACACAACCTTAACACTTCAGGTGGAAGGGTATAATTGAATTTAAGAACAATGTATCTCATCCATTAAGTCATTAAGTATATTGTTACAATCTGACACGACTGTTAAGTACTACATGAAAGTGGTTAACAATGATATGCAAATAAAATATTCTTCCAGGATTAGCTCATTTCATATTGTGTTTGCCAAATTTTTACAATAAATTACCTTGCAGCTTTTTTCAATGTTGTGTCATTTATATAAATGTTGTTAAACATGATGCTTAAGTAGTCTAACAAAATGCAATATTACAATGTGATTTTTCTTCCCTCCAGATTCTAGAATTGAGTTTAATTAGAAATTAGGACATTTGTAATGAGCATAACAACCTCTAATTCAAACTCATTTTATGATGACTTGTTATAAAATAAGGACTGTATTCTTCTCTCTGTTACAGTTGTGTCATCCCATACATCAGGATTAGACTATAAGCCTGATTTCTAGCATGACAGTGTAAGGCAGAGAAGTCAATGTAGTTACATAAGTGGAAACCTTTATAAGTGAGACCAAAATCAAGTCTTATGTTGCCATACCCAATCCTGCAGACCTGCTGCAGGCAAAAGTCTATTTCTTTATTGCCCAAAAATATATTTCTATCACAATAAACAGATTTATAAACATGAAAATATTGAAATCTAAAAGTGATTTAAGCACTGAGCTATGGAATAATGGGGGGGGAGGGAGAGGAAGCCTTCCTCAAGCTTTTCTGTAGCAGCTGTTCTGCTATGGATTAAAGAGAATGGAACTATAGCCTGGTGGTTAGGACACCCCCCTTGGTGATAGGAGACCAGTAGGATCACGAGCAGAGATAGGTGCCTCTCTGCACCCTAGATTGAGGTGCTAATGTATCATGACCAGTAGAACTGGATTCAGAAGGCAGAGACTCCCTGTTATTGAGAGGACACCTGGGATGCTAGGAATGGCTGGAAGCAACTCACCCACTGGGTTTAAAAAGGCACCTATTCCAGGGTTTATGGATTCCACTGCTAGATGCCTAAAAATTAGACATTGCAATACCTAGGCTGCTAGCAACTCCAGGCAAGTATCTAAGGCCCTGATTCTGCAAGCTGCTCCATTCAGGGAGATTCTTGTGTCAGCATAGAACCTCATTGACTTTAAGGGGGCTCCACACAGGTTCAGGCTTCCACTTGCATGGAGCTACTTGCAAAAAGGGGGCCTAAATTGTTACTAGGCCCCTGATTCTGCAATTTATAACACATAAAGTAGACAGCTGCATCCACATGGAGCACCAGTGGTTTCACTGGGCTGCTGATCAGGTACCAATTTTTCCACATGTTGTGAATTGTAGGATAAGGCCTAAATGAATATATATAAATAATATACAGGATATCTGGATGTGGAGAAGTTCCTTTTATTTTTACATTATTTATCTATCTCAAAAAACTTATTGATGGACAAGATCTTTGTACAAAGATAGCATGTCTAGCACGCCCTTTTTCACCTACCATTCAAGACTGTAGTGATGATCAAAGAAGTTAAATAGTCTTTTTGGTAAGAAAACAAGATATAAGTTTGGGTTGTTGTTGTCGTTTACTGTTTCTTTAAAATAACAAAAAAATCCTCAAAATATTTAAGTAGTTTGGGTGAATTAGAGTCCTGAATGTTGGTTGGAGACAGTAACATAGATACCATTTTTTTTTAAATACAAGAGTTGCTCATCTTTTATATTACAAAAACAACATGGAAATTATTAGAATGATGAAGCAAAGTGTATAAAAATTGTGCAATTACAACTCCACACCGATGTAACGCGACCCGATATAACATGAATTCAGATATAATGCGGTATAGCAGTGTTCTGGGGGGGCGGGGCTGTGCACTCTTGCAGATCAAAGCAAGTTCGCTATAATGCAGTTTCACCTATAATGCGGTAAGATTTTTTGGCTCCCAAGGACAGCGTTATATCAGGGTAGAGGTGTATTCAAATTTCATGTAGAAGTCAAACTCATTTTTTTAAAAACAAAATCCCTTCTTGCAAAATAGCTCAGGTATAGCGGCTAGTGGGTTTAGATATTGTCGTTAAAACACAAACCCTTTTCCATACCATCCACAAATTGTAATGAATTAGAACTGGAACTGACAGCAATTTTCAGTTCTCAAAAATCAATCCATGTAGAGTGAAAAGGGATAAACTGTTTTCTTTTAAAGTTAATCCTACCCTCACAACTATGCTAGGGAGGGACACTGGAACTAGGTCTGCCCACTGGAGTTTGAAAATTTTTGACTGCTTCATTCCCAGATCACATGTTGCTTGGTAACTCACAGTCCCTCAGGTCCCTAAAAGGGACAGAGGTTAAAAATTAAATAATTATAAAAAATCCCCTACCAGGATCTATATTATTAATACATCTTTGATTAATAACCCTGAAAGAATTTTAAAACTCTGCTTTTCACCATTTCTTTTTACTTTCATTTTTCAGCCTGTAAATTGAAAAATAGATCAGTCAATTTAATTTCTGTTTCTAGTCAGTTTCACATCCACTTTTAGCTACTCAAGCACTAGCACAATATTGCAATGTTTGGCTTACAGATTTTGCAGGGGGATGTTTACTTATGTTCTAGAGTTCATCTAAACTAGCAAATGCCACAAAATGTGAAAAGTCAGAAAACAAAAGCACACATTTCATAGTATGTGCATAATTTTATTCTGCATTTGTGTCTTTCACTCCTGGGTCACCAGAGTTTCCTTTTCAACTAAAACAAATAACTCTAGGAGAGGGGAGCACAAGGAGAGGGAACTTTCTCCAGTGTGTGCCAATCTGTAGAATAATTAATACATTGATTACATTTGAGAGTCTGTATGTACCTGTCTTCCCACTGAGAGACCCACCGTGCAAACAGTGGTAATTAAAAATCAATTGCTCGTCTGTGGTAATTATATTTGTCCATTTAAATAGATATAATTGATAGTGCCTGAAACTAATTTCAAAGCAGTGATTCTTAAGGGATTCTAATGATTAAAGGATATGAGCCAAATGTTTTTGATTGTTTTTTCAACAACTGAACATCCAAGGTAAATAAACTATTGGAGTGAGTATTGGTTGAAATGTCTTGGATTACATAAATTATAATGTAGCACTTATGATTGAAGTTAATCTTGAAATATATTGCCAGACAGAGTCAAATAGCAGCTTTCATTAATTATATTTATTATAATAGTTTAACTATATTAAAATGTAATTGTATTCATATTTTATACTGAATGCATTGAAACAAATGTGCTTTTCATAATATTGCATTATACTACTGTACTTAAAATGTAGCACTTTGACATATACCTAATTATTAACAAATCTAGCTAAATGAAGTTTACTTTTCTTTAAAATCTGATTAAAATGTATTCTTTTTTGTTGAGAGGGTAACAGAGGGAGCTGAGGATTAAGGAACTTCTGCTACTCACAATGTTTAGTCCAGAAAAAATATGATGCTCACATGCACAGAATACATAGTTCTAAGATTAATTAAATTCCAATTTTTCCTCAGGCAATTCACTGTTATGCACCATAGGGTTCCCAGGGGAGGACTATTTAGAAAGGAATAAAGGATAAGGCCAGCACTGATGCATAAAAAGTACATATACAGTTTTAAAAGTCTGTGCAATTTGCTTTCATCCTGAGGTGACATTAACTGATATATTAACAATATATACAGGGTATTATATGCCTATTTATTATATTATTTCTATTTAATACTAGTAGGAAATACTTGTATCACACAGCATATAGAGCACATGTGTTTTGAAATACAGAATGCATTCTTAAAGAGACAGATACTGCACTAATACCAATGTGCGCCAGGTAACTAACATGCTTCACCTGTAATTTCAGTTCTAGAATTGCCAACTGTCCCTGAGTTTGCGGAGACACCACAATCAACCCTTTTTGATTTTGACGAGTCTTAATTTTAGAACAAAGTCTTGCAGGGGGCAAGATTCCTAATCAAGTAGAATAGAAGATTAGTAGAAAAGGGCATTGTCTCAGCACAAAGAAATTCTGGAATGGGCTCCCCACAATAAAAACAATAAATCATTTTATTATTATTATTTATTATTAAATCCGAAGCACTGGCATTTACAAAAACTATGTGGCTTCTTTGAGAATGGGTGTCATATCATACATTTAAAACATTAATTTAAAAAAAGCTACACAATATGTCACCCAACAGACCACCTAAAATCTGAAAACAAAGAGCTTAAAATTCAAGACCTGAAAACTCAGTTCCAAAGAACAAAGTTACAGTAGTTGCAGACTTCTGTCATGGGAAGGTTTAATGTTCCTTTGTTATGTTGTTTTTTTCTTTTTATCCTTTATGTTGAAAAAATAAAAAATTCAGAGGCGGAATCTTACATATGACAATTATTTGCCATCTTTAGAAATGGATTTTAACAGACTCCAATGTTAAATCAAAACATATGTGTGTAAAGGGTTTACAGTATGCCCTTATATTATTTCTGTGGTTAGATGTCTGCTGATGAATCTCCACCCATTAGACTTATTTTTTTTCCCTCTTGTATTTGCAGAATTTCTTCTGAAACATATTGAAGGAGTTAATCTGTTTTGTAATAATGAGTCCTAAGCTTACATCTGATACTTTTGGAGTACACTTTGTTCTAACTTGCTGAACTATACAAATAAATCCGCAGCTGCCATAAACTGTCCTAGCTCCATTGACTTCAACAGAATTGTGACAATTTACACCAGCTAAGGGTTTGTCCCATTAATCTGTTATTGGTCATGGCCTGGATCCACAAAGCCTTGAAAATCACTGGACTCCACAAACCCTGGGGTAAGCACCTAAGCTTCCTAAATGATGCATGGTGAGAGATAGATGCTTGACAATGGAATCCACAAAAGCCAGAACACTAGGTAGGGAGTTGCCTAAACTAGCCAATGGAAGATGCTGACACTCTGGTGTGTCCTAAGTCCTACCCTTCTCACAGAGTTATAGGCCTAAATCTGGGCGGAGGGAGGTGCCTATCTCTGCTTGGAATCCACAGATGGGAAAACCTCTCTTGGAGTCATGCACTAAGCTGTTCTTGCAAGAAGAGCTTTGAACAGAAGTTCCCTACCTCTCAGAAGTGTATGCTAACTACTGGATTATGAGATATTCTGGCACAGGTCTCTCGCTTATTGAATCTGTTCAACTGTGCATTCAATAACTGGGCCAGAGATAGAATGTGAATGACACAGCTCTATTCAAATCCCATCTCTTCATCAGGCAGAAGAGGGTCACCCATATCCTGGGTGAGTTTGCTAACTGCTGGGCTAGAGGTTATAAAAGAGATTGTTGCTACCTTTCTCTCCTCCCTCTCCTTCCCCAGCTGTTTTGTATGGTGTTACGTGTGTTCAGTGCAAATCTACGAGATAGGGTCCTATAGCCACATAGGCAGGGTCTATCTTCACCTGGGTTGAGAATTGCACTGTGGATAAGGCATCAAATAGGTATCCAGATGCCTGCCTGAGGCAGCACTGTGCATGCCTAGATGAGACCCTGGGAGAGCAATACAGCAGTGCACAGACAATCCAGGAAGTTTTTGGAGAATGTTGGGGACAACTTCCTGGTGCAAGTACTGGAGGAACCAACTTGGGGCCATGCTCCTCTTGACCTGCTGCTCACAAAGAGGGAATTGGTAGGGGAAGCAGAAGTGGGTGGCAACCTAGGCAGCAGTGACCATGAGATGGTCGAGTTCAGAATCCTGGAAAAAGGAAGAAAGGAGTGCAGCAGAATACGGACCCTGGACTTCAGAACAGCAGACTTTGACTCCCTCAGGGAACTGATGGGCAGGATCCCCTCGGAGGCTAATAGGTGGAGGAAAGGAGTCCAGGAGAGCTGGCTGTATTTTAAAGAAGGTCAGGAAAGTGTGGGACCCTTATTGAATGCAGAAGGCAACCCAGTGATAGACGATGGTGGAAAAAGCTGAAGTACCCAATGCTTTTTTTACCTCGGTCTTCACAGACAAGGTCAGCTCCCAGACTGCTGCACTGGGCAGCACAGTATGGGGAGAAAGTGAGCAGCCCTCAGTGGTGAAAGGACAGGTTAAGGACTATTTAGAAAAGCTGGAATTGCACAAGTCCATGGGGCCAGATCTAATGCATCCAAGGGTGCTGAGGGATTGCAGAGCCATTGGCCATTATCTTTGAAAACTTATGGCGATCGGGGAAGGTCCCAGACGATTGGAAAAAGGCAAATATAGTGCCCATCTTTTCAAAAGGGAAGAAGAAGAATCCAGGAAATGACAGACCTCAGCCTCACCTACAGCCTCACCTCAGTCCCTGGAAAAATCATGGAGCAGGTCCTCAAGGAATCCATTTTGAAACACTTGGAGGAGAGGAAGGTGATCAGGAATAGTCAACATGGATTCACCAAGGGCAAGTCATGCCTGACCAACCTGATTGCCTTCTATGATGAGATAACTGGCTCTGTGGATATGGGGCAAGTGGTGGACATGATATATCTTGACTTTAGCAAAGCTTTTGATACGGTCTCCCACAGTATTCTTGCCAGCAAATTAAAGAATTATGGATGAATGGACTATAAGGTGGATAGAAAGCTGGCTAGATCATTGGGCTCAACAGGTAGTGATCAACGGCTTGATGTCTGATTGGCAGCTGGTATCAAGTGGACTGCCCCAAGGGTCGGTCCTGGGGCAGGTTTTTTTAAACATCTTCATTAATGATCTGGATGATGGGATAGATTGCACCCTCAGCAAGTTCACAGATGACACTAAGTTGGGGGGAGAGGTAGGGATAGGGTCCAGAGAGACCTAGACAAATTGGAGGATTGAACCAAAAGAAATCTGATAAGGTTCAAGAACAAGTGCAGAGTCCTGCACTTAGGATGGAAGAATCCCATGCACTGCTACAGGCTGGGGACCAACTGGTTAAGCGGCAGTTCTGCAGAAAAAGACCTGGGGATTACAGTGGATGAGAAGCTGGATATGGGTCAGCAGTGTGCCCTTATTGCCAAGAAGGCTAATGGCACATTGGGTTGCACTGGTAGGAGCATTGCAAGCAGATCAAGGGAAGTGATTATTCCCCTCTATTTGGCACTGGTGAAGCCGTATCTGGAGTACTGCATCCAGTCGTTCCCCCCCTGCCTCCCGCCCCACCCCCCCGGCCCAAAAGGATGTGGACAAATTGGAGAGAGTCCAGCAGAGGGCAATAAAAATGATTAGGGGGCTGGGGCACATGACTGATGAGGAGTGTCTAGGGAACCTTTAGAGTGAAAATATAGGTGGCCAAGTAAGTTTAGGTGCTCACAGGTGAGGTGACAGCTGAGCAGGGATTCTGTGGATCACACTAGTGCCTAAATCTGGGCTTTAGGGCCCATATCCACAAAAATATTTAGTGGTCTAATGTCTATTGAAATCAGTGGCAGTTAGGAGCCTAAGTCCCATTGTGGATTTGGGTCCTTTGGCATAACTCAGCTGGTAGTGCTGTTGCTTCAGTATCAGACAATCCTGCAATAGCACATAGTACATAGGGCGAAATAGTGAGGCTGCTTTTGGTCTGTTATGAAAGATACTGTCATTCAGAGGCATTCTGGAAGGGCCTGTAGAAAAAACAATATCATTAATTAAGACTTTAAATTTCCATATGAGATATGTCAAACATTATCCATATGTTACAGTTGGATAACTGAGGCACAGAGAGGTTAAGTGACTTGCCTAACGTCATTAGTGAGTCAGTGTCAAAGTCAGGAGTGGGTCTCCTAACTCCCACTGTCCTACACTAACCACAAGACCAAGCTGCCTTCCAAAAGAAATAAATAATATTATATTAAAGCAATCACTAATATTACGGGGATTGTCTCATTGCTAATGTAAATTTCTTTGCAAATAAATGTTGTGTTGCAATACTAAGACTTGATCCATGTGCTGCTGCCTCAGGTCAGACGTTATTTAGAACCTTTGGAGACAAGAGACTGTGATTTGATTTCTCCCACTGTCAAACTAAGGAATGGCCCCTGTACAGGCAATACATTTCTGGATCTCAAAACTCCTGGCAAGAACAGTCCCCAAGAGGTGCAGGAGTCTGGAAAACGTTTTTTTTAAACCAGTAAATGCTGCCAACTTTCCCTCTACCACTAGCACAGAGAGAATCCATTTATAAACATATTAGTGCTTTTATACAACAATAAGGCAAATACAGAAGGGTGGTAACTGTGACCTAACGGTACTTGTGTGAGAGAAGTGCTTAAGTGCACTTGATATCCAGAGATGTAGTTACTTTATGGTAATCTAATTATATGTTTCTTTTTTATTGTTTAATCATCTGTTACCATACTGGCAACATCTGGTAATAGTACTGTAACGACTTGTACTGCATATGTTTCATGTCAGTAAAAGCTGAATTACTCCCAGGATTAATTATTCCTAATAACAACAGTGTAGAGGTATGAATTCTGACCCTGACCCTGCATCCATTTGTAGGTAAATCTCCCATGGGAATCAAAGAGAATGTTATCTAAGTAAAGAATACAGGATCAGACCTCAAAGTAATGGAAATAAGGGTGAAAGCCTCAAGACAAAGGATTTAGACACTTTATCTTCTATGAATAATAGTGCCATAGAATACTTTGAAAATGTCAACCAATATATATTCCTATTGTCAAAAAAATGTTTCTGGCCTGTTTATTAACCATGTTTATCAATGTATCATCTTTTTAAAAAAAAAATCAGCTGAGCTTTTGTGTTTAATTTGTATATACGAGAAGCTAAAGAAACTGTATATTATAAATGCTAAACTCAAACAGTGGCCAAAAAACAAAATAAATCTCCCCTCCATGGGTTATGCCCACATCAAAGGAAAGTATCATTGTCACAAAATGAAAATCATGGAGTTCTTTTGTATCTTAGCTGTCAGGGCAACAGAGGGTTTGGGTTTAAGCCTACCCTACCCTGCAGCAGAAAACTGAGATTCCATCCCATAAACTGATTGATCCTCAGGAGATCCTTTACCTCCTCACTGTCACCTGGGATTCCCTTTTCATTTATCCAGCTTCCCATAGCCTTGGCTTCAACAGCTTCAGAGGAGGCATGTGGCCAGGAGCTCCTCATACCACCATTGCTCCTAGAATTCCCTATAAAGTTGGGGGTAAAAGTACAGACAACAGGGAGGAGAAAGTCAATACAAGCTACTACAGATGTCTTCTCTCTTGGATGTTGGGGAAACCCAGTGGAGATCTGTTCGCTGCTAGCTGCCAATGCACTTGCTCTTAGGAATAGCCTCTTTGGCATTTCCACTCAGCTCACTGAAGGCCACACACCTCCTGCTGGATTAAGGCTTTGATTTGCTACTTATTCCTCTCTGGCTTCTTCCTTTCTACTCATCAGGGGTCAGATCCTAGACCTACTCTGTACATGGAGCTAGAATCTGCAAGATCCCCCATAAAGGACTTCTTCTGCATTGAAGTAAAGGGTGTCAGTGAGGTCACCTTGTGGAAAGTAAATGCAAGCCTATTCAAATAAACAGGTCTGTTTTCCCTCTTCAGAGTCTATGTGAATAAATGACATTTACACAAAGCAGTTCAGGAAAATTTATCTATGTCAAGAAAACAACACACAAGGCAGCCATTTTATTGAGTGATTCAATAATCTCTCTCTTCCACTTGCAAACTCATTCAGAGATTATGGACCAGATCCACAAAGGTTTTAGGCACCACTGCAATCCACAAAACCCCTGTTCAGCTGCTGCCTAACCTTGTAGGCACCTAAACTCACTGACTAAATTTTGTCCCCAACATTAAACTCACTCAGTGGCTAAATTTTTGCCCCAAAAGTTCCTAGGCACCTACCTTTCTACCTCTAAGCATTCACTCTGTTGTCTCAGGAAAGTGTCTGTCTCACTTAAGCCTTAGTAAATCATCAAACCAGAAGAAGAATTGGGCCAGCAACTGCATGAGAATCACTGTATGGTCCAGTGGTTCAAGCACAAACCTGAGATGTGGCATATCCCTGTTCAAATCTCTTTTCCTTATCAGGCAGAGGTGGGAATTGAATCTGAGTCTCCTACATTCCAGGTGACTACTCTATCCACTGGGCTAAAGATTATAAATAAAGGAGTCATCTTCCTCCTTTCCCTGACCATTTTGTGTGGAGCTCCAATAGCCTGAGCCACCTGACTCCAGGAAAGGCATTTCTGACTGTGTATCGCAAGCAGTGATAGATGCTTAACTCAGTGACGGCTCTGATGGCCATCTCCCAATGATGTGACCTCATCCAAGGCCATCAGCAGATCATCAATAAGTATTTGTAGGACAGTCTCTGTGTCATGAGCTTGTTTGAAGCCTAACTGTGAGGGTCTAGGACATTATAGGAAGATAAATGTTGGAGCTTAATTACAGGAAATGCTATACTGGATCAAATCAGTGATTTATATAGACGAGTATCCTGTCTCCAGCACTGAATAGTACCAGCTGCTTCAGCGGAAATTGCAAGATTATAGTCAATTAATAATCTGCCTACAGAAAATTTCTTCCTAGTCCCATTAGTTAGAGGTGGGCTTATGCCCTGAAATATGAAGGTTTCTAGTCCTTCCAAAACTCTTTATTTTTTAATCCTTTCTGTTGTAACTTTGGATATTCTTATTATCCATAAAAACATGCAGTTCTTCTGTGAATCCTGCTCAGTGACATATTATGGCAATGAGTCTCAGAGGCCAAGTGTGCATTATGTGAAAAAGTATTTCCTTTTATCAGTTTTAATTTGTCACATTTCACATGTTACAGAGTGGCTGCCCCCTTTAAGGAGAGAAGGGTCGAGCTGCACTTGTAAGACACTTAACTCTCTTTCCCAGGTGAAGAGAATGAGTAATAATGTTATGTGACAGGTGGATCATATGGCTAAATCAGGTCTTTGGGCACAGGTAAGAGAGGTCTGTAGAGAACCAGAAGGGAGACTCTAGGAGCATATTCCTTAATAGGGAGCAGAAGGGTGGTGTGAGCAATCCTACACAAAGAATCTTCTTAGCTCCCAGGGACAGGGCCTGGGGAATGAAGAGAGGTAGTACCAAGCAGAAAGTCTAGACTACAAGTTGACTGAAGAAGCCTCAACAGGGAGTCTTTCCTTCTGAGCTTTATGTTAATAAACCAGACTCCAAAAAGGCCTGGCGTTATTGGACATGTGAAAGCTTTTGTGAGTCAGCGAGGAGTCCAAGAGAAGAAACTGAGGCAGTGATGAGCATGATCCCAGACTGGGTTAGTGATGTGGTGACAGCTTCCATGTTCCTGTATTGTGAAGATCAATAAAATTTCCTGATCCACCTTCTCTATATCATTCATTATTTTGTATAGTATCATCCCTATAGAATCATGGACTCTGTAAGGTCAGAAGGGACCATTAGGATCATCCAGTCTGACCTCCTGCACAATGCAGGCCACAGAATCTCACCCATCCACTCCTGTATCAAACCTGTGTTTGAGCCATTGAAGTCCTCAAATCATGGTTTAAATACTTCAAGGTGCAGCGAATCTTCCAGCAAGTAACCCGAGCCCCATGCCGCAGAGGAAGGCGAAAAACCCCCAGGGCTTCTGCCAAACTGCCCTGGAGGAAAATTCCTTCCCGACCCCAAATACAGCAATCAGCTAAATCCTGAACACGTGGGCAAGACTCACCAACCAGCCAGACACCCAGGAAAGAATTCTCTGTAGTAACTCAGATCCCACCCCATCTAACATCCCATCACAAGCCATTGGGCATATTTACCGCTAGTAGTCAAAGACGAATTAATTGCCAAAATTAGACTATCCCATTATACAATCCCCTCTATAAACTTATCAAGCTTAGTCTTGAAGCCAGATCCTCTGATGGTTAGAAACCTTCATCTAATTTCAAGTCTAAACTTCCTGATAGCCAGTTTATATCCATTTGTTCTTGTGTCCACATTGATACTGAGCTTAAATAATTCCTCTCTCTCCCTGGTGTTTATTCCTCTGATATATTTATAGAGTGCAATCATATCTTCCCTCAGCCTTCTTTTGGTTAGGCTAAACAAGCCAAGCTCTTTGAGTCTCCTTTCATATGACAGGTTTTCCATTCCTCGGATCATCCTAGTAGCCCTTTTCTGAACCTGTTCCAGTTTGAATTCATTCTTCTTAAACATGGGATACCAGAACTGCACACAGTATTCTAGATGAGGTCTCACCAGTGCCTTGTATAACGGTACTAACACCTCCTTATCTCTACTGGAAATATCTCGCCTGATGCATCCCAAGACCGCATTAGATTTTTCACGGCCATATCACATTGGTGGCTCATAGTCATCCTGAGATCAACCAATATTCTGAGGTCCTTCTCCTCCTCTGTTACTTCCAACTGATGCCTCCCCATATTATAACAATAGTTCTTGTTATTAACCCCTAAATGCATGACCTTGCACCTTTCACTATTAAATTTCATCCTATTACTATTACTCCAGTTTACAAGGTCATACAGATCTTCCTGTATGATATCCTGGTCCTTCTCTGTATTGGCAATACCTCCCATCTTTGTGTCATCCAGAAACTTTATTAGCACATTCCCACTTTTTGTGCCAAGGTCAGCAATAAAAAGATTAAATAAGATTGGTCCCAAAACTGATCCCCAAGGAACTCCATTAGTAACCTCCCTCCAGCCTGACAATTCACCTTTCAGTACAACCCTTTAACCAGTTCCTTATCCACCTTTCAATTTTCATATTGAGCCCCATCTTTTCCAATTTAGCTAATAATTCCCCATGTGGAATGGTATCAAATGACTTACTGAAAATGAGGTAAATTAGATCCACTGCATTTCCTTTGTCTAAAAAATCTGTTACCTTCTAAAAGAAGGAGATCAGGTTGGTTTGGCACGATCTACCTTTTGTAAAACCATGTTGTATTTTGTCCCAATTACCATTGACTTCAATGTCCTTGACTACTTTCCTTCAAAATTTTTTCCAATACCTTGCATACTACAGATGTCAAACTGACAGGCCTGTAGTTTCCCGGATCACATTTTTCCCTTTCTTAAAGATAAGAACTATGTTAGCAATTCTCCAGTCATACGGTACAACCCTTAACTAATTTCCTTAATCTTTAAAGTTAGCCCTTTTGAAATCAAAAACCCTAGTCACAGATCTATTTTTATTTATCCTTCCATTTAGTTTAAACTGAATTAGCTCATGATCGCTCAAACCAAGGGTGTCCCCTACAACCATTTCTTCTATCAGGTCCTCACTACTCACCAAAACCAAATCTAAAATGGCAACCCCTCTTGTTGGTTCAGCAACTACTTGGTGAAGGAATCCATCAGCTATCGCATCTAGAAAAATATGAGCCCTATTATTATTACTAGCATTTGTTCTCCAGTCTATATCTGGGAAGTTAAAGTCTCCCATGATCACACAATTCTCATTAGTATTTACTTCATTAAAAACATTAAAAAGGTCTCTATCCATATCCAAATCAGATCCCGGTGGTCTGTAGCACACCCCAAGCACTATCTCAGGGGAGGCTCTAGTAGCTTTCTTCCCCAATGTGATTTTTGCCCAGACAGACTGTCTTTTCCATTCCATCCCTTCTTATTTCTTTACAGTCTACCTCATCATTGATAATACACTACTACTCTACCATCTTTGACTTTATTTCTGTCTTTCCTAAACAGCACATACCCTTCAATACCCATACTCCAGTCATGACTACTATTCCACCATGTTTCTGTTATCCCTATAATATCCGGTTTCACTTCCTGCACCAGTAACTCTAGTTCCTCCATTTTGTTACCTAGGTGAAAAGTCCCAGTTTTTTCAATTTATCTTCCTATGGACATTTTTCAGCGCTTCATTCTTGTAGCCTGTCTCTGAACACCTCTTTATTTCTACTATATTCTTTTTGAGATGAGGTGACCAGAACTGAACACAGTATTCTACTGACATATGCCAGCATGGGAATATTTCCAATATTACTCTCCATCTCATTCCTTAGGTGCCCAAAGACTTTATTTGTTTGATTGCACTTGAGCAGAGATCTTCAGTAAGCTGTCTACGATGTTGCCCAGATCCTTTTTGTGCATTGAGTGATCTGCCTGCAAAACATCCCTACAGAACGATCAGACTTTTTGAAAAGGTATCAGTCCCCCAAGCAGCCTCTTCATCTGGACTGTTTGATAACGAGTGCGATATTAAAATGTTTCACTGGGAGACGCACCTGCACAACCCTTGATCAGCAGAGGGCCAGGAAAGCATCTTTAAAACATAAGCCGTTGGGACAAAACCTGAACTCCCTCTGGGTCAAAACTTCCACTGCCCGGCTAGGACAAGACACCCACGACCCACCAGAGCTTTGCCTAAGGACTCACTTTGGCGCAAGATGAGACTCGCCTTCCAAAAGGACGGGGCTGGAGTGGGGGAGAGATTTGGCAGATCTCTGTGGATGACACCAGCAAGCGGTCCCCACACCGTGATTTTCCACTGGGCGGGGGGTTTGCTTCTCTCGGTTTTGTATATAGTGCTGTGCTGGTGAGAGACAGACACCCCCGGCCCCTCGCCCCAGCTGCTCCCGAGTCTCCCCGTCACCATGCAGCAGCAAGCGGCGCGCTAGCCAGAGCCCTCCCGCTGCTGCCGCCTCGCCCAGCGCCGCGGCCCGGGGAAGGAGGCGGGGTGGGATTGAACGGTGGGAACTGAAAGCTCGGCGCTGGGTTTCCCTGAGTCCCGGAGACTCGGTGCCATCCGGGGGGAAGAATTTGCACGGCAGAAACCGTGCGAGGGATGAGACAGGCTAGGGCGCCGCGGCCGCTTCTCAAGTTGCTTCCCCCAGCCCCTTGCCTGGCTGGGGCGTCGCCGGGTCCCGGGAGCGCTGCGCTCCACCTCCCGAGGCGGCCCGGAAAGCCCCCGCGCTGTCGGTTGCCAACGCGGCTGCTCTCGGGAGGAGCCTCTCGGGCATTTCCCCTCAGCGCACTGCAGGCTGCAGCCCCCAGCTGGGGTGAGGCATCAATTTGCTGCTGATTCCTCTCTGCCCTTCTGATCACTGGGGGCTCAGGTCCGGGCCCCAGTGAAGTTTCTTGGGATTTTTGCAGTGGATTTAAGTGGAAGCAGGATTTGGCCTTGACTATAACTGGGATTGTCCCCCACCCCTTTGTAGGACGTGTCACCGCAGTAGCCTTCCCTTTCCTCTGTAATATGCGGAGTTTCTAAACCCTCTCTGCTTTGGGGGGTGCCGGTGTGTTAGGGCTAGTGGAAGTCACTTTTTTCCCACAGTAAAAAAGCTGGTCTTTTATGTAGTCTGTTCACTTTTTTTTTATTTGAGACTTTGTTTTTAATCCTTGGTTTACTTCTTTCCAAAACTAGGACCTCAGATTGTAATCCTCTAAATTTTGGGCAGGGAGGGAATCATTCACTTGTAAGATCTGATCCCAAAGGTTTAAAAATGTGTTTAAATGGAGATGATCCAAGATGTATTTGTAAAAGGTTGGCATGGGGTGTCAGTTTAAGTTTCCTTCAAACATGGACCATTCTCATGCTCATTGTTTCACTTTTGTTTTGCTTCATAAAATGTTTCAAAACGTTTATGGGAAAATCCAGAGAGAGAAAGAGAGTGCTAGCCTAGTCTTGTAAACTGTTCTGCTTTTGGCCCATTTGCAAACAACTGTGGGTGGAGACAGTGTATGTGAAAACAGTATTTTTATCAATGAGATCTACATTTTTTTCCTAAGGGAAATTTAGTGAAGAAAGGCAGGTTATGATATGTCAAACATTGTATTCAGATTCTTATCTCTGTATCTTGCAATATGTATCTTGTAAAATAAAGCAACTAGGCTTGTGCTTGCATGTTCTGTAGTTAATTTTACAAGATACATGTAGAGTGCATAGCAAAACTCTATCTTGGGATCAGGATAATTCTTTTTATTTTAGGGTAGAGAGTTAAGTATGTCTGAATATAGATTAGTGACAACAGGGCAGAATTCTTGGGGAAAGTGAAGGCCTTGTTTGAATTATATTTTTGGGCTCAAAATTAGTGAATATAATATTACTTGATTCCATGCCCTTATGTCTAAGATGAAATGTAGTATTGGCTTTATATCTATTAGGACTGCAATCCAAAGACCATATCCTGGTCATGTAGAGAAATAGATCTGATGACATTAATTATTATGTCTATTTGTCAAGGCTTGCGAAGGCAGGGTAAATGACGATTCCAGGCTTGATTTCTGCTCCTTGTTTTGCAGAAGCAGCCCATTCATTCCCTAGATGTGAAAGGAGTATGTTACTGTCAAACAATTGGCTTTGGTCACTGCATAAACTCGCTTTGTCAGGCTGTGCTGGGAGGCCCATCCAGTTCTTTTTGTCTGGATATGGACCTATGAGAGAGATGAGGGACATCAGTTTTCTGTCTTTCAGAAAGATTGAGAAATTCTGAATGTTGTAGCTACCGCTTCAAAGGAGCATTACTGTTTACCTCCATAAATTCTGTCAAAAATTGCCAGTACTGACAATATAGCAATTGGGGGAGGAGGGGGAACATCCAGAGTGAGAATTGCAAGCTGTTCAGAAGAGAATTTCAGAAATATTTTTTTATTAAAGTTAATGTTTAAAATTAAATATATGCAAGTTAAGAGGGAAGGTACTGTACATCTGGGGTCAGGCTTGAGTCATAAGGGATTACAGGTATCGATTGCAAGGATGAAGAGATCATACATATCACATAACCAGCATAGACTCTGATTGGGGTGCAAGAGTTTTTAAAGTATCAGTGGATAAGTGAGCTTGGGTATGCCACCCATGGACTGTATAAGGGATCCAAGTCAGTATCAGTATAGTGGATAAGTACATCGGTGTGGTGCATCCCTCGGTTCATCAGGGAAGGAAAGGTGTTATTTCCCTGGTCGGCAGTCTCAGTTACTCAATGTGGTATTGTCGGTGTCCTGTGGTGTGTTCCGTGTAAATGTCTCTGGACCACCTGATGGTAGAGTAGAAGGAAGCAGAGCTGTGATAGTTGGCTATCCGGTTCTCAAAAACTGTAGTTAATAAATTCACTTGACCTTCCCGTACTAAACCCAGAATTAGTATGAAGGAGAAAAACTGGAAACCTGGGTACTGTTCCTCTCCGTATAACTCAGACTGCCCCAGTTTATTATTCTCCATTTAACTTTGGGGAGGGTGTTGTGGTGTGCCAATCTTTTTAGATATTTCTAAATGTTTAATATTTAAGGCATTAATTTTAGGCATCACTTCTAATTTTTGGAAAATTTGGATTCCTGTAGTTTTTGTGTGCACCTGCATCTCTGTGTGTGTTCTAAAACTAGTTAAACATCTAGTATTTTGTGTTCATTGGTGTACTTATTTCAACACACAACTTGTGGTGCATAATATCCAAATGCATGCACAATGAAATGACTTTATAGATAATTATTATTTAAGAAGGGAAATTTGTATTGCTCAGAGAATTGCTTATGTGTTACAGAGTCTGTCGCTCCTTAGGCACTGGTTCAAATATAGGTCAATTTCAGACTGAATAAAAGTCTTTATACCATTAGATGGGTATTGGATGGTCCATGAAATAAATTGGTAATGTGAGTCCAGTTTCAAAGGGACAGCTGGCCACATCCCACAAATGACTAACACTTAGTGCTAGTTACCACTCTTTTTGCAGTTTCAGCAGAGAGGTCACCAACTTGAATGGGCTAGGAGTTTGAGTTATGCTTTCCTTCCTAGAAGTGAGGGTACATTGGTGAGGTGCAGAAACCTGTATGGTACTTGTTCTCTGGACTTCAGTTTAAAGGACTGTTAATTTGGCACTTTTTACAATTTAACTATTATTTTAGGATCCAAGAATCTCATAGTTTTTTTTGCTTCCTTCGTCCTCCCAGATGTTACATCTAGTATATAACCAAAGCTGCTAATAACTAGTATTTACAGTGATAACAGTGATGGAGAATATATTGCAACCCCCCCTCCCCAAAAACCAAAAAAACAACAACTTTTTTTTAACAAGAGCAGTGTTTTTATATTTTTTTATTTTTTACCATAGATGATATGATTTTGGAGTAACATTGAGTGGTAATAGGCTAGATTAAAATGAATCTTTGTTACAGATGACTTTTAACTGACTCTCCTTCTGTAGAATAGTCCCGTTTTTTTCTTAACACATGATATAATTTATGGCTAGTCTGTTAGGAAGCATTTTGAACTAAGTTAAATTTTGTGTATGCTGGTTAAAATAATTGCAGTTTGTTGTCTAAAAGGCAAGAGAAAATTAGTCCCTAAAATACCTGTTTTTCTCATTCTTATTATTTTAGGGATCTGTGGAATTTAAGGAATCCTTCTCTAAGATAACTTTGCTGCTGTTCCGGACCTTCCTTCTCAGTATTGTGATGGTTTCAATTGAAGTACATTTCTGAAGAAACTGACCAGAATAGGAGTCTTATTTATTTTTTTAAAATGTTCAAAATTCAGCAATGTGTAACAGCTAACAGGATACCCAGGAAAAGGCCATATAGATGTGACATCTGCTATAAACAATTTGAAACACCATCAAAATTAGCTAGGCATTATCTTATACACACTGGTCAAAAGCCATTTGAATGTCATGTATGTCATAAAACTTTTAGACAGCTAGTCCATTTGGAAAGACATCAGCTAACCCATAAACTTCCTTTTAAATGTAACATTTGCCATAGGAACTTCAAAAATTTAATTACTTTTTTAAAGCATCAACAGCTTCATAATGAAAACTACCAGAGTGATATTAAGCAAGCTAAAAAATCATTGGATGCCAAGCAAGATAGGCAGTTGTATGGAATATTTCATTGTTCTGTTTGCCAGAAATCTTTTACAACAGAAGAGCGGTGGATGCTGCATCAGTGCACAAAGTCAGATCATCTGCACAGTGCCAGGAGGAGAAAGAAAACTCATATGTGTGAAACATGTAACAAGATGTTTCCATCACGATCTAAGCTGGAAAGACACTTGCTGATTCACACTGGCCAGAAACCTTTTAAATGTTCCTTGTGTGGGAAATCTTTCAGGCAGTCAACACATTTGAAAATCCATCAGCTCACACACACAGAAGAGAGGCCTTTCCAGTGTTGTTTTTGTCAGAAGGGATTTAAGATGCAGAGCAAACTCCTGAAGCACAAGCAACTCCATGTCAGAAATAAATCTCTTCCCAAAGTCCTTTACAGAGCAAAGCCTTCTAAATACCCTAGACCTCAGAACTCACTGGAAGGAAAAAGGGATAATTTTGAGAATGTTGATACTTATGAGCCCCTGGGGAATAATCCACTTGATGTTCACTCTATTTATATTGTACCTTTTCAGTGCCCAGTGTGCGAGCAGTGTTTTGAAACAGAGCGGCTTCTAAATTTGCACAAATGTTTTTACCTGAGAGATGGCAAAAATTCAAACAGTGGCAAATCAGCCTACAGCCACAAAGCCAACATTAAAAGTAAAGTCCTGATGAAACTCAAACATGCTGGAGAAAAGGCATCAGATTCATCTCTGTCTGACAGAAAAAAAAATAAAACAAGTCACTTTAAAAGTTATGACCTGTTTGCATCTAATGAGCAGCATTCTGATTGGAATGCTTCCCCTAAAACTTCTAAGAATTATCATAGCAAGCTTGTCAGGCACAAGACAATTAGTGATAAGAAGAAAAGGACATTTGTCATGCCATTTTCCTGGCAAGAGCACCTACAAAAGCACAAATTAGAAATTAATTTAAATGGTATAATTACTGGTGAAAGCATGTTAAACATGGATGATTCGGTTCATAATAAAGATGACTCTCTTTATGGTTCATTGGATGCTGATTTCTTTGGTAATCCAGAAGCAGCACTTCACTGTGCTTTTTCAGCTCCTCCTAAAAATATACATAATAGACACAAAGTGTGTAAATGTGACAGATGTGAAAAAATCTTTCCTTCTTCATCCAAACTTCAAAGACATTATCTTATTCACACAGGACAGAAGCCCTTTGGTTGTAAAGTTTGTGGGAAGACATTTAGACAGTCAGCTCACTTAAAAAGACATCAGCTTACCCATACTGAAAAGACGCCATATAAAAGCCCTGTTTGCCAGGTGGAATTTGAAAATCTGAACAAACTTTTTAGTCATCAGGGAGATGGCATTGAATTTGAGTCCTCTCAGCCTGTGGGTTATTCCAAAAGACCTTCACAGGCATCTGGCTTTCCAGAATTTGAGCTGATTCAGTCAAATCAAGCAGGTGAAATCAAGCTAGAGTCTGGGGACTTTGTTCTTGGCATGAGCAGTAGAAACACACTGCCGTATTTGTGTAGTAAGTCGTTGGAAATGGAGCAAAGCCATTACAGTCACTGGTATGATTTTTCTGGAGGTATGGAAAAAAGTGAAGCTATTAAGAAGTTTTATCAGTGCAGTGTCTGCTTTAAAACTTTCAAATCACCTTCCAAACTTGAAAGGCACTATTTAATGCATGCTGGACAGAAGCCATTTGAATGTTCAGTTTGTGGTAAAACTTTCAGACAGGCCCCACATTTGAAAAGGCATCACCTTACTCACTTTAAAAAGAAATCCTAAAGATGCAGTGGCTGCCAGAGTTCCACTGAGTGGGATACCAAACACTATAAGGTATTTTGTGTTCAACAAAAGTGGAAGGTATCCAATGAGGTTGGTTGTTTGTTTTTAAAGTCTAAAACTTCTGGATTACATAATTATAAACAGGCTTACATTAGATTGACTGGAAAGCGACTACTTATGTTAAAGAGATGACCTGAAGAAAGGTTGATGTACTGTTTTCAGACTGTCTATTTATATATTTTGTGATGTAGAAGGGTTGATGTTTGAAAACTTCCAGAAATTTTTTTTTAAATTGTGAATACATGTAGTTATTGCATAAAAGTGTTTCAGCAATCTGTAGTGCAATATAAATCACATGTTTAAAAGTTGTGCCTCTTCCCCAGCCAGAGGAGTTATTTCATGACAATATGCTTTCTGACCGCACCTGCCAAAAATCAAATGTAAAAAGACTGTCCTTGATCCACTTCATTTTGTCTCCAGGTATGTAGAAAGCATAAGACGCATGCTGTGCCTGGTTGATACTATTTTTCTTATGCTCCTGTTTGTTCTGCAGATCAGGTAATACAAGAGAAAAAGAAAGGAGTTGGAAAAGGAAGAAGTGGAGGAGAAAGCCCAGAGGGAAAAATAACTTCCACAACAGTAACACGAGATTGAGATAATACTTACCTGCTTTAAGATCTATGGATGAAGAGTGCTATGTAAGAGTTAGGTATTGAACCTATGCACATTAAAATAACAAAGTGTTCCTGAGTCAGTACAGTCCTCTTAACCTCATTTGACTCTTCCAGTCTTGTTCTCTGCCTCTTCTAGCTTTTTGGGTCAGTCCACACAATATTCAAGTGTTGTTCTGCAAGAGAAGTGGATGAGACTCTTAATTAAGCCCTGGGTGGTGGTGGTGGGGTTTTTTGTTTTTGTTTTCCTCTTCTCATGTAATGATATCATTAATGTGTCCCCTTTCCACTCAGCCACCTTGTATCCTTAGTTATTCTGCCAGGCCAAAATTCTGAGTAACAGCCTCCTTGTTTCCTGGTAGTGCACACTGCACAAGTTAAGGAAATATTCCTTAGGACAGGATAAGATGATAACTGAAAACAACGTTGTCGGGAAGTCCTATTCCTTTATAACGTGACAGAATGGGATTGTAAATGACAACTAGCTCCTATTAAGTAAATCCATTTTTGTGTTATTAAAAGCTGTAGTTACAGTATGAATTTTCTGGTAAGTGTTGGGATATGCCCACTTTTTCCCTTATGCTGAAAGAATGCATAAGCAAAAATAGTTATGGACGTGCTGGGAAAGAGACTGAGAACTCGTAGATAAGAATGAAGTTAAGTTTTTTCCCCCCTCAGAAAGAAAAGCTGCCTGCTAAAGTGTATCTTTGTTGTGTAACTTCTCAATGCTTGAACCCTAAAGTTTCCAACTAACAGAAGATTGGTGAGATTCTTTTCATTGTTTAAGTAGATCCAGATTTATTTAAATGAACTCTTTTTGACTTATATTTGCAGTCTTTCAAGTGATTAACCTAAGTCTGACAATGGCATAAGCTATATAATGTTTGGTATGAATGAAGTGAGGATTTCCTCCTATCTGGAGATTGTCTGTCTCCCCTTATGTGAGAGAGTAAAAAGTAGAAAAATGGTCTTGCTGGTATGATCTCATACTTGGCTATTGGTTATACTTTTAGACTTTTTTTTCTCCTCTCCTGTCCCTCCACCCACATTCTGTCAGGTTGTTTTGTATTGAAAGACAGAATACCGTAAAAAGTGTTTTGAGGTGTGCTATAGAGCTCTTTTGAAATACCTGTAACAAATCTTTTTATTTATGTAGTACTTTTATTGTGCACTTCATTTGAAGACTCTAGAGATTTGAAGACTAACTGTGAAATTTGATATGCAGAAGGTAAAAGATTAGATGTCACAGTAACCAACCATTGCTGCATGTTAGAACAAATAGGATTGTTTCTGAAACCATTTTTTCTGCTTTACAAAAACAATAAACTTTTCAATACATATTTATAAAGAACTAGACTTTTTTCATGTTTTAAAAAGTTTTGAGAGTCAGATTAATGACCTGAAACAAGGTTAAATTAAAGAGCACTGCTATTAAATGTATCAAACTTTATGGGGAGTCTGGAGAATACAGCCATGGTAACATCTTAATCTTTTTGTACAGACCTAATCACTCTAATGGAATATACAAAAGAGCATTTTAATAACTGCTATAGAGATACTGGTATACTAGTACTTTATTATCTGCCAGATACTTTATTTTCCCTATACATCTGCATGTATAAATATTATGGAGAGACAGTCTTCCCCTCCACCCGCCAATGAAGGTAACATACACTTATTGTAAGTATATTTCATAATTGATTTTTGCCCAGACACAGTTAAATTATTCAAGAGTCCTTTCCTTTTCAAATTCTGCATATGTGATCTATAGTCACTGGACAATTCTTTGCCCAAATTTGAGGTGATCCGAATGAGCTGGTTTTGATAGATGGGAGTAGGGTTCAGAAAAAGTGAATGCTTTTTTTTTTTTTTTTAATTGGTTGTTGTTGTTGTTGCCATACCTTATCTCAAAAATAGCTTTTCCTAAAAATTTCAATAGAGATTTGAAAGATCTTGGAAGGACTTTATGCACAAGCCCAATTTTGAGATCAGAAAAGGCACATTTTGGGAAGTGTTATTTACTGATTATTTTTGGAATCATGGAATAATTGTTAGGGCTCTAGGGAACTTTTTAAAAGGCACCAGGGGTCTTTTCCCTTGATTTAGTGGGAATTTTATTCAGCCCCACATTAGTGGTGAAGACTGAGGGACTGATCTTCCTCTCCTTTCTGTACCAGTGTAATTCCATTAACCTTCAGAGGAATTATGCAGTAGAGTGAAGTGGAGGATCAGGCTCCTAAAACTGAACTGGAAAAATCTAGGAGGGTGAAAAACTGGCTATTTTGAAGTCAATGGCAACATTCAGATAGAGACACAGGGAAAAATCCTGGCTCTAGGTCTTTTCCTTGCAAAGATATCCTTCGGAGTTCAGACTTATGTCCAGGCATGTTAACTCTGCATTTCCATTCATTCTGGTGTCCTTGAAGAGTTTAAATGTAACCTTCATTCTGAATTTCAGGCTTTCTAATGGTGGTTTAGTTTACCTTTTGTTTCTACTGGTGTCATAAACAGATAGTTAAGAGTTAATGCTTCCTTTACATGTAAAAGGTTAAGAAGCTCAGTAAACCTGGCTGACGCCTGACCAGAGGACAAATAAGGGGACAAGCTACTTTCAGATCTTGGTGGGGGGAAGTCTTTTGTTTGTGCTCTTTGTTTTGAGGGTGGTTCCCTCTTAGGACTAAGAGGGACCAGACATCAATCCAGGCTCTCCAAATCTTTCTGAATCTGTCTCTCATGTTTCAAACTTGTAAGTAACAGCCAGGCAAGGCGTGTTTAGTCTTATTTTTGTTTTCTCAACTTGTAAATGTTCCTTTTTGCTGAGAGGATTTTACCTCTGTTTGCTGTAACTTTGAACCTAAGGCTAGAGGGGGTTCCTCTGGGCTATATGAATCTGATTACCCTGTAAAGTATTTTCCATCCTGATTTTACAGAGATAATTTTTAGCTTTCTTTCTTTAATTAAAAGCTTTCTTTTTAAGAACCTGATTGATTTTTCCTTGTTTTAAGATCGAAGGAGATTGGATCTGGACTCACCAGGAATTGGTAGGGGAAAGGAGAGGGGAGTGGTTAAATTCTCCTTGTGTTAAGATCCAAGGGGTTGGATCGGTGTTCACCAGGAACTTAGTGAAAAAGCCTTTCAAGGCTGCCCAGGGAGGGGAAGGTTTTGGGGGAACAGGAAATGTTCCAGACACTGAAATTTCTGGATGGTGGCAGTGTTACCAGATCTAAGCTAGTATTAAGCTTAGAAGTGTCCATGCAGGTCCCCACATCTGTACCCTAAAGTTCAGAGTGGGGGAGGAACCTTGACAACTGGTGATGTTATCCTACCACAAACCTGTGGCAAGTGCACAACTGATATGAATTACTGGCTGTCCTGAGGAACAACATGGAGTGTTCTAGAGTAGCAGCCAGCAGGCAAACCTGCAGGATGGTAGATTCTGCAGGTTTCATACATGGAAACCAGGAGGAGGCGCGAGGGTGCCCTGGGAAAGCACAGATCCATTTTTACTGTGGTGGTTAGGGCACCCAGTGGGGAGTTTCGACACCCACGGTCCTGTCTCCTTGCTTCAATGACTGTTTATCCTTGATTGAAACAGCTTCAATGGGAGAGATTGAGGGAGCCCTGCATCAGGATATCCCATAGCTCAATGGTTAGATCATGCTCCTAAAGGGTAAGAAACCCTTGTTCAAATCCTTTCTCTCCCTCAGACAGAGGGGGGATTTGAATCCAGGTCTCCCACATCCCAAGTAAGTGCTCTAATCACTGGACTAAAATTCATAAAATGAGCACCGCTAGCAACAACTCCTCCTCCAGCTAGAGCTTGAATGGGACTAGATCTGGTAGGTGGCCTCAGGGCATGCCTACCAGATAGGGCCCTCACAGTGGAGATCCAGGTATTGACTGAGTTTAGGCACCTAAAGGGTTAGGCGGCAGCTGAGGGGAGTTTTATGGATCACAGTGGAGCCTAAGTATCAGAGGGTAGCTGTGTTAGTCTGGATCTGTAAAAGCAGCAAAGAATCCTGTGGCACCTTATAGACTAACAGACGAAGCCTAAAACTGGAACGTATGCATCTAAATCTGGAGTCTAGGCAGTTAAGTACCTTTGTGGATCTGGGCTTAATCCAAAACCCACAGAAGTTAATGAGACTTCAAATCTCAAACCGGGACTTCTGTCCTAATGCTCAATTACCTTGGCTTCCTTCTACAGTACATGTAAACCTCTGTAAATCTTAATCCTGCCCCTTTTACACACTTCAGTAATCCTTAGTGAGTACAGTGGGACTGGTCTCATCAGGAAATACTGCAGGATAGATCCCTATAATAGTCCCTTGTAGTAATGTGTCTTTAATGTTCAAACTGCCTGGGTCTCCTAAACTATAGAGAGTCTTGTGTTCATATTAGTTGTACAGGAGTTTGAGGGATTTTTAAATGGTGAGTTATAACTTAATAAACTGGGTTTATGCTTTGATGGCTCTGGGTAATGTATGTCTGAGAGGCAGTCATTATAAGGAAAATTGAATTACAGAGTGACTTTTTTTTTTATTACCAGCTACATTATTTTTCCCAGTCTGAGTGGATAAATTGTACTAGCTTATGTGATGACTATGTAATAGTGTTTCTCTAGTAGCTTTGAATAGCACATTTTTGTTTTTTTTCTAATATAATTGTAAACTTTTAGTGCTCACAATGAAGGATTAATGTTACAGTACCTTGAGCCAAAAAACCTGTGTGCAGGCACAGTGAATGCTTCCATATTTAAAAATCTGAGACCCTGTCACTATGCCAGCCCTGAGTCCCTACATCTCTGCTAACCCTGCCCTCTATCTCCCACCATTCCAGTTCTGTTCCTTTCAAAGATCTGTGAATGTACAGTAATCCTGAGCTACATACTTGCAAAATTGCAGTATATCCCCCCATCCTGCAAATTTGATGCTGCTTGTGTATCTGACTTCTGATCTACATACCCCCACCTTTCTAGTTATTTCTTGCCTACCATGATTCTGCTAATGCACCTAATCTGGATCTGCAGAGAAGTACCATTCCAGTTCTCCCCACACCTGGCTTCCCATTAGCTTCCAACACACCTATAGCTTGATCCAAATTGCACTGAAGTCGATGAAAAGATCACCATTATCTTTAATGGATTTGGATTAACCTACAGTCCTGATTTGCAGGTCCTCATCTTTCCAACCTTGGACCTTTTGAACAGAGACTAAAATTTTGTGCTGAACAGTTCATAATTGTAGTTTTGTGATGTGCAAAAACTAGGATGAAATCCTCAAATTCCATTTTACTTTGAACATATGGGCATGCTCCCACAAACACAATTGAGTATAATATTGTGAATAGTCGCAGTATTGTCCTATTCAGTAGTATGTGCACATTGTGCCTCTGTGACTGCGGTCCCAGGGGAGCCACACTGAGGTTACTTAATTAGGACAAACTGCAAAGAAGGGGACAGACAATTCCCAAAGTTAGTGGTAATTTCAGTACTTAGATCCATCAAGCTAGCCTCAAAACAGCTTCTACAATACCTAACTGGTTACCCAGAAGCCAGATCACAGTTCCCTTAAAGCAACCCAGGCTTAGGTCTCCACCCAGACACCCAAGTCAAATATGATGAGGATTACTGAAAATCTTATCATATAAGGAAGTTCTACCAATCCTAAAGACTCATTACCTCCCAGGTTAATGAATAGTCTGTATCTTACCCAAATACACACTTAGACAATTCTTATTAATGAAACTAAAATTTATTAAGAAAAGAGAGGGAGTATTGGTTAAAAGATCAGTATACACACAGGCAGGAGTACGGTTCTGAGATCAGGTTCGTAGTAGAGATGGTGAGCTTTGTAGTTGCAAAGAATTCTTTCAGAATTAGTTCATAGGTTATGGTCCAATATTCATATTCAGAGTGATCCAGATGGGACTGGAGATCTCAGTCTTACGACTCAAGCTTCCCCTGCATGAAGCATCAAACAGATCTGAGATGAAAGGATCAGATCCCAAGAGTCTTTTATACAGTTTTCTAGCAGCCTCTTGACCATTCTGTCTTGGGTGAACAATAGGCTTTTGATGTAACCGTCTATTTCCCAAACATCACCTGTAATCAACTACATGGATTAACAAGGTAATTTGTCCAGTAAGCAGTTCATATACAGTTTATCACAAACTTTAAGGAGACATATAGACAATGACATTATTTCACCCAACATTCAGCTAAATGTTAATATTCCCTTTGATTTCTGAATCAATAGCTATAGTAATAGAGAGGAACTGTCTGTTTACATGGCTAATATCTAACAAGATATAAGTAAACACATACAATTATGATCACCTCTAATTTTCTAACAATACAGGTTTACATTTCAAAGTTCTAGTCTATGTAAGATGGAAGGGCCCTAGTTGCAATTTACATACTTTTCTAACATGTCTTTTAGCCTGTGAGCTGCTTTCTGGCCATGTGTCACAGCCACCTAGCCCCCAAAAGTGTTTGTTAATTTTTGAATTAGTTTTTTAGCATAAAGCAAGTCAATATAACAATTTTTTGTAGGAGCGTTATCTTTCTCTGTGTATCCTGGGTCTTAATTATGACATCTGTGAAAGTAGAGAAAAAAAAATCTTAAAAATTCCCTCTAATTTAGTGCAGTGGTTCTCAACCTGTGATCTGTGGACTATATTTAAGGGGTCTGTGAAAGACTTAGACTGAAAACTGACTGAACAGAATTTAACTATATGTACAGAAAATAGTTTTCCAAAGGGGTCCACACCTCCATTTGAAATTTGTTAGGGGTTCACAAATGAAAAAAGGTTGAGAACCACTGCATTAGTGCATCTGATACTAGTGCAATTAGCAGAAGGAAAATGAGTTAACTATTGATTATCTGTAATTGGTTGTTTGCACTATTTTAGTTTATAACCTAGTAGAAGACATTTTTCAGTAAGGGAAAATTGTTAAGTATTAAGACACCAACTCAAAATACTTCATGCAGGTGTCACTATTTCAGGTAAAATTCCTTTTCTTTTGCATTTATAATTCTTCAATAAAAACTTGCTGCACTACATCTAAAGTCTGAAGAATATGGAGAGTGTCCAGTGACCTCATTTTGACCAGAGTTGTAGGTAACCATTTGCCTGGCATGTATGTGTGTATGTGTATGTGTTGGTCTATCTAACACCAGATGGGGCTGTTTGGAAGTCCTGCAGATAGCTCTGAAGCAACAGGGCAGCTACAGACCTTGCCTCAGCACTCTGAATTTGTTCCAGCTACCATGTGCAAAGTGGCATTCTTTTTTGTTGTACTTCAGTCACTGCTTCAGTTTGCCGTATGACCTGTATTCCTTTCTGTAGTAGCTGGCGGGAGCTAAGATTGTAAATCTTCTTTTTGGATGACTTTGTGAATAGCCTCAGCTTTCCAGACAGTTTTCCACTGTAGCACTGAGAGCAGGGAGGTGATTTGCCTGAGCATGTGTTCTCAGTGATGAAGGCCCCATATATCTGCATGAATCAAATGTGTCCCAGTATCTTTTTCAGAGAGACACGTTTAAGCTATGGGAATTTTAGTTGGAGAGGGACCAGTCTGATAATACTGTAGTGTGAACGTAGCTTGGGAAAGCAAGTAGAGGATGTTAAATGACACTTCATTATTTTATTTGTTAATTTGATGCTGAAAGGAGTGGTAGTGATCTGAGGGGATACCTGCTAGGACTTGTTTGCCTGTCAAGGGCCTGTATAGTAAGCGGTGCTCTCTCAGGTAAACCTCAGAAATGCTGAGTCCCTGACCATTGGGGAAGACAGCCATCATTACCTTTGGTAGTAAGACCAGGTTAAATTGGATTGGATGCACAATGAGAAACCTTATGGCCTTATAGAATGGAGGTTGGGAGAGGACTAGAAAGCTCCTTCACACGTGACACACTGCCAGCTTTTTCTTCTACATCAGGGCTGCTCTCCCCTTTGTCACTTCATGGTTAGCTTCTGGGGTAGGAGGAGGTAAGACTGGCTTCACAAGGAGACTGGGCATGTGTGATGAAGTGTTCTTAATGTTTCCTCAGAATACTGTGTGGGTGCCTCAGTTTCTCCTATGCATTTCTTAAGTCTCCAGTGTGCATAAATTGCCGACACTTTGTATCCTAGCAACAAATGGCTGGGGCCCTTCCTCCCCCTTGAAAGGGAATGGCTAAAGGTGAACAAAGAGATCAGGTGACCTCCTGGCCCAGGAAAGAGACAAAGGCCAGAAAGGAGGGGCTGGAGGGGATTTCAGTTGGGAGCTGGCTGGGGACAGGAAGTGAGGGTTTGCCTCGCTGGGCCCCAGAATGGACCCAGCTGAAGGGTCCGTTTCTCTGTGACTACAAGCTCTGTTTTAGACTGTGTTCCTGTCATCTAATAAACCTCTGTTTTACTGGCTGGCTAAGAGTCACGTCTGATTGCAAAGTGAAGTGGGGGTGCAGGACACTCTGGCTTCCCCAGGATCCCGCCTGGGCAGACTCGCTGTGGGAAGTGCATGGAGGGGCATATGCTGAATGGTCCAAGGAGAGACCCAGGAGATGAAGCCATGTGAGCTTCTTGCCCTAAAAACAGTCTGCTCCAAGGGAGAGGAAGCTCCTCAAAGTCTTGACTGGCTTTGTGGGGAGCAGTTCCAAGGCATCGCCCGGGGACTCCGCAACAGCCTGTGAGTCAGTGGGAAACTGGAACTCGAATGGGGAGCTGAAAGGGGAGACTAGAACTGACTGTGCAAGATGAGATGCCTAAGAAGTGGAGATTGTGACTGAGTAGGCAAGGAGAATTGATCTGAGGAGAGGAGGCAGAGGTGGGGAACAGAAACTACTGGGTAAAGGACAGGTTGTAGGGGACAGGGCAGAAGGGATCAATCTTGTGGAGAACAGGCAGAAGTCTGTAATCAATAGAGCACATTTTCTTCTAGAGCCAGGAATGGAACACAAGATTACTGAGTCTCAATATTCCTATGCTGTGAGCAAGTATCTCTGAAACTCACTGGCAAACTGTGTGTCTCATCTCCCTCTAGTGTTTGTCATAGTCTATGGGGACCATCTACTCCATTAGCTCAAGTGGCAGAGGTTTGTGCAGTGGATCTACAGGTTCCCACCCTGCTGATGAACGATGTGGGTGTCTATGATGCCACATGATGCAATTTCTGTTGTTTTCAGTTTGCTTTTTAAAAAATATAAAAAAGTACACACACACATTTACGTTAAATGAACATTCAGGTTGCAAAATCAAACACTCAGAAGTTAGGAAATGCCTGAATTAAGGTTGCCTGTGCAACTTCAATTCAGCCCTCTCGTGTGCATGCATTGTGATATAGTCTTTAATTATATGATCATATATTTTTTCCACAGGATCTGAGTCTCATTCAGTGCATGGTACACAAAGTGCTAATTTGATGAGCAGCTATTCAATATTTTGTTTTCTCATTGTTCAGTGCATGGACCTATGCCTGATTTACTATGCACCACTCAAACCCTGCTCTTAATACGGAATTAATTTCCTCATGGGCATTTTTATGTCACTCAGGGCTGTTGTATTTGAGTGATTCACAAGTACTAATTAATTTATTTTCACACACCGCTAAGAGATTATCCCCATTTTACAGAGAGGAGACTGAGTCTGTGACAGAGTGAACTGTCACATGGTGAAGGGTCAGATTGTGGGGAAAGAAAATAAAAATCCAGGCAGTTGTAGGTGGTCCAGTCAACCAAAATCTCCTTAGGGACTGCCAGGACTAGCAGTCGTCTGGGACCTATATAAGGCAGACCCAGTTTATTCCAGAGGGGGCAGGAGAAGAGAAATTTTAAGGGGTGTGCTTCTTAACAGATGATGTAGTGGAAGCTGGGAGTGTGGAGATTGACAAGTAACCCAGGAAAGCTAAAATGGAGCCTAGGAGCAGGGTGGAGACCCTTGCCAGATCCTTGAAATAGAACGTACTGAACCAGCGAGTGTTTAGGCATGGGTTGGGCTGGGCCTTGCCTCTTTTTAAAGGTAACTTGAACTTGGGTTTCTTGAAAAGAAAAAAAGTTTTACTTATACTTGAGAAACATGGAACACATAGAACTTACAGAATCTAGGACTAAAAGTGAACGGGGTGTTAAGCGTATCTGTACTGCTACTTTTTTGTTGTGTGTGTTCTCTCCCCATTTTTCAGGTCATCCTGGCCAATCAGGCAATAATCTGGTGATAAAGGAATTGTTTATATACACAGTTAGTGCACAGCCAGCTGTGGTGTAAATCTTCCTTTCACTAGTCCCTGCTGTGCAGTAACTGTCTATGTGTACTCTGCTGCTGTGCACTAAAAGTTCCTTAGTGTGCTTTGATCTACCTGTGAAGAGTTTGGTTTACGTGACAAGACTAGCATCATATAGGAATTCTATCGGTAGAGGCAAGGTAGGATCCAGCCTTCAATGACCATAAAGATGAAAATGTCCTTTCTCTTTCTGTAATAATCCCTTGCCTCATTCACTGTACATCTTCCAACTTCTGTAACAAATGAGTTGGGGTCCTATAAACAGCTTCCTTCACACACAATCCTGAGTCATCTCAAGAACTGGTCTGAATGAGGTAGCCATCTTGTATAAAATATAGTATGTGATCATGCAACTAAAGAATGTACTGTAATGCATTTGTACGGGGGTGGGGAGAGGTGAACTAAGATTTCACAGGCAGTCTTGATTCTGCAGTCTTCTTGTAGCCATTTTGTAACCCGGATCCAAGAGACAAGGTCAGTGAGGTAATATCTTTTATTGGACCAATTTCCGTTGTTGGAAGAGACAAGCTTTGGGCTGCACAGAGCTCTTCTTCAGGTCTGGGGAAGGAAATCAGAGTGTCTGAGCTAAATATAAATTATGACAGATTGTTAAGCATAAATCACTTAAGCTAAAGTGGGCAATGGAGGGTTAGATTGTTATGCATAAGGTGTTTACACATGCTGTAGGACACCATTTAAAATGAAGTAGACAATGAAAAGTTAGCAGGCAGTGGGATGAGTTACAAATTGTAATGAGCCATAAAACCAGTGTTCCTGTTAAGTCCATGGGGTTTTTTTTGTGTTTAGCGAAGTTCTGAATTTAAGTTCCCAAGCTTGCCTTTTGAAATTGTTGTGCAGATTTCCTCTAAGGATGAAGACTTAAGGTTGGTTATCGAGTGATCACTTTGTGAAAAGTGTTCATCCTTGGGTGATACTGTGGTTTTTCTCTTTTATCATTTTTCTGTGTGAGTTCATTCGAGAGGATAGTGATTGTTTAGTTACACCCACCTAGTAGTTGTTAGAGCATTTAATGCACAGATGAGGTACACCACACCTTGTAATAGGCATGTGTAGGACCTATGATTCTTGAAAGGTGTGTTGGGGGTATTGATCATTGTTACCGAAATATCAGGTCTGCCTAGCTGAGAGCCAATAACAGCCTGACAGGGATAAGGAAAAGATGCTTTATCCTGCAGAAGAAAGGAGAGCCCCATACCTTGGTACAAAAGACTCTGCCTCACACAAATTTCACAAACTTTTTATACGCTTTCAGACAAAGACCCTTGCGTGTTAACACTTGATTGGTAGGTGTCAAATCCTGTTATCTGGTTAGTAAAAACTGGTTTGAAGCAAGTTTTCTCTGCTTTGAGGCAGAAGAGAGAAGATAGTTCAAAAGTTCAGGTTACTGTGTACGTGAGGCTTCTGCTTCCCTCTAATGGCCAAACCGTTAGTTGTTAGGACGGTTACCAGTAACTTTCACAGTCCCCCCTTCAGGCCTGACAAACCCAAATTGTCAGGCCCGTTACGTAATTTACGATCAAGCTGAAGAGACAGATACTGGGTTTTCTTACGAACAGCAGAGCCTTTGGTTACAGCATTACGCAGACATTTTGCACATTGCATTACTACCCAAACAATACATAGGAAGAACAGGAAGAAAATAATCCATTTAACAATTGTACGGAAGAGGCCAGTAAACCATGACCGAAGGTCTGGGAAGAGGTCCTCAAAACTAAAGGTGTGATCAAGAGACACAGCATGGAAAACAACAGCAGCATTCTTAATAGCTTGTAAATCCTTTTCAATTAAGCCAGAGTGATTAACATAAAAACAGCATTTTCCCCCAATGCGAGCACAAGGCTCCCGTAATTCAGCATTCATGGCATCTAGCACATGTCTATTTTGCATAGCCACTTCTGCTACTTCATCAATCTGTCGTTGCAACTTTTGAAAAGCGTCTATTGATGCATTAGCTGTTTTTCCAAGCTCTGCAGAAATGTTTACAATTGCTTTTTCTAGTTCAGCTACCCCCATCCCAGGAATGAGCGCACGAACAAAGGAATGGAATCCTGTCTGCCTGACAACTAAGGGATTCTCAGCGTGCTTGGTTCTAGTCCTTATGGAGGGGGTAAAAAGCTTGTGAGAATAGCTTCCCAGGTTGACAATCTGACTAGAATCTAATGTGTTTGTTAATTTGGACATCAGGCAACACCCGGGCCACACCACACCGACCCTGCCAACTGGGAGGGAGAGCGTTGTAGGCGCTATGGCCACAGATAAAATACAAGCCGGGGGTCTCCAAATAGAGGTTAAGGGTATTACCCGTGACTCGGTGGCAACAGGTCACTAACACATCCCACTGCTTGGGGGTACCTATTATATGGTCCTGGCGGCTCCAATGGGAGATATTTAAGCGTCCCAGGGCATGGGTGGCATTTAGGATACCCCCACAATACTTAACAGCAAACAAATTGGCTGTAAAACTTGCAAGCGATCCCATAGGTTGTGGGCATCCAGACACCTTTTCAAGGGATGGGTGAGGCAACACAACACCAGAGTAAATATTCATATAAAACGTATGTGTGCCATTTATGGAGCCCAGCGGGAGGAACGAGGGGAACCATTTCCCTTGATAAAGAATGCCTGTTGATCTTACAGTAAAAGCCCCATGTAGGAGGCAAGGGGGCGTCTGGGTGTTCTCAAAAGTATTTAAAGGGGAAAAGTTCTGGTTCCGACATCAAACTGAAGGGTTTGGTCACAGGCCTCAAGGGGAAGGTAGCCTACCTCTTTCCCAATTCCTTTAGTATTTTCCAAACAAAGGGGCAGGTTATACCCAATTCCAAGAATATCAAAAAGAGGGACCCCTTAGCAGCCCAGTAATAATGCCAAACTTCAGACACCTTCCCATATTTATCATACTGGTATTCTCCTACCCATGCCCATCCAGTTTTTCGTACTACCTGCAAGGAGAGTACTTCGGAGAGATTTGCAGGAACAGCCCACAACCCTATTCCTTCTTCAGAATGAGTTTGGTGGCACAGCCAGCAATCAGACAGGTGTCCCAATGTGGCCAGTCACTGTCAAGATCCAACCGCTGGGTGGGGGTTGGCATGTACAAAGAGCAAACTAAAAGCAAATAACCATTGTACCACCACCCAGAAATTCATCGTCAGTAAAGTCTCAGGATTTATTCCGTCGGAACAGGAGCTTTAGTCCCTTGAGAGGCTCAGCCTTCCAGGTATCGTCTGCTTCAGGCTCTTCCGGGTCGCGGTGTGAAGTGCTGGCGGGGCTCCCTCGAGGTCCGGAGTCGTCTGCTTCTGGCCCCAGCCTAGGCGCTAGCTTGACTCGGGTGTGATGAATCCAAGTGTTTTGCTCTCGCACTCGAATTGCAGTGTGGGAAGTAAGAAGGACTTGGAAGGGGCCCACCCACCAGGGTTGGAGAGGCTCATGTTTCATGCTCATCTTTCACATAAGCCCAGTCTCCTGGAGTGATCGGATGGGCAGGGACATCAGCGGGTAGGGACTGAAACTGAGCTGCGTACCTGTGGAGAGAGGTGAGAGTAGTTTGGAGGGAAACAACATATCTGGTTAGTTCCTTGTCACCTCAAGTGACTAAATCAGTCACAGGTCCTGGATCAGCAAATCCGGTGTATGGCCTGCCAAATAAAAGTTCAAAGGGTGAGACATGGAGCCGTCCTCTGGGGGCAGTTCGAACTGCCAGAAAGGCCAGAGGCAGGGCCTGAAGCCATTTTAACCCAGTCTGAGCACACAGTTTAGAGAGTTTAAGTTTCGAAGTCTGATTCATTCTTTCCACTTGTCCCGAAGATGGTGGTCTCCAAGGGGTGTGTAAAAGCCAGGTAATACCCAGGGCCTTTGCAAGGGCCTGAATAACCTGGGCAGTGAAATAAGTTCCTTGGTCGGAGTCAATAGACCTAGGAGGGCCAAACCTAGGAATGATATGGTTCAAGAGGGTTTTCCCTGCTTTCAAGGCAGTTGCTCGTCTAGTCGGGAATGCTTTGATCCAACCAGTCAGTTTGCACACAATTGCAAGAAGGTATTTGTAGCCTTGGCACTTAGGCATCTCTGAATAGTCAATTTGGAGTCGTTCAAAGGGCGTGTATGCCCATAACCTGGCTTCGGGGGGGCCTTTAGGTTTTTGCACAGATGTCACAGGTAGCAAGGACCTGTTTAGCTTCCTGGAATACTCCAGGAGCATACCAAAGTCTATTTAAGGTAGCTGCCATAGCTTCTGCTCCACCGTGTGTTTCCTGGTGTAGTTTAAGTAGGGCAAGCCGCAAAGCAGCTCAGGGCAACGCCCTTCTTCCATCTCGTAGTTGCCACTCCCCCCTTGGCGTTTTAGTGGCCCCCATACTCTCCCAATGCTTAACTTCTAATGGCTCAGGGGTAGAAGGGACCAGGACTGGAGTTGGTGGAAGAGAGGACGTGAGCGCCATCTGGTGGGCCACATAAGGCTGTAGGGAAGCCGCTCTTGAAGCTGAATCGGCCAATCTGTTGCCACAGAGGATAGGATCATCTCCTTTCTGATAGGCCCGCACATGGACGATAGCAATCTTAGATGGCAAATGAATAGCTTCCAATAATTTCAGGATCAAGGGCCCATGTGCTATCTTAATGCCATTGGAGGTGATAAACCCGCGTTCTGCCCACAGTTGGCCTGTGGCATGGCAAACACCAAAGGCATACTTCGAGTCAGTGAATATGTTTACCGACTGACCTGCTGCCAACTCACATGCTCGGGTGAGGGCCATCAATTCTGCCGCCTGGGCTGAGGTGGAGGGTCCCAGTGGAGCAGACTGCAATACCTCAAACTGAGTAGTAACTGTGAATCCAGATACTCGCTGGCCCTCCACGACCCGTGCACAGCCATCTGCGTACAGCTCCAGTTCAGCATTCAGAATGGGCACATCTGAAAGATCTGAGTGAGGTTTTTCTTGATGTTGTATTACCTGAAGGCAATCATGTGAGGGCTCATGCTCGTTGTCCGGGAAAGGCAACAGGGTGGCAGGGTTCAGGGTATGGCACTGTTCAATTTTCAAGTTGGTCCTAGATAACAAAGAAACTTCCAAGTGTGTTAGTCTCTGACTGGTTAAATGCTGAGTGCCTTTTTGAACCAACAGCTGTTGGGCTGCATGTGGGGTCTGTAGGGTAATCGGATGGCCCAAGGTAATCTTTTCTGCTTGGGGTACCAGGAGACCAGCAGCGACCACTGCTCGGAGGCAGCCAGGAAAGCCTTGTGCTACAGCATCCAATTTTGGGGAATAATAAGCCACAGGTCGTTCCTTAGGCCCAAAGGTCTGTGTAAGGACACCGGAGGCCACCCCTAGCCGCTCATGTACATAAAGAACAAAAGGCTTTTGATAATCGGGGAATCCAAGGGCTGGGGCTGAGGCCAAAGCTGTTTTAATTCCCTGGAAGGCTTTTATAGCCCCAGAGTCCCAATGTAGGGGTCCCTTGGCATCATGAGTGATCAGTTCAAAGAGGGGTTTTGCCATCTCCCCAAAGCCTGGAATCCAGGAACGGCAGAATCCTGCAAGGCCTAGAAATCCCAGCATTTCACGTTTTGTCTCTGGTCGGGGAATATTGAGGATTGACTGGATATGGAGGCTGGATAACGCCCGATGCCCCCGAGTGAGCACATGACCAAGATAGGTGACCCTATCTTTAGCAAACTGAAGCTTAGAAGGAGATACTTTATGTCCCTTCTCTGCCAAGCAGTTTAGCAGGCAAATAGTATCCGTTTCACATGTTACCTGATCCGGGGAACAAACCAGGAGGTCATCCACAAACAAAAGATATGTAGACCCACCCAGTAAGTTGGTAGTAGCCAAATCACGTGCCAGGATGGAGGAGAAAATAGTTGGGGACTCAACATATCCCTGGGGTAGCCGAGTCCAGGTCAGTTGTTCTGCTCTCCCGGTCTCTGGGTCCGTCCATGTAAAGGCAAAGATATCCCAGCTGTCTCGATCTAGGGGAATACTGAAAAAGGCATTACACAAGTATATTACTGAATAGCAAGCAGCACCTGCTGGAATGGCAGTCAGGATAGTGTGGGGATTAGGCACCACATTGTGTCTAGCCTGGACGACTTTATTCACTGCACGCAAGTCCTGGACAAATTGGTATACCGGTTTTCCCTCTGGATCCAGGTCAGGTTTTCTAACAGGCAGGATGGGGGTGTTGAAGGGGGACTTAGGGCAAACCAACACTTCCAACCGTAGGAATCTGTTGATAAGATTCCGGTGGCCCAACAGAGCTTCTCGGGGGATGGGATACTGATGAATTCGAGGAATGTCAGTGTCTGGCTTCAGGGTTATTCATACCGGCTCTGGCCGGAGAGTGCCTCTGAGGTCGGGGCTGTCGTCCGGTACGTTGGTTTGGGCACTCTCTTTTCCAGTGACCAAGCTGCTTACAGTAATGACATATCTCATTAGCACAGCTTGGGTCCCCCCCCCCCCGTGATCCGCTTTCGGTTGCCACCTGGGGGGTACCCGCCTCTCCCCTTGTTTCTCACTCCCAGCGTTTACAAGGGCTGCTAGCATCCTCACCTGTTTGGTCTCTTGTACTTTATCTCTTGTGTGATACACACGGGTGGCCACGCTTACCAGTTCCTCCAGTGATTTTCCCTCAGCGTCCTCGAGCTGCTGCAACCGCTTCTTAATGTCTGGGGCTGACTGAGAGATAAAAACAAGCCTGACCATGGACTGCGTGTCCGTAGCCTTGGGGTCTATGTTAGTATAAGTACAAAATGCGTTACAAAGTCTCTCATAAAAGTCGGAGGGGTGTTCTTCTTTCCCTTGTACAGTATTATGGACCTTAGACCAACCTAGAGTTCTTTCTCTTGCTTGTTTTATACCTGTCAAAATATAGTTTAGGAATTTCTTTAGATTTGCCTGGTTGGTTGAATTATTCGGGTTCCATTGAGTAGGGTGAGTAAGAGCTATAATATCACGCCCATCACCGGCAGCCTCCGCAGCCTCTCGGGGCCCCCTTCGGACCCGCTCTTTCTCCTCCATACGTAATAGACAGTCTAAAAGTTGGCCTCCATCTTGCCAATCAGGATTATGAGACTGAAAAATGGCACGGAATCGCCTAAGAACGACGTCTGAGTAGTCTCTAAGGTGAGGCGTAGTGGTTTGCCAGTTCATAAGATCTGCAGTAGTAAAAGAGACATGGACATAACGGTCTACCACATTCCCATCCGTTGTGGGAACTGGGATGTTCCGGAGGGGTGCCTGGATATTAACTATTTCTTCCCCATAGAGTGCTCCCTTTCTCTTATGGGACAGACTAAGGACAGTGAACAGAGAAGAAGTGTACCCACTACCCGTCGCTCCACTAGTTGATTCATCAACTTGAACTGTGGCTTCCTCAGTTTTAGGTGACAGGGCCGCTGTCTCAGGCCCTTTAGAGGAGGGAACCAGGTCCACCACTGCCGGGGGTGGCTGTGGTCAAGGACAATACGGGGGGGAGGGTCTCCTCCCAACAATTGGCTTCGCGAGGGGCACAGGCTTTCGGGAATAGAGGGGCCTGGATTTGTACCATCTTCAAGCGACAATGAGCCTCATCGTCCCACAAAAACCAATAGTCCATTTGACCTGGCACCTGATTCTCCAGTATCAGGCGCAAAGGGGTTAAATGAGTCGGAATATCAATGGAGCCCAACTCAGGCCATACAGTTCCCAGGGCTGGCCAATCCTAGGTGCAAAGTTGTAAAAAGTGCTTCCTTGACATCCCTTTTTGAACACTGGGCAGGGGCCATTTACTTAACATATAATCCAAAGGGCCTATCTTTAGAGGGTTTACCCAGAGACCCACCCATCTGTCTCCTGACACTCAAACAGAGAATTACACAGAGAGCAGAGGGAATTATGGTCTAATCCAGAATTTTCTACCTCTATTACACTGACCGCTACAGGAGATGGGACAGAAGGATCTCAATTTGACCTCAGATCTTCATCACACGCTATGGCTTCCACCCTGAGGAATTACGAACGAGAGGTTCAGTTCCGCCCACACACCTAATGCCCAAATGTACAGAGCAGAAAAACAGTAACTGGTTAATTAAACAGAACAGAACCAGAACCAGATATCCTATTAGGGCTCACCTTATCGGAGCACGAACCCCAGGGGCCGCGGTGAAGTGAGGAAGAGGGACTAAACACCCTGGTGACGCTGCTCCTAGTTTGCCGCAGCCGTCCGGAGTCCAGTGTCTGAGCTAGGAGAGTCCCATCTGGGTCACCAGAAACTGTTACTGAAATATCGGGTCTGCCCAGCTGAGAGCCAATAACAGCCTGACAGGGATAAGGAAAAGATGCTTTATTCTGCAGAAGAAAGGAGAGCCCTGTACCTTGGTACAAAAGACTCTGCCTCACACAAATTTCACAAACTTTTTATACACTTTCAGACAAAGACCCTTGCATGTTAACACTTGATTGGTAGGTGTCAAATCCCGCACTCTATCTGGTTAGTAAAAACTGGTTTGAAGCAAGTTTTCTCTGCTTTGAGGCAGAAGAGAAAAGATAGTTCAAAAGTTCAGGTTACTGTGTACGTGAGGCTTCTGCATCCCCCTAATGGCCAAACCGTTAGTTGTTAGGAGGGTTACCAGTAACTTTCACATCATCATAGTAGTGAAGTTGAGTTGGTGTATCCTGGTCTGTGGTGACCTTGTTTCTGACTATGAACGTGGTGAGGTTGGGAAGCTTGTCCAATAAAAGATATTATCTCATCTATTTTCTCTGTTTCAATCTAAATTCTGGCATTTTCTAACTCTTTAGTGTTGACTTTGGAACACTAGTGTTCTGTTAATGTAATTGTGTAAAACATGTCTATAAGATAATTAAAATGACTGTGTGCCATTTTCATGCTCTTTTGAGGACTTAGCAAAATCCAAAGTATATTTTAGACTATTATACAGTAACTAGGAAGCATTTTCCACATGTGTATTGAGATAGATCATAAACTTCAACAAGCCTGCCCTATTATGGATGAATTCTCCTAGCACAGAGGAATCCCTGATAAGCATGATGCCACCACATCAAACTCTAAGGGGCAAGAATAGCCAGTATTATACTAGTGAACACTTACCATAAAAAGCTTTTGAAAGGATAGTTTAAGCCAATCTCAAATTATTGTTTTTGGAGGAAGTGTACCTCGCCCCCTATCCCTCCTGGGAAGTTACCAGATAACTGCATGCTGTGGGCTTTCTTGCACCTTCCTTTGGAGCATCTGGTAATGACCACTGTCCGACACAGGATTCTGAATGACACAGACCAGTGGTCTGATCCAGTCTGACATATCCTATGTAATGCCCGCTGAGGAGATATCGCAAACTAAGAAAACTAAAACAGCTCTTAGGCTGTTCTGACTTGAGCTGGAAGCCAAATCAATTCCTAGCGTTGGGGAAGCTAAAAGTGGCATGTAGCAACCTATGTTCCCCCTCTCATTAGGTGTACCCCTCACTCCTTTGGCACACCTCAGAATCTGACCTACAGATCAGTCCTAATCCAGTCATGAAGACAGAATTCTCATTAAAGTTAATGTAAGTTTTGCACAAAAGAATCAAGGGCAAAACACTGCCCAGAATGTGTCCTACATTTTTATACAACAAACAAGAACATTGCTATAGGCTTCTTTACACTTGAAAGTTCTAAATATTTTAAGACACATCTGTTACTAAACTGAGGCATCATGTTTGAAAGTACTCACATTCACTATTTAATGAGATGTACCCAGAATGAAACTACTGGAATTAGACAAATACACACATCAGTAAAAACAACATGACATACCACTGAATTGGAATAAACTCAGTAGTGGCAGTTTTTCTGTGGGCATTGAGTCCCACAAAAATAAAATAAAACTAAAGCTTACGAGATGGGGAGCTGGTAGCACCTCCTATTATTAGGCTGCCTAACACTTTCCAATAGAAAAGATTCTTGTGACCTTTTTCAAGAAGTTCGAATGCCTGCCACATATGATCTCAGATTACTTGGAACTGGTTGAGCACATTTATCCATCAGGTTCCACAGACAGGATTCACCTGTGGAGTCCCTCCCCCTCCTTAAAGAGAATGTCCCTTTCCTTTTCATATCATTTTAATAACATTCTCTTTCTTCAACTCTTTCTGCCATCCCCTCAGTACCTGTTTCAAAAGCTCTTTGATGTTATTGGGCTTTTTTAATTAAAAACTGCTGCATATTGGTAAGCATTTCCTTTCAAAATTAAAAAAAAAGTGTGTGCGCATGTGTGATGGGCTTGTCCTCTTGAATATTATCATATGTGGAGTTCCCTTATACTGAAGAGCTTCTCAGAGGGATATCCCTCAAAGAACTTGTGCTCGCGTATAATTGTGAACAAGATAGAGCTAGAAGCCTACTTTAAAGAGCACAAGTCTCCTGGACCCTGCTGTCTTGCTTCAGGTAAAGGATACTAAACAGATGGCTTAAGTTGAAACTCAGTGAAAATCAGTTTGAAAGACACTCACTGTCCATTTCTTTCTGAAGGAGAAGACTGAGAATTGTGGTGAAATTAAAAATGGGATCTAGATGAGTTATCACATAAAGACATGAGCATAGAGGTTAGTTGGTTTTTGACTAAGCTTAACATTTCTTTAGTCTCCTGTGCACCATGGAAACATGCCTATTACAAGAAAGCATCCTGTATTATTCTATGTAATATACCACGGAGGACAACACTTACTAACAGTTGATATTTCTGGCACCACTAAGGATTACTGTTGCTGCCACTGAAGGATTATGGTATTTTAAAAATTGAAACAAAAATTACTAATGCGTAGACAACTCATAAAGCAGTTTGCGTGGCTGAGATTGGTGTTTGCAGGTTCCACGTCCCCACATCTTCCTTTAGTTGTTGCTGTGGAAAAATACTGATCCCAGAAGTCTCCTGCTTGCTGTGTAGAAAATATGTTGTCTGCTTCTGTTTCTTCATGGCAAACGTAATACATATTTTGAATTCCTCTCCCCACCTCCCATACTTTATTTTAAAGGAACTGAAATCAGATGAATCTTAAGTGGCTTTAGAAAAATTAATTGTTTACATTAGAATGTCTTGATGTTACAGTATTATCTGTTTACTGAGAAGAGAAATATATGCCCCCCTCCGAAGTTAGTCTTATAAAATTCTGTTCCATAGATCTGCAATGAGTTGCTAAAAACCATTTTCAGGACTCTGTGTATGCAGGATTCCCAGGTTCATATAATTATTTAATCACTCTTGGCCCTTTTTACCCAACAGAAAGATTCCCAGTTTCTTTACATCTTTGGTACAATTTTGTCATGTTACTTTAAGTAATGGTGAATCGTGTGGGATAATATGGAACCCAGTGTGATGGGTAAAGCGGGCATTTCCTTTTATCCTACCTTACTCAACAGCCTTCCATTTAATGAGGTTTAGGCACTTGCAAGGGATACATATTCTGCACGTATCTGTGGTAACTGAAAATGGCAGACATGCCAATTCCCACGCATATATCTACTATTGCACTATATTCATCTATATCTGTATCCATAATTCATTGCATCTTTCCAAGTTCTTTAAGCCTGACACCAGTTTCTGCACATTGGACTTGAAAAAGTTTTATATTGTGGTGATTGTCAGCTAGGCTTCACTCTTGATAGCAGTATTTTATTTGTGCGTTAAAAACCTCATATTATCTAACAATCATTGGTTCCATTATATATATGTCATTAAGGACTTCCTTGTGCAGGCTTCCCCTATCACTGGCAGCAGTGTGGGGGGAGAGCTGCCAGTGGGCTGATAATCCTAAGGGGCAGAGAAGGGAATAGATGGGGGCTGGGCTGTGCAGCCCCTAATAAGCTGCTCAGTACCAGAAAGGGAAGCAAGCCGTGTCAGAAAAAGGCCTCCAAGGAGCTGGGGGGATCATTTTATGACCCTCAGAGTTGCAATTCAGTCCCTAATTTGCTCTTGGAATAGCACACCTTTGCTCTGTCCTTTACTTGGGGTAGATTACAAAGTACTAGTGCAGAACATCATAACACACTGCTCAGTGTGAATCAGGCTCAATATTTGGTATATATTTCAAACAAACTTTTACTGAACATCTGAAGTCAAATTAGGGATCTTACATTATTATTGTGTATTTCCATAACTTCTAGGAGTCCTGCTATGTTTCCAGATCTCTTAAAGATAAGAGATGAGGCTTATTAAATGAATGATGGAACAGGAGCAACTCACAATGAGATGACAATGAAATAATTCACTTCTAAAGGATAATTCTGGCTCTGGGGTACGGTAGTACCTACTAAAATCTAAAATGAATAGGTAGAACTGAAATTTAAATAAATGTAGTGATATGAGGTTTTAAAAAATAACCTGAAGTTTAATTTAAGACCAGCAGGAAATTCAAAGTTATAGCTTCATGAATTTAAGATGCTCAGATCACATGCAATTCCTGTGTCATCAGTAGAAGTGTGGTTTTTTTCCACTTATTTTAGAGGTGAATTTACCACTGTTCTATATCAAGCTACTATCTATTTCTTATTATTCTATATTCTTCAGATTACAAATACAAAATCAGGAAACAGGCTTAAAATCTTATACAATTTAATGTCACAACCTTTTAAGATGCCAGCACAGTTGGTTTTATTCTGCATTTAGTGTTGGCACATTGAAATATGTATTTTAAAATGTAAAATTTAACACCACAGCCATTAACACAAAATAGTGTACAGCATATATAAAAAGGTGACAAGATACATTTACTTTGACCACAAAGAGTTGGAAGTTCCTCGGCCAGGTTCTGTGCCATGAATTCCCAATCTGCTGGAGACTTTGTTCTGTCCAACCCAATTCCAAAACCCAACAGGAATAGCACTTTCTTGGCAGTGCTTCACAGCTGTATATGCATAACTGAGATGAGAATTTGTTCCCCTTGACATTAGAGCTTGTAAAATCTCCTCCATATTGTAGTATTACTATGTCTTTCCTCTGACAGAGATCTGCTGGTATAACTGACGCTGTTTAGCCTGACGTGAATTTGAACTGGGGACCTATAGTGCAATAACTATGAGCCCCTAAAGTGTGAACTGAAGCATTGGGTCTTAGTTGGCTGCTGTTGCTGATTCATTAAACTCTTACATTATCCAGCCACTCAGTGGGATGGTGCTTCGGGCAATGGGAAGTGCGAGTTACGTTGTCAGAAGGTGTGGAAGAAAAATGAATCACTAAGAATACATGAAAATTGCTCTGTTTGGAAATAGGCTTGGGGTAGCTGAGCTCTCTAACTCCTGCTACTCTGTTCCCTCTTTGCAGCTGGTATCACTAGCCTCTTGGTTCCTAGCATTGCCTTATTACTGTTGGTGAGAGAGTCTTCTTCCTTGCAGCACCAGGGTCAGGAGATGCCATTGTCTCTCTTACTGATATTCTTCCCTGGGCATCGCTTGCTTGCCCCTCATACTTTTGGTCCCTGGAATAGTGTGATGGGGTTAAAGGGCGACCGCAGCACCTGCCCCCAATCTCTGGGTTAGGGTCACAGGGCAAGATGTGTGAGTAAAGAGGAGACTGAGCTGTGCTGTATAATGGGATGGTGCCCCATCACTGCCACACTCCCTCCTGGCTCCTACAGCAGCACAGGCTCCCGACCGACTCACCTGGCCAAAAAAGGAGTACAGGGAATGGGAGGAGGGCGCCTACTACCATCTTGCTGCAGTTACATTTAGTGCCCAGCAGGTGGTGCAGCCAACGCATTGTCTCCCACTAACTGCCGCTCTAGCAACGAGCGTGCGATCTCTATGACCTCGCCTGTCTGCCTCTCTAGCCCTGGAGATTCTATGATGGTCCGGATGCCAATTCTGCTTCCGTTTTCTTCCTAAACTTCCGCTCTCCTGACCCAAGCGGCAAGCGCCAGGTGTGAGGCGAGTAACTCAACGGGGCTGGCTCAGGCTCTGGGTGGGAGAGTCCATTCGGGGGCGGACCGGGCGCGGGGGGACGGAACAGAACATTCGTGCCTCGAGACCGGTTACCGGGAGGAGACTGGTGAGTGAGGCGCCGGGACCCCCTACGCGCTTCGGCATGGCGGCGGCGGCGGCGGCTTCGCTTCAGCCCAAGAAGATCGTGGCGCCCACTGTGGCGCAGATCAACGCGGAGTTCGTGACCCAGGTGAGGGCGGGAGGGGCCAGAGTGGGGAATATCCGCCGTGCGCTGCCAGGCCCGTTAGCTGCCCTGGGCTCTCCCGGCCGGGCCAGTTCATTCAGGGACTAGTGACGTTTGAGCTGGTGCAACGCGGGTCAGCCCCTTGGCCTCGCAGTGTCTGATCCCGCTGAGCGCCTGGCTTTGGGGGCGTCCCTAGGCAGCGCGTTGCTCTGGTTCATGGGGCACGGTGTGTACAGCGTCCGAGCAGTTCGACACCCTGGGTCTTCAGTGCACGCCGGTCAGTGGTTTAATGGAGGGTTGGCCTGGGTTTCGTTAATTACGTTAATTAATTATGTGGCGATGCTATGAGCACTGAATTGTATGTCCGCAGACTCAACACGGCAACTTTGTCTCACATTGGGTCACGTTTGGAAGGTTATTGTTACAACTACAAGGACTAAAATCTCGTTCTTCTTTAAGTGGAAACATTACTACAAACCTCCCCCCCCCCCCCCCCCCCCGTAATGGCACGTGAAATAATCACACTGCACAACAAACTCTGGTCCCTTCTCCAGCCTTAATCCCACAGAGCTCCGTACCCACTGAGGAAGCACATGACCTGTGAAGAGAACTACAGCGCGTACAGATGAGGGGTTCAAAGCACTGACTGCTTACTCACAGCCAGTTATGTGGAAGGCAGAAAGCTGAAGACTGTTCATGTCTCCTAAGAAGGATGTCCAGGCTGCTCAGGTCCACCTCTTCCAATTGTTCCTCCAGCTAGGGCTCCTGAACAATTTCTTTGCAAGAGCAGCTGCAAAAGCCAAGCATGAGCCATCACTATACAAAGCTCCGTTGATGCGTGAAATCTTGTCCTCATCCCTGCCTCCATCTTCCATCCCTCTACATCAACCTCAGTCGATGAACGGAGACTGAGTGAACACTGACAGTCACCGCTCCACTATCATGCCCACTGCCCTGCATGATTTTTGTCCCTTGCTGCTTCTTTGTGGCTCCAGAGACCTAGCCTGTGGGGATGCACACTTAGCATGCCTGCACTTGTCCTATGAAAGGAGATGGTACAACGAGTGGCAACAACAGAGGCTATGTCTATGTTACAAGCCCTTACAACGGCAGGGCTGTAGCCGTGCCACTGTGGTGTAGATGCTTACTACAGCAACGGAACGGGTTTTTCCATCTCTGTAGAAAATCCACTCCCTAGAAAGGCAGAATTCTTCCATTGACCCGTGGTGTCTACACCGGGACGTAGGTCAGTTTAACTATCTGTCTTTCAGGGATGTGAATGGTTTCATGCCCCTAAACGACATAGCTAGGTCAATCTAAGTTTTAGTTGCAGTTTTTGACTCAGCATATGTTCATGAAACTTTTAGAGTAAGCTGTCTGCTGTAGGGGAGTGAATTTTTCAAGTTCATTATATGGTAGTGTTGGAATATACTGCTGTACAACAGGAATATCTCTGCCAAGAAAGTAATAGGTCCTCTGACTTGAGTGACTTACAAGAAAACAATTTGTAATGGTACATAATAAGCAGAACATCGTAACTGTGGCCGAAGGTTCAGTGTAATTGGAATGTGTCATGAAACAGGTGGGTTTTAAGTAGTTTGATGTGAATTCCTGCTCTGCTCTGTCCAGTGGATCCTCCTCTTCTTCATTCAGGATGAAGCTTGGTCAGAGATGACCATGGAGCCTGTGGCAGCATATCTCATTAATCTTGCTGAATCAGGAGATGGGGAGTAGTGAGGAGGTGCTAGGCCTTCAGCAGAAATCCCTTGGCTCTTTCTGAATATCCTGAAACCTCTGAAATTTCTCAGGAGGTCTTAGAAGATCTGCTTGAGTGGAGGCCAGTGGCCAATGCATACTGTGTGGGGCGCTCACCTGACCTTCCTGTCCCACCATCAAGATGATTTAGGAGAAACATGCAGTCCTTCATCCAACTTGAGCCTTCTCACATCATCTATGGAGCAGTGCATGACTTAAATGGCACCTTTTTATTAGGTATATCTGTTAGGAGATTAAATTTAGCTTGCATGTGGAATAAAAACATTGTGGTTTTAGTTCACTATGTAACTATATTGTATCTATTTTAGATGATTGTGTATTTTGTCAAAATGTTTAATGAAAATACTTTTTTTTTCTTACAGTTGGCAAATAAGTACTGGGCTCCACATGTGAAGAAAAAATTACCTTTTGATTCAAAGGTAAAAATTTAGATTATTACTTGCGTTGCTATTAACAGGATGTAATAGACTGACGAATGTTTAAAAAATTCTTGGCTAGTAGTATGTGAGAATGTTGTCGTCTCTCCTCCCCCTGCACCACCCCCGGTAGAGCTCATCACTGTAGTAGGGTTTCACTAGACAACAAAACAGAAAACCTAGTAGGTAGGGTATTAGGCAACCAATGTTGATATTCTATTTTTTTTGTATTGTCTTGAAAATTTCCCAGAACAAGTTAGTTAACTTTTTATCATGCTAATCTTTCTGATTTTTATTGGTAAATACACTTGCATGTTAATAAGGCCCCAATCTTGCAAATGCATGTGCTTAACTTTATGTAGGACTAGGAAGTAGTAATAAATGGAGATATACCTATCTCCTAGAACTGGAAGGGACCCTGAGGGTCATTGAGTCCAGCCCCCTGCCTTCACTAGCAGGACCAAGTACTGATTTTGCCCCAGATCCCTAAGTGGCCCCCTCAAGGATTGAACTCACAGCCCTGGGATTAGCAAGCCAGTGCTCAAACCACTGAGCTACTCCTGCCCCCTCTATTTATTAGTAGTAAATCCATTTATTCATATCTGAATGCTGGTGACATAATAGAATTTTCTGATGACTTTTCGATCCATTGCTAACTTTGCATGCTAAGCAACTGACCACCCTTTGATCTGTCACACATCAGCTAATTCTCTCCTCACTGGTCGTCCTCTACTATGATGACTTGCTATCATTTCTTCCATGATAATTTTTTCAAGATTACTTCCAGCTCTTCACTTGATGTGATCAAAGTACATAAGTCAACTTCTGTCCAATAATATTTCTAACATAAGAGTCCTTTGTCTTTTCCATCCAGGAGATAGAAAAGAGACTTTGCCTTCACCATGTTGAAGGGCTGCAGTTTTCTTATTGTCAGCAACATTAGTTTCTTATGTAGGACTACTTGTGTGTAAAGTTAAGTGCGTGTTTGCAGGATCAGACATAATAGAGTATCTTAAAACTACTCCTGGGGGAATTATATGCCAAAAAAATAAAAATTCTGTGCACGATATTTTAAAGGTCTGCAAAATTCTGCATATTTTATTTATCAGGTTAACACAATTTAATCATGCTCCTTCTATCAGCCACCAGTGGCTGGGGCTGTCGGTGGTAGAAATCACAAATGCTGCAGGGGAAAAATAAAATCTGTGGGGAACATCAGTTCTGCACAATTTTTGCATTACACGGTGGGGCACAATTCTGACAGGAGTAATCCAAACCCAGTGTTGGTTCTGTGTACCCAACAACTACAGGTGAGTCAGTGGACCTAATTACAATAGATTCCACAATAACATGTCTAGGGCTTTAGTTAAGATCTTGTCTGCACTATAAATAAATTGAAACTGAGCTGTAATTAGGTCATGTGTCTGTTATAATTGTATACTAGATGACTCCTTAATGTTCTGGGTCTACTGATGCATCAGATCATCTTTGTGGTGATAGCATAGACCAGGGATCGGCAACCTTTGGCACGCAGCTCGCCATGGCGGTGCGGGCCGGGCCGGTTTATTTACCTGCTGCCTCCGCAGGTTCGGCTGATCGCGGCTCCTACTGGCCGTGGTTCGCCCCATCCCAGGTCAATGGGGGCTGCGGGAAGCAGCACTAGCTGAGGGATGTACTGGCTTCCACTTTTCGCCTCCCCCATTGGCCTGGAGCGGCGAACTGTGGCCAGTGGGAGCCGCGATCAGCTGAACCTGTAGACATGGCAGGTAAACAAACTGGTCTGGCTCGCCAGGGTAAGCACCCTGGCAGGCCGTATGCCAAAGGTTGCCGATCCCTGGCATAGACTAAGAGGAAGGATTGTCCAGTGCTTAGGGCACTGGCCTAGGACATGTGAGACATGGGTTCAATTTCCTGCTGTGCTGTAGACTTCCAAGTTACTTTGTCTCTGTGCTTCAGTTCCCCATCCATAAAATGCCTTCCTACTTCCCAACGATATTGTGGGGATAAATGCATTAAAAGATTGTGAAACTTTCAGATCCACCAGTGAAAAGCATTATATAAGAAATAGGTATTACCAATATTATTATTATTTTATTATTAGCATTATACAAGTAAATTTAGGAAATATGTGCTCAGGAGACCTAATATTTTATATTCTCTTTGTAAACTTGACTAGCATTTTCTGACATTTATGGAAGCACCAGGTCTATGAAACTAATTGCTTGACACTGGCAGTATGTCTACACTGCAATTAAACACCTTCAACTGGCCCATTTTAGCTGACTTGGTCTCGCAGTTCTCAGTCTACAGGGCTGTAAAATTGTGGTGTGGATGTTTGGTCCTCCCAACTCACAGGGTCCCAGAGCTCAGGCTCCAGCTACACTGCAGTTTTACAGCCCAGTAGCCTGCCCAGCCCTGCGAACCTGCATCAGCTGACAGGGGCCAGCCGCAGGTGTTTAATTGCAGTGTAGATCTATCCTGGCTGTCTTCATGTAAACACTATCAGTATAATCTTAAACCGTCTAAATACAAAATTCTCCACAGAGAAGGAACAAAGTTGTTATGTTGGCAGCCAGTGACATTTATAGGGACTCATGGTTCAGAGGGCCGTTTGTACCTCTGACCCCTTCTTTTCTCTCCTAGAGTGTGCCACCCTTAGGGGTGTCTTGCCTTCACCTGTCTTGGAGTGGAATACTATGATCTCTACCAATCATAGACCATGCGTTGGGCTATAGTACTCTATGCACTAACCATGGTTGCTTAGCAGGGCTGACTAGGTTTGACTACTTGCAAGCTTCCCTTCATGAGCTGTGACCAGTGACCCAAAACAAAGCATAAAAATAAAAAGGGATTTTAACACGATATACAGGCTATGCACGTATCTATTTTACCTAAAGAGATGTAGGCCTAACTTATCCCCGACCCCCTTTGCCTTTGGGCCCTGGGGTTCAGTCTCCTCCCCAGCAGTCTGCCCCACTCTTACCATCTTCCCTCTTCCTGTCTGTCTTTAAAACTTTGAGGCTTTTGATCCCCTCACAATCTTTACAGGGCTGTGATGTTCCTGAAGAAATGTGTTTCACAAGCCCAGTTGTGGGATCTGACCATCACATCACAGCAGATGGCTCTAGCACTGTCAATCCAGTGTTGATGGAGATGGGTGCATAAAGTTATTGCAATGCAGCTATCCCCTTTTTGAATTAACTCCTTATAAACAGCACAACAACAAAGGCAAACAAATGGGATATGTAATATTTATGAAATATTGCAGGCAGGTCCCATGTGCTTTGCAGGGACAGCCCTACCACTCAATTCTTGGTTTAAAGGAAGCAAAAATAATGAAAAATATAGTTTGTGGTTGCTGGAGTTCTGTAGTGACAGTATCATCTAGCATACAAGTCATGGGGTCCAGATCTTCAAAAGTTTCTAGTGGTTTTGGATACCTCTTTTTGTGTGTGTGTTTGCCCAATTTGAAAGATCTTAAAGGGGTCTGATTTTCTGAGGGCAGTTGCGCAATACTTTCTGAACATCATGCCTCTTTAATACGTCTCAAGTTGACTACCCAGAATTACTAGTTACTTTCAAAACTGGGTTTAGTCTGAGCATTGCCAAAGACTTCCTGTGAGACCTTACCCACTTTTGTAAAGCGCTTTAAGATCTGTGGAGGAAAAGTGCAATAAGGATGCAAGGTAGTATTGATATAATTTGAGGACTCCCTGAGTATCATTAAATATAGAGCATCTAGTTAATAGCAGTTCTGATTTCAGAAACTTTAATGTCTAGAATATAAAAATGAATCCATCCAAAAGTATGAGCTCTTAATTAATATAATTTTTAATATATTGTTTGCAATAGGTTATTGAAGATGTGTATATAAAAGAAATTGTCAAATCAAGGTCAGTACAATGTTGCTCCTTTATTATTTAGAATATGTTGGAGACATGTATCCATGCTAATTTAAAGTGCTTTCATATTATTAAAGTTAGAAAATGAATGAAAAGTGTAGTAATGGCCTTTGGCTGACTCATGTGATTTCAGAGATTAAATGTAAGCTTTTTTTATGACAACGTTTCTAAAATTATGATCTAACTAAGGTCTGATATAGTGAATAAATCATTCTCTGCATTCCATTCTCTGTTCCCTTTATGTGATTTGTCGTAGCGTAAGGTGGTCTTTGTAGTGATTGACTGGGGGAAACGACTCTAAAATTAACAATGTGGAGATGAGTCTCTCCTTCTTACCCTCTGTGATCTCCCTGCAATGTATTCCTGTTTGAGATGTGCAAAGGAGATGACAGCTAGGGAGATCTCCTCTTCTGGTTGTTGTCTTATTCATGTCTTTTTCCTAGTTTACTAATAACAGTTTGCTAAAGAGAATGTTTCTAATGAGCCTTAATGTTAAATAGAGAAGATGAGGCAAAGCATTGTGTAAGGTTAAAAACAACATTCCATGACTGTATCCAGAGAAGAGGGGGCAGCAACTAATATCCTTGAAGGCTCTTGGAATCCGTATAAGTTAACATCCCTGGAAGCAAATTTGGGATCTGGAGATCTGATTTAAAAATCTAGGACATCAGAGTTTGATTTACAGTTGCTTTATTTTTTTTTAATCCCCTTTACCTATAAAATAACCAAAATAATTTGGATTAAAAATTATCACTTGTGATTTTTATAACAGTGAATTCATGTGGGATTCCTTTAAAATCTAATCCATTGCCTTTGAAGAATAGGTGCTGAAGTTAATTTGGGATCCATTTAGCTGTCATTGCAAGGCAATATTTGAAAGAAGTTGCACAGAAGTTTTAGAAAAAGAGTACAACTTTTATTAACAAATCATGAAGTAAAGGAAAAGTTTTACGCTTCTTTTTCTGAGTCATCTAGACTAAAGATAAGCATGAGGGTTTTTCTTTTCTGTTTCACTTTTTGTCCTTTTTTCCCTTTTAGGTTTGCCATTAGAAAGATAATGCTGCTTGAATTTAGGTAAGTTTTGGAGGGAAATAAAAGTTAACTCTCTATAGTAACCAATGAAAGTAAAGGTCAGACACAAGAGCTTGCAAGGTAGTGTACTTCATCCATCCACACCTGCTGAAGCTCAAAATGTTAGTATATACTCCCCACTATTTCCCTAAACTCCGTGTCTTTTGTCTCTCTCCCCATATCCATGTCCTATCAGCACCTCAGTCTTTTCCATCTTCATATGCACGTTTCGTATTTCCCTATCCTTGAGCCCCATCAGTTACCATTTTACAAGTTGAGGATGACTGGGAAAGGACCTTTGCAAGAACCAGAGAATCTTCAAAGCTCACAGGAGAATCTGAGTGATGTGAGGCTTTTTCTCCATCTATTGGGGCTGACCACTCTCTATACCCTGGGCCCAATTGCGCAAACTGTCCATATGTGCAACTCCCAAGGAACTATACATGGAGGGTTTGCAGGATTAGTCCTCTGTCTTTCGAATGGCCATGTGCCACTCCATTTCTGCACTGTATTGTGGTGCACCAACCTTGTCCTTAGAATGCAAGTCCCTTCGGGCAGAGAAGTTACTGCTAAGGCATTGTTCTCCTCTTGCGCAGCACTATATACCCTTATGATATAAAATGTATTTTTTTAATCTATAAAATTGTAGGGATAGTTCATCTAATATCCGTGGGTAACCTGAAATTTGTTGTCAGATTGTTAAGTGTGTATGAAATATTTGTACTGACAGCACATACTAACATGTTAAGTTACCCAAAATATTAAAAATATAGGAATGAAAAAGTGGTTAACAATAGCAGATTAAATAGGCAGCATTCCTTTATTCAAACTGTAATACTTTAAGACTTTATTTATTTTTTATAAAGGGTTTTATATTACCTCTCAATTATAAGCAAGGTATGCATTTGTGAAGCTGCAGACCACATTCTAACATATTAGTAGGAGTTTAAGTAATTTCTTTACAATTAAAAAATTTGATTTCATACATTGTAAAAAAAACGAGAATTACTGAGAGTACTGTTTCTTGTTTAATTTATAGTGGTTTATTTTATTTGAGTAATTTTTGTAACTATTAATGACTTTGTTTAAGTACTTACTCTGGGCTCATATTGTGCCCTCTCAAAGAAAAGCCTGTGGAAACTTTCCAGATATTCTGTCTTCCTCCATGCGGTTCATCATGCAGAATTTCCATGTATGCTCCCCTCAGGAGTGAAGGTTTTAGGAGAATTGGAGGTTGCCTGTTTTGCAGCATCCAGTCATGGCTCCCATCAAGAGTGGAGGCCTACTTTTGTCAGAAGTGATCATGATTCATCTCTTTTGACTGACCTCTATTTTTAGAGTTGTTTCCCATGTAGAGGGCTTTAGCTTATCAGTCAAAGAAGAGAAAAACGACCTCCCAGTTAAGACATTACAGGAAAACCAAGTATGTTCTTTCTTTCCCAAGATAGTTCCTCTGAGTCCAGTTGTCACACAAACCACAGATGAGTTGCAATCTTTGAAAGGGGGTGGGGCAAGTAAGGCCAAATCTTGGGACTAAGGAGACTTGATTACTATTCCTGACTGAGCCATTGATATTCTATGTAACCTTTAGAAAAATTACTTAACTGTTCTGTGACTATTTCCTCCATCTGTAAAACTAGTATAATTATACTTACCTGCTTCCCAGGGGGATGTTGTGAGGTTAAATCCATTAATGATTGTGTGTGGTGTTCAGGCACTATGGTTTTGGAGTAGAACTACTGTAATTAAATAAAGTGAGCTCATGGAGCTTTTGTGGGCTCTGCAGTTGCAAAAGCAAATTAGGATTTGGGGTCTTATTCAGTCCAATATGTTAATTACTTTAGATTGCTTGCCATGTGGAACTACATCATTTTGTTGCCTTTGTACACCACTTTATATATATAATCTTTGCTGATGCCTAGTCATTTTCTATTATCAACTAAAATATGTATATTAATAATCATTTTATAAAATGTGGTGTTATGCCATAATGCTTTCTCTCATGAGGGAAAGCTGGCATTTGTATCTAAGTACTAGAGGAAGTGTCTTGAAGTGTTTATCATATGCGGTAGATTGAGTTATTCTCTTCTACTGGAAAATCAACCTGAAATAGTGTCCAGGCTTACGATATTATGACCACCTCGTACATATAAAAACTCTTTAATCAACAGTCCTCCAAGTGAGTAATTCATCTCTCTTATATACTGTGCCTATCCAATGAGTTTTGCTGCAATGACCTAGATTAGATTTAACTTCAGGAACTACTCACGAATTGTAAAGATGGATTTTAAATAAAAATCTGTAGCTAATTATGTTTTTTTCAGATAAGTGACAGCTTAGGTGGGTGGTGGGAACTAATGAGAAATTCTTTCTCTTCACGCTTCACAGCCAGTACCTCGAAAATTACCTGTGGATGAACTATTCTCCAGAGGTGTCCAGTAAGGCCTATTTAATGTCAATCTGCTGTATGGTGAATGAGAAGTTCAGAGAAAATGTACCTGCATGGGAGGTAACCAATTTCAGTTACAGCTTGCATTGACTTTGATCCACAAGTTGCAGCTTTCACACTGTGCCCACTTAAAGTGATGGAAGATAGCAGAGCTGACAATGTTAAAAGTAAATGGTGCGTTTTCTGAGGTTGTCTGCCAGAGTGTTTTAAACAGTTGTATGGTTTGTTTTTTTTTTTTTAGAAAAGCAGTGGACAGATGAAAGATTTCTTTTCACAGGGATTTCTCCTTTGATATGAAATCATTTGTTCTACTGTATAATGTCTTTGCATTTCAGATGTGTTCCTCTCTTTTTGACACTTGACAAAGTCTGGCATTTGGTGAAGGATTTTTTTGGTGGTAGAAAAAAATACTGAGAGGGAATTACATTTGTGTATGTAGAAATATATCACTGGAAGTAGGACAACTATTTTATCTCTGTCAGTTTCTTGTTTGAAACCTTTGAGTATATTTTTGTAGCTTATATAAACTGAAAATGTTTTATGTATAATATACTTATTAGTAACTCCTTTAGAATACCATTTCTTAAGTAAACCTCTAATTTTTAAATATGTATAAGCAGGTATCAGCAATATAATCTAGGCAGAAATATAATATGCAAACCTTAGAACAGAGGCACATTTTCCTCCTAATATGATTTACTGATATAAAAATAGAGAGAGAGAGAGAGAGAGACCTTTTGAGCGCTGCTGAAATAGTGATCATGATTAGATGTAAAAATATACCATGTGCAATGTTTTAAAAATAACAGCAACTAAAAATCTCATACTTCAATACATTCCAAGTATAGGCAGGTGACAGTACAGTAAAGTCAGTAGTGTGTTAGTTTACTTTTTAATAGTGCCCATTATATTGATCTTACAAGAGAAAGGGAAGGGAATTACTTTAGTATTAGTGAAACAGGCCAGATGAATAGCATGAATGAGTGACTCTGTTTGCTCAGGTCTCTGCAGCTTCTGTATCCGCACAGGTAGTACATGGGAAGTGACAGGTGCAAGCCTCCTCACACCTTCCTATCCGTGTACGTGAGTCTTGTTCTGGAGAGGCATCTGGTCCCCATGATTATCCAAGCCTTGTTTTCTCTGTTGAGATGATTGAGTGCCCCTGTTATGGTGGCTTTGTGGGGTAGGAGCTAGAGCAAGACTCATTGCTTTGACCACCAAACAGCTGTGACTTTTTTTTAGTCAGAATCCACCTGATTCCCTGATAGTCTGACTGGGCCTGAACACAGCTTAGGGTGGTATAGGGGCTGATCTAACTGGTACCAGCTGGTAACAGTCCGATGGGATCCTCGGCTAGCTGAGCCTAACCAGAACATGGAATATTCCTGCCAGGATTCTGACATACTTCCTCCCCAACACACCACCTGTGCCACAAACTAGGTAGAATGTGTGTCATAGCCAGCCAGTGCTCTGCCTCTGAGGACTCCTACACATCATGGGAATTCTGGAACAGGAAGATATGGCCAATATCTGCTCTATTTGTACTGTGTAAGAAACATAAAGGGACCAAAGTAGGGCAGAGAATCAGCCACAATGTTTTTCATGTGTGCATTTTGTTAAGAACTTACATACTTTTTTTGTGTGTGTATTTTTCTTTTGTTTTTTAAAGACAGTAAATAGTTTTGACTGGAGCTAATTGAAAATGCAACTTTCCCTTCTATTCCTAGACATTCAAAAAGAAGCCAGAGCACTTTCCTTTCTTTTTCAAATGTATTTTGGAAGCATCATTAGATGAGAGCGACAGTGAACTGTCTCTGCATGAACAGACAGTCCTTCTGCTCTTCCTTGATCACTGCTTCAACAGTTTAGTAAGTTATGCTGAACGTGTTTGAATATTTTCCATATGGCTGTATTGCTCCAGGTGAGAGCTAGATTGATTTAATTGGTGAGTCTGCTAGATAGGACGTATATTGAAATTCCTACCCTCAGGAGTTGGGAGCAGCAGAGAAGGCTGTGGTAGTTGCTGTGGCCCTTGTGTACTCTTCCATTCCCATCTCCCTCCTTCCAACTACTAACTGTCCTGCTGTGGGGAAGGGCATGCAGGGGGGTGCAGTGTCTTATCTCAAAGTTGAGAGAGGGACACTTACTGAGAGAGGGAGTGTGTACTATAGAAGACCTAAGAGGGCATAAGACTTAGTTATTGGAGTCCTAAGTTCAGTTAAATTTAGAACTGTATTATACTGGGAAATGTGCTTTTATTTTATAATTGTGTATTTTAAGAACTGGTAGGAAAACTTCCATGTAAATGAAATTTTGATGAAACACCGAAAAAAGACTTAGCAATTTTTTTAACTTTTCTAACCAGTTCTAGTTATTAATGTATTGCTGCACTAATAGTTGTTTTAAAGAGCAGACACAAAATTATGTGTTTAGTTTCTAGTGGAAGTGGTATAAAACTGTCGATCATAAGTTGGTGCAATTGGCATGATGCATACAATGGATATTTGAAACTGAGCTAGCTTTTGTCCAAACGGTGGCTCCTCTGGAGCATAAGTTTTCTACACACAATTATTTGAAATATTGCTCCCCCATCATTCATGGTGGCGATGGTCTTCCATTATTTGTATTTTGCTTTCACCTACAAATCCCGAGTCAAATTCAGTGTTGTAGTTAAGCTTGATAGAATTTTTTTTTTTTAATATTGATGGATAATGTCAGTGTTTATTTTTAAATAATTTTTTAATCAATTTAAATCTTCACCGTTGCGGGACATTATGGGGGAGGGTCAGACAATAATTATTCAATGACAATAGTCAGTGAGATTCAAAAAGTTAAAGCTTTATAACAGTTCAAACGCAAATTGTACACACATCAAAATATAAAGTAAATATCCTTAGAGATTAATTTAAATTATTCTCAAGCATCATTTTTCTTTCTTTGCCTATTTGTACATTTCAATTATTGATACAAATTATTTTTGATCGGGTTATGTGTGTACGGCGAAATCAACTTTTACTGATGTTTACAGATGAAATATTTAGTGATTCCAAGCCTACATGTATTGCACTAGGTGCTGTAGAAATGGAGTAAAATATAGTTTGTCCCCCAAAGAACTTATGATAAAATTAAGACAGGATCTAAGACGTAATGACCAGAAGGTATGGGACAGAGTGGTTAAGAGAAATAGTAATAAATATTGTTTACATTGACCAAATATGTGCATAACTTGGTGGTTTTAATTTTTTTGTAAAAATACGTTGTAAGAAAACAAACAACATAAATATTAGGTGTCTCTGTTGTTCTTCTACTTAGCTATTATGAGTTAATATTTCTCTCAGAGGCATCATGGTAAAAGTAGATCTTCAGGGCTGTGAAAGAGAACATGGTGGGAATTCGTGGACTAATATGGGTAGGATGTTCCATATACATAGCACAGTATGGAAGGAATTATGAAGGTGCTTGTGGTAGGAGACTGGAACTGGGAGCAAACTGGTGATGTAGGCTGGAATCTTACATGGAATAAGGAACAAGATAAGTTAGAATAGTGGTTAACAAGGCAGATGCTAAATTATGGAGGTCTGAAAAGTCGAGGATAGAGTGGAGCCTCTCATATTTGCCTAGCAAGAGATCATTGGAGACCTTGGTGAAGCAATTTCAGTTGAGTGGAAAGGGCAAAAACTAAATGGATGGAGAGCAAGGGCAGAGTTCTAGATGGAGTGTTCAGTAATTCTGGAGATGGTGCATTAGAAGGAAGTTGGGTCAAGGGTGGATTTCTTTCAGATTTTGGGGAGACTGTGTAAGAAGCTTCTATTATGAATGGAGAAAAAATCCTATCAGATTGAGGAAAAGTCTGAAGGAGTGAGTGGAGCAATGAGAGTCATAAGACAAAAGAGGCTTGTGCTACTAGGGTATGTGGAGGGGATAGTGGAAGGATGGAAATGAGAGAATTCACTGTCATTGGGCAGAGGGAGTAATTGGGTGGTCATGTCAGATCTTGTCTATCTTCACTTTGAATTGCCAACTCCATATAGCAGGAAGTCACCAGACAAACCCTGAAAAGTCGCTAGATGTAGCTGTTGAAACACTCAAAAGGAGTCAAAAATGTCACCGAACAGTATTTCCAGAGAATTCAACAGAGAATTATACACACATGCAGGCACACAAGTAAAGTCACAAAATCATTCACATGCAGCTCAATAGTGTTGTTAAAATCCATTCCATGCTCCTCTTACTACATTCTGCTGCACACCAGAAGCAACTACAATAGCACACTGTCATCATCAGGAGGGTGCACTCTGTTCACTGGGAAGGAAACTGCAGCCCTCTCTGCTCATTGGGATGGGTGCTCTGTATAATGCAGCCCAGGTTGGCTGGGGTTGGTTAATTTCAGCTGAGCCTTCCTATTTTGCCAGCCTGGATTTGAACTGACAGGTTAGTGAAAGGGGGGAGAGCCCAGAACCGGGGGGAAGAGGGCATTCATGTGACCTGAGCTCAGTTCTCCAGGGAGCCAAGAAAGTAGATTTAAAAACAAAAATCTGCTAGCTGGACCCCTTCCCCGTGTTTCCAGGGTTTCATTTCTGAAAATAGCTGGGCAGCTAATCTCAGGCCAAGCCAGGGGAAAGAGCTTTATTTCAGTTCCTATGTACTATCTCCATCGTTGATCCTGTAGTAACGGCTTCAATCCTGGAGGCACAGTGCCCCCTCTTCCCCCCCTTCCCTATCCCCGGCCCAACTGGGGCATATGGCCCTGTCTCATCCCACTCGTGTCTCATTCCATCCATGTGGATCTCCCTGCTGGCTAACTTGCTTTACCCTCCCTGCCCACTTCATTAGCCTTCTTTCCCTGCATCACAGGGTGCACTATCTACTATGGAGCAGCAAGCAAGAATGCATTTGGGTAAAAACAAGCCCTGGCTAATGTGCTGCTTTCTCCAAAGTGCTCCTGGCTTTAGCATTGTATTCAATTAGCCTCCACAAACTTCTTTTGCTTGCCTGTAGATTATAGCGTTCTTAGCCCAAGAAGCATTGGAATATGATTCTTTCTGAGGACATGCTCAATTGAGACGTAATAACATTGACTTGATGTGCAACAGAATGTAGTAAGAAGAACATAGAATGGATTTTATTAACACTGTTGAGCTGCTTGTGAATGATTTTGTGAATATGCATATTGATGACGACTTTCTCTGAATGTCACTGTAATTAGCAGTGAAAGTCACTAGATTTGTCACTGATCACTTTAACACTTATTTTCTTGCTAGGGATACCAGAAAGTCACTAAATCTAGTGACAAAGTCGCTAAGTTGGCAACACTGCTTTGAAATAGTTAGGTAAGAGGATTTCATGGATTAAATAGGAAACAAGTGTCGTGTACTGACAGAGGATTTGTGAAAGCAAACTGAAACAGAAAATTCCTAAAATAATAAAGTTAGATAGCATGTTAGCTATGATAGCGTGTTAGATAGCATGGCATTGTGTAGAGGTCAACTCTTATCTGCTTGAAATCTTCTAAATCTAGAATAGTATGTGTATTTTTTTTTATGTGAAGGGTAGAGCCTATAATATTTACGGACATAAAGGCATTAGGAATGTGCTTGCAAGATAATTCTTTGCTTCAGTCTTGAATTCTTTGCCTCAGTCTTCATGGCTGAGGATGTTAGGGAGATTCCCAAACCTGAGCCAGTTTTTGTAGGTGACAAATCTGAGGAATTGTCACAGATTGAGGTGTCACTAGAGGTGGTTTTGGAATTAATTGATAAACTTAACAGTAACAAGTCACCGAGACCAGATGTCATTCACCCAAGAGTTCTGAAAGAACTGATATATGAAATTGCAGAACTACTACCTATGGTTTGTACCCTGTCCTTTAAATCGGCTTCTGTACTCAGTGACTGAAAGATAGCTAATGTAACTCCAATTAATGGCTATTAGCATGGATGGGTAAGGAATGGTGTCCCTAGCCTCTGTTTGTCAGAGCATGGTGATGGACGGCAGGAGAGAGATCACTTGATCATTATCTGCTAGGTTCACTCCCACTGGGGCACCTGGCATTGGCTACTGTCGTTAGACAGGATACTGGGCTGGATGGACCTTTGGTCTGACCCAGTATAGACATTCTTATGTTCTTAATATTTCTGTAAACAGATCTTAAATGCTCTAAGTTGACTTCTCTATTTAATACCTTGTAACAGGAAGTGGATTTGATCAGGGGTCAAGTGCAGCAGCTCATCTCCCTGCCCATGTGGATGGGCCTACAACCTGTAAGTATTTTATCACCAGAAAATGGCCAAACAACCTTCCAAAGAGTGCACAAGGGTTTAAGTGTGAAATGTCCATTAACTTTAATTGAAGACCCATACTTTAAAATCCTATGTAATTCTTTAAAAAATGTACTCCTTCATGTTTGCCAAAACTTTCTCTTTACTTGACCTACCGCATCTTCTTGCAAAAATCATTTTAATTGTATTATAGGCGGCAGAGGTAGCACTTATTGCAGTTAAGGTTTCCTAATACTTTCCATTATGAGACCTATTTTCAGTTGTTTGTAGCTTTGTCAAACTTTAATGAGTTGGATTGAGAGAGCTTCCATGCCAGGTGTCTTGATTATTATCATTTAATTTTTAAATTCAGCAAAAACAAATCAACTGTTACTCAGAACAAGCTAGGGAAAAATGCATTGTTTTGACAATTTAAAAAAATTCTTATCATTTGAGAAACTCTAGCACCTCTTGCTTTGGAACAAGGACTTGAAATTTGTCAGGAGACATCACCCTGGTGTCAGGGATGTGCTTTCTGCTGACCCTGTGAAAAGGGCTCAGATCTGGCCAAGTGATGAACCTCTTAAAAAAAAAAAAAAAATCTCAATTTACATATGCTCAGTAGGTACCTGTTACTGTGAGTGCTAAATTCTCTGTAGACTCCATCTGTATGGAGCATTCTCCAGCTTTAGGCTGCACCTGTAGGGGCTAAGGACCTTCCTTGCAGTTGCTTTGTCTGGCAGCCAAGGGGCCACTGTGGCAACATGAACTGCAAGCAGAGAGAATGTCTCCTGTGTTAATACTTCCCTGCTGGCGTGACTGAAATGAGAAATTTAGAGTTAGGAAATGTCTGAATTAAGGTGGCCCATAAAATCTTAAATTGGCCCCGTTGTATGTATGTATTATGGTAGTCCATGATCACATACTATTTTTCCACAGGGGAAACTTTACTTCTGGCATTTTTTAACTTTTGAGTGCTTGACTGTGCAACTGTAATGACTTTTTAATTGAATATATATACTGAGCTAATGTTTATTATTACATACCTATGTCATCTTGTGAGATAAAGGCAATATTAAGTAAAATCTTTCTGGGATGTCTAAATGAGTTATTTCTAATTATAATCACTAAGGATAGCATGATCATTCACTTTTATGTTCCTATATGCTTCTCTTCCTGGAATTGATCCTTGCACAGCTTAACTTTCTTTAATGAGCTTATAGTACATTATGTCTCTTATTGTAATGAATGGTCTGTGATGGCTTATGCTTGATCTATTTTTTATCTTTCTCAGGAAAAAAGTATTTTGTGTATTTTGAAAAATCATTCTTTTTTAGAGACCAGGAAAGTCAATATACAATAGAGTCTGGTGTTTTATTTATTCTTAATGCAAACAATTGAAAGTAACCACACAAAAAGAAGGAAATTCACTAAACAGGACATTACTATCTGGTATTAATTCATAAACCAAAAATACTCTGTGGGCTTCACTGCTGCAGATCTTTTGATGAAGTCAATGAAAAGTAACCAGATTTTCAGGGTTTTTTTTGATGGTGAGGTTTTCTGTTGTTTTCTAAAAATGTTTTATACTGGGATGTGAATATTGGAAGATGATTCTCTTCTAAAGACTCTCAGCAGACCATCTAAGTGTGACTAATCAGTAGATTATTAATTCATGTAATGTTGTAACCTTGGTTGTAATAGGTACTTGTTGAGAATAGACTTGGGGAAACCTGATCATGTTGTTGGATGGCTGGCTATAGATTTTTATTTGTGCGTGGTACTACATTTTTTTTTCCTTTCCTGCTAACTAGATTTATATCCTGTATAATAGAAGGGGGTTCATAATTGTTTTTGGTGGCTGAATACCATTTCACCTTTTCAGGCACGTCTGGAACAAGAACTGAAAAAGACACCAAAGCTTAGAAAATTTTGGAATCTGATCAAGAAGAATGATGAGAAAATGGATGAAAAGACACGAATGCAGTATGTTATAGAAACTTTTTTTCATATTGAATTCACAGCATGTAATGCATTGCTAGTGGTTCAGTTTAGTATTCCTGAGATAAATCTATTTGAATTAAATAGATCTGAGAGTGACAGAAATCAGCCGCTGATAGTGTGCTGCTTCTGGACAGAGAGTTATAAAACAGCATTCCCCCAGATTATCCTATGTGAAATGCTTATAGGGGTTATTTATTGAATCATCACCAGTTAACAGATTACCAGGTCTTAAAAAAAACTATATGATGAAAGCTGAAAAATAACATTTAACATTCCATACAGTTGATGAATAAATGTTTCCCTGTTTCCAAGATTTTAGAGATTATTTAAGTCTTATTGCTTACACTTAATGGTTTATTTTGAAGACATTAATGTATTTCTTACCAGCAATATTAACTCTTCCAAACACTTACATTCTGCAGTGCGCAAGATGTTGCATACATCTGTGATGCCTCAGTAATTACCTGCACTGCGATCAGTTTCTTTCTTTGACTCAATGGTAAAGTGGTAATCGGTGAGCCAGTTCTTTCTAGTAAAGTTACAAATATTGACTATGCTAACTGGTAAGTCACTTTGATTGGTGGTAAGAGAAAATGGTTGCTGACAAAAAAAAACAAAAACTTGGTTTTGCTGCCGCTGTTCAAAAATGATGCGGAAGAGTTAAGGTACAATTTCAAAGTTCTTGGAAACAGTTCTAGTAAAATAAACTTACCCTGGATATGAATTACATTCAGTTTAGAACCTTTTGTGCTAATAAGAGATGTAATATACTTCTAGCCTGCATTTATGAAATATTAATACTTTGATCCTATGTCTGATTTTAGGGCATATCGTGAGAGAAGATTTCTTTCACAGCTCATCCAGAAATTTATCTGTGTGCTAAAATCAATACCCCACTCAGGTAAGTTTGTGTGCATGTATATAATATATATGTATTTTTTTCAGGTATCATTTAGAAGCTCCAATGGTGCTGAACCAACTATTCTTAAGGCCACAATCCGTCAGTCAGATCCAATAGGTTTGGGTATTTACTTCAGTGAGATATTATGTTAATGTAGGGATCTGCCTGCATGGATCAGTCTTCAGGGAGTCTAAATCTCTCTATTTTTGTAAAATAAATTGGAATGCTACTTTACAGAGTTTCTACTCTGTTGTAATAATATAAGAATGACTATGTACAGTCAGACCACTGGCCCATCTAGCCTAGTATCCTGTCTTCTGACATTGGCAGTTCCAGATGCTTCAGAGTGAACAAAGTCCCCAGTTCAGCAAAGCACTTAAACATGTGCTGAAGTCCATCACTGTTCAACAAAGGATTTATGTCCCATTGACAATGGAATTTAAGCACATACTGAAGTCCCACATTCAGCAAAGCACTTAAGTTCACAACATAAACCTGCACTTTCAGTACTGTGGGGTTACAATAAGGAGAACAAAAACATGTATAAGAAGTGGGGTCTCATGTCTTCACCAGAAAATTGGTGTGACAAGAAAATGTGCATGCCTGATTTTGAAGGAAAATGTATTCATACAGGAAGCAATGTTAAACCTCCAATAAAGGCTATTACTACAATGCTGCCAGTTTCAGCATCAGCTCAGGCTATAGCTCGGGTTGGCAACCTTTCAGAAGTGATGTGCCGAGTCTTCATTTATTCACTCTAATTTAAAGTTTCACGTGCCAGTAATACATTTTAACGTTTAATATATACATACAACAATAGTTTAGTTAAAGTAAATAAGGTTTTTAAAATGTTTAAGAAGCTTAAATTAAAATGCAGAGCCCCCCAGGCTTGTGGCCAGGATCTGGGCAGTGTGCGTGCCACTGAAAATCGGCTCGCGTGCCACCTGTGGCACGTGTGCCATAGGTTGCTTACCCCTGCTATAGCTCCTGCAGGACCTCTGTTCTTAGTTTTGGAAAACGTTAGCTTGTAGTAGTGCATTAGGTTTCTATGAAACCAAAATTTTGTGCATCTGGAAGATACTAGAAAACTGGATATTCATTAATGCAGATCCAGTACCCTCCTCACTGGTATGATCCTAAGAGTCTGCCCCACAGAGCCTATTTGAGGCTCCTGTATGACTGCTCTGCTCATGCCTCCTCCTTCTGGGTCAGTGTAACGCTTAATGATTCATCTCGTAAAGCAGCAGGGAAAGTGGAAAAGATACTTCCTAAATCAATAACAGCGACATCTGTCAGGCCTCATCTCTCTTCCCAATAATAGTAGTAATAATAATGAAAGCCTCAAGGCTATTTCATTTGACAGTTTATTTTTAGAAAGATTAGTCTTGGCCCCCTGTTTTGACCCCCTTCTCCATGCCCTTATTCCCTTTTTATGTTGGAACCTTGTGATTGGTTGTATTTGTTTGAATTTTGAGTTATAATGGTTTATTATTCTTAGTTATATTTTAATTATATTTTTATCTTGTGCTTGTCTTGTATATTTTTATCGTAATATCTTAGCAGGCGAAGCTTTATTTAAATAAAACCTTACGATTCACAGCTGTGCTGTAGACTTGCTGTGTGACCTTGTGCATGTCGCTTAAGGCTTTTTTCTGCACCAATCTAGAGTAATCAAGCTTGATGCAGGGGGATTCCATGAGGGCTAGGGGAAGGAATCTTCCACTATACAGTCCAAGCTGTGGCTACTGCAGCAGCCATTTTCATTCCAATGTCTTTGGTTTGTCAAGGGGCAAAATCTACTGGATTTGTATAGTAGTGGATCCATTGACTTTATTCCTCCCTGGCCAACCGCTGTCAACCTCCAAATCTAGCTGCTATGCAGAGCCATTCAGGCAATCCTCTTGAAACTGGGTTCCATAGTGTCCCCAATCCTGTGCATGCTTCTCTACCCTCCGTGCACTGGATTCACACCGCTTTTCTTAACTACAATATGCTGGCTTATGGAAATGTAGTTGTATTATCTAATGAGAGTGCATCGCCACAGTATGTATATGTTTATTATACAGTCAGGCTAGGGAAAGGACTTGAAGGTGACTGGTCCAAGGATAACTTGCATCTCAAATTTAATTATCAAACAAAATGTTTTCTCCAAGTGAAATATAGTTATATATTTATAATATATATATATAATATAATTATTAAACAAAATGTTTTCTCCAAGTGAAATATAGTTTTTTGTTTCACTGTCCATTATTACTTTTGAATGTTAGTTGTGCCGTATATTGGATAGCCATAGTTTGCTTGCAGGCACTGGGAAGCCCAATGGGTGCGCAGTGTTAAAGTTGAGTACACTTGCTAGATCTGAACAGGAGTCTTAAGAGGGTATCTGTTTTGCTGCTTATTGTTTGGTCTTCCTCTACTTCCTAGTGCAACTCAGAGTCTTAGGATACATAATTGAGCTCTAATAGGCAATTCCAAAAATCAGAACTGAGTGCTTTGAAATTGTAAAGACCTTTTATTAAAAAAAGTCATGGCTGAGAATTTTTAAAGTGACTAATGACTTTAGGAGCCTCAATTTTGCATGCGTGGCTTTTGACATACTGTGGAGGCCTGATTTTTGGAGAGTGGGTACTCAGCATTTTGGAAAAATCTAGTCCCTTCATGGTGTGTTAGATTTGGCGAATCTTAAATTGAGGCACTCAAACTCACTAGTTATTTCTGACACTCTTGGCCTTGACGTCATTACATCTGAAAATCTGTTTTGGTTTTGGAGGAGCATTTCAGAATACTGGAAGAATGAGCTAGTAAATGTATAAATCTAATACGGATTAAATGCTAAGAAACATTAATGGTTGCAGTGCTGTTGTAGCCATGTTGCGTCCCAGATATTAGAGAGAAGAGGTGGGCGAGGTAATAAAGATGTTATCTCACCCGCCTTTCTCTTTAAGAAACATTAATGTTAATTATTGGCTAACAACCATGTTGCTGTGAGAGCTTCAGCTTTTTAGTTCTTGTTTAAATGTGATATATTTTTAATTTTTGATGCTGAGGAATAAATGATGAGTTTCAGGGATTTTTTTGTTTGTTTTTTTGTGCTTAGGTCCTCTTTCCATGGACAAAGTTCATTACTGTGAAAGATTCATCGAACTCATGATAGATCTAGAGGTAAGATAGCTATAAGACAGTGTCTCTCCAAAGCTTTGGGGAGAACATACTGAATATTTTCTGAACATGTACTGCTCATTTACCTCTGTCTGTACACAGAATTTTCCAGATGGAAAGCCAAGGGTTTCAAAATCATGTATGTTAAGACTGCTACTAATGCCAAGGTATTTATTTTAGGCCTTGCTTCCCACACGGCGCTGGTTTAATACAGTATTAGATGACTCCCACCTTGTTGTTCATTGTTACCTGTCTAGCCTTGCTAAAAGGGAAAAGGAGGGCCATCTCTTCTGCCAGGTGAGTTTTGATCTTACTGAAGAGAGCTCTTTAGTTCTGAAGCAGCTCAAAATATTTGCTGCCTCTTCACCTGTCTTTGCCTGCTGAAAATGATTACTTTGTGTCACATTTTGTTGGAAATAAACTAAAAATTGGATTATTATTGAGTAGACTTTGTGCCAAGATTTATTTTAAATCCTCAAAACATTATTTTTGCATTACCTATGTATGTGTGTGTTTATATCCTTGTCTCTGTGTTTTGAGCAGTTTTAAAAAGTCTACACAGCATTTACCCAATGTGTCCTAACACAGATAAAACAAAAATCATTTAAAATCTGCCATATTTGTGACCTCAAATTTTCTTCTGCACAACTTAGTCCTCCCCAGAAGCCATAGGAAGTGAATGATTTATGTAGCATCCCCTGAAGTTCAACAGTTTAGGCTACTTTAGACCAAGGGTTGGAGCCAGCTGGATGAGATGAGGGCAGTTCGGCCTAGCGGCTGGAGTGGGCAGCAGGCCTAGCAGCCGGAGCCAAAGCCAAGGGTAAAACCAGAAGGCAGAAATTGAGTACCAGGTCCAAGAGTTGAGTTGGAGTGAGCAGGATATCAGGCAGGGTATCAGGTAAGGAGGGTTTCAGGGCAGGGGCAGGACAGAGACAAGGCTGAGTGCAAGGCAGGATCAGGTACAGTGGTGGGTATGAGCACTGAGAAGCTAGTGAGCTGCTGCTGCTGCTGGCCTAAGAGTTGCCCTGCTGGCCTCTGCAACCAATCAGGTTGTGTGACTAGTCAGGCTGCAAGCTGCAGGCCTGCTGTACTGATGAGGCTGAGTGGAGATTAGCCCTGTTGCAGGCCCTGATTCCTGAAAACTGGGAAGCGAATTCCAAAACTGACAAGGCTTCATGAGCATCCTACTGAATTTGACATTAGAATCACGTTATTCTAACTGCCATCTTTCTTTTCTTTTAATGTGCTGACAAGGTCTTAGCAGTTAATATTTCACAAATGTTTTACACCATCAGAAAGCTGGTTAAAAAAAATAAAAAAATTCTAAATTTTAGAGTGGTAGCCGTGTTAGTCTGTATCAGCAGAAACAACAGGGAGTCCTTGTGGCATTTTAGAGACTAACGAATTTATTTAGGTATAAGCTTTCATGGGCTAGAACCCACTTCATCAGATGCATGGAGTGGAAAATGCAGGAGCCAGATATAAATAGCACTCTCCTATACATGCCGGTATACTTACCTACATGCCTCCAGCTTTGATCTAGACCACATCACACTATCCATTGTCTACAGCCAACCTCTAAGATACAACCATATTTGCTCTGATCCCTCAGACAGAGACAAACACCTACAGGATCTCTATTAAGTGTTCTTAAAACTACAATACCCACCTGGTGAAGTGAAGAAACAGATTGACAGAGCCAGAAGGGTACCCAGAAGTCACCTACTACAAGACAGGCCCAACAAAGAAAGTAACAGAACGCCACTAGCCGTCACGTGAAGCCCCCAACTAAAACCTCTCCAGCGCATCATCAAAGATCTACAACCTATCCTGAAGGATGATCCCTCACTCTCACAGACCTTGGGGGACCGGCCAGTCCTCGCTTACAGACAGCACCCCAACCTGAAGCAAATACTCACCATCAACTACACACCACAAAATAAAAACACCAACCCAGGAACCAAAGCTTGCAACAAACCCCGGTGCCAACTCTGTCCACATATCTATCCAAGGGACACCATCATAAGACTTAACCACATCAGCCATACTATCGAGTTCGTTCACCTGCACATTTACCAATGTGATATAGGCCATGTGCCAGTAGTGCCCCTCTGCCATGTACATTGGGCATACTGGACAATCTCTACGCAAAAGAATAAATGGACACAAATCTGACATGAGGAATCATAACATTCAAAAACCAGTAGGAGAACACTTCAGTCTCTCTGGTCACTTAATAACAGACCTAAAAGTGGCAAGTCTTCAACAAAAGAATTTGAAAAACAGACTCCAATGTGAAGCTGCAGCACTGGAATTAATTTGCAAACTGGATACCATCATATTAGGCCTTAATAAAGACTGGGAATGGTTGAGTCATTACAAAACCTAAACCTAATTTTTCCCTACTGTTACTCACACTTTGTCAACTGTCTGTAATGGGCCACTCTCTTACCACTTCGAAAGTTATTCTCCCTCCCCACCCTTCGTATCTTGCTGTTAATTGATTTATCTCATTAGGTTAACCTCACACTTGGTAAAGCAACCCCCATCCTTTCATATATTTATACCTGCTCCTGTATTTTTCCACTCCATGCATCTGATGAAGTGGGTTCTTCCCCACAAAAGCTTATGCCCAAATTAATTTGTTAGTCTCTAAGGTACCACAAGGACTACTTGTTGTTTTTCTATTTCTAAATTTAATACTCTAGCAACTGTTAATCAAGTCCAGCTTGAAATGAAAAAGAAACCTGGTAACCAGAATGATGTGAATTTTTTTCTGCTTAGGTCCTTTATCTTGAGGTCTTTCAAGGCTAGAAAGGCTTGAGCACTCTTGATGTATTTTCAGGACCAGTATTTGTAGCAGTTGTCCTGGACGACTCATAAGAGAGTGAACTTGGATCCTCTCATTTTCAGCTGGATTTCATTGCCTTCATAGAAAATTCCATGTTACCTGGATGTATCCAGAAGTCTCTCTCTGTTGATAGGAGGAGCTTTGCCCTCCAGACGTGCTGTATGGGGTTAGCATTCTTTTTAAAGAAAGGTGCCTTCTGTGGCCAAAGCAGGTTAGCCAGTAACCCCTTAGCATATAGCAGTACAGTCAGTGTACCAGGCCTCTGCATCTATGCAGATAGTTTGCCAGCGGTTTCAAGATGTTCTTGCTTATTTTAATCTCATTTAATTTTCTTTCATAAAGAGGTGATTATGATCCTAGTACAGCATTCAAAAATTAATTCTACTTTTTCATTGTGATACTATTGAAGCAAACCCTACCAGATTATAACTCATCACTTCATGGCAGATGATTAGGGTTTTATCTTTTTCACTTGTTATACATTTATTGCAGGCACTAGAAGTTCACTTTATGTACTTGAAGTTATTTGTTGTTAAGATGTTCTCTTCAGCTGTATCTCATGGCAGTTAAGCTAAATTCCCTGGGTAACTAGTCTCAACTTTAACTCTTGGCAGTTCCTAGGAGAATTTCCTTGATAAAAAGTTAATCAACAATTATTTTAGTCTCTCTTAAAAGATTACTTCCATAATAGACCTTTATTTTTTGGTTGGAACTATAGCCTTTGCATTTCTATGAGATATATTGTCACTTTTGAAGTTCATTATGCATACATGTGGAACGTATTGTACATGTATCAAGTGGTATTTGAACAGTTCATTTTTATTTGCATGCATAGCCTTTTTACAAAAATTAGTATGAATGGCATTCAGGGTAATGTGACTGACCATGTGGATATAAATTCAATATAGGGGTTCCTATATGAAATATTTTACCACTCTCTGCATACAGAGAGAATAGGTATTATGGACATTGCTAGGACTTCTTTAAACTGTAGCTAGAATCTCAACTAAAATTGGTTTCAAGTTATTTTTGGCTAATGCACAAAACATGTAATTAGTCAGTCCATGCATATTTCTCTGCCTAAATTATTGGTACCTTGGTAAGAGAGAGATTTTATATATATATATAGTGTACGGGGTGCCTGAAGTCAAGATGTTAGGTTCCATCTCTTTTTGTTCGAGGTTTTATATGGTAGTTGCTGGTCCCATTGTCATATGCCACTAATTTTCATGCATCGTGTTTCAGCTTTTAGACATGCTTAAATTCTATACTGGCTTTGAAATTAATGACCAGACTGGGAATGCTTTAACAGAGAATGAGATGACTACAATTCACTATGATAGAATTACTTCCTTACAGGTAGGCAAACACTGGATTTCAGTTTTAATGTAATTGTTTAAATATAATTTGCAAGTAAGGTGGTGATTCTGGTCTTTCCAAAAGGAAACATCTTGCTTTTTCTGTTGTATTGAAGGAATGGTGCTAGTCTTTCAGTTCCTTTGCATTCTAGCTTTTTTCAAAAATACCCTGAAGAACTTAATATAACACACACTTCAAATTGCATGAGCAGATTAAAGAGCAAATAGCCTATGTATATGCAGAGAATCTTGCTAAAGTGACAGTCAGTATTAGTAAGCCTATTATCCGGTTCAGCAAAACAATACCACTTCCAGTTTTGATCTTGTCAACTCATTAACTGAAAAGGGTCAGTCTCCTTAAGACTTATTTGTGTGGGAAACCTTGATGCAGAAGGAAGTGGTATTGCCACTTTTCCCCAGAATAAGTACTGAGCATTGGACAGCAACTGCTGCTAATAGTGCTGTCTTTCAGGTGAGAGATAAATCAAATCCTGGTTACCTGTGGTCATTATGGGACTTTTCACAAGAGCGTTATGCATGTTTTTCACGTGATGCTAATTAGGGACTGTGAAGAGATTTCTTTTTGGGTTTTCACTGCAGTTTTGAATTGCGCCTCTGGAGGTTCACTGAAATTTTCATGTCCTTTAAAGTTCAGAACTAGATTAACTTTGAGTGAAATCCCTGAGTTTCACAACCTTGTCAGTCTCTACCAAAATTTCATTACTGCCAGTTAGGAGACTATTATAAAGCCAAAACATCTAGTGTCTATTAGATGTGTTAGAAAAATAAATACATCTCAGAAGCACAAGAATAGTAAATCACATATACTAAGCAGAAAAATAGTTGCTTTTTCATTATTTTTACTCCAATAGTGCCCACTCTGTGCTCGGTGCTGCCACGTGCAGAGGAAGATGGAGTTCTTACTTGTTCATGATCAGGGTCCTTTATTATTAAACTCTTGTCAGTGCAATTCCCCCCACCCCCCCGTAATAAACTTGAAGTTACTGTGAAAAGGTCAATTTAACCTCTCATTAAATTTTGGGGTGCTTTTCTAGAGAGCAGCTTTTGCACATTTCCCAGAACTATACGATTTTGCACTTTCAAATGTGGCAGCGGTGGACACTCGTGGTTCATTGGAAAGGCTGTGTGGACCCCTGAGGTAAGCCATAAAGATGGAAATTCGGTTCTTCTGTTTCAGGTTTATTTCTCCCCATTGTTTGTTATTAGTCTTCCAGCCTTTTCATGTATATTGTAGTATACATGTGTAATACTGAAATTAAATGTCGCATATTATGACTCCTGGTTGGAAGAAGACATTTGGAGTTGAGACTCTTGGGTTCTGCTTCTGACTTGCTGGGTAACCTTGGGCAAATCATTTGTGCTTCAGTTTATTCATTTGTGGAACCTAGTACGTAGCCTATTTGCCACATCTGGGTGTGCAGAAGTTTAATTTATTATCGCTGGGTTGCTACTTTTTGCTTGTAAAATGCAACTTTCCTTTAATTCTGATCTCTAGTGTGAAAGAAATACTATCAATTTGAAATCTAGTCATTTTAAAAGTAGAAGAGTTATTAGTTTTTGGAACTAACTATACATGCCCCTGAGTCGTCCTGCCATTTTTTGTGGCTATACAATAATTCAGGTTTTTCTAATATTTTCAAAATGTTTTTCTTTCCTTATTGCTGTATCACAGACCCACAGAAATCACTGGGGGAATTTGAGTTAGAGCCACTCTTTATCCCAAAGTTCTGCCATGTGCATAAAATAAAGAAACTGGAAAAAATATAACACTTTTCACCAATCTTAGTTACAGTTTAAACATTTTCATATAAGTAACACTATATATATTTGCTGTAGTTACAATAGTCATTTTGTAGGTTGACTGGGTGTCCCTTTATGTCTGTTGTTATAACAATTCTTGATGCAGTTCTGGGATCCCTGATACCATAGGATAGATTAAACTGCTTTCTTTCTGCCTGACTTGTCATTCTGTTAATTTTTCCACTATTTAGTCTTAGTAAAACTAACAAAAACAATAGCAGTATCAGTGAACAAAAAAGCCATCTTCTCTTGAACTACTTGTTAGAGTTGGCTTTCTCCTGTTCAGACATAATAGCCTCATCCTGAAAAATGTAGACCTTTTCTAGACTAACGTTTAAAAATCTGATATTAGCAATATTAGCTAACGTGCTAACACATTTTAAAAGTCTAATGTGGACAGGTATTCTACCTTTAACACTCAGGCTCTATCTACCCTGGGCTTTAGCTTGACCACTTTAGCAAATATTAAAGGCAGGGTGTCTTCTCTATTCAAATATATCTGAATGTATGTAGAAATGCAAATCTTAGTTGGAAGGTCTGATTATGTTTTCTGTTTTTGTATCTGAATTCTTTATGAATGGTGTGCTGTATCTGTTGTTGTTAATCACTTTCTGTAGTGCAGATATCGTGCTCGTTACCTCTAGGCAATTACCAGGTAAAGCAACTAAATAAAAATTTAGCTTAACTTTTAAGACTCTCCAAGGTTTTTTCTTGATAGTTTTACAGTTCAGCTAACACAATCAAGTCGTCTTTTTAACAGCAGCTTTTATAAATGTAAAAAAATCACTGAGTGAGTTTTGTATTTTCCTTCTCTCCCCCCGTATTATGCAGCCCAAACACACTCCACCAGGTGGCATCATACCTCTGCTTGTTACCGGCTCTACCTGAAGGGGAAGATACAAGCTATGACAAAGAATTTCTGCTAGAATTACTGGTAAACCACACAAGCAAATTACATTTATCACCTATGTTTTTTACTTGTAAGAAGGCTTGCGTTCACTTCCTCAAACCGAATAAAATCACAACAATTGCAGCCCTAATGCTGCCAAGCACATAATGGCTTTCATAGTTAGGAGTGCCTTATGAACTACAGCAGTATGATGACTGAGTGAGCTGGAAACAGATGTGAATTCAAATCTAGTAATTAGTGACTAATCTTCAAACAGGGAAAAGGATGACTTAGGAAAATATGGCTCCTCTGGGTAAGTGGTGGTGTGTCTGAACAATGGCAACTGTAGAGGACTGTTATCAGTGTTTCATCAGCAGTTACTTAAGCTCCGCATATCGTGAAAGTTGTTACAGCATATGTAGTTGCTTGCTTGATACCTGCGTCCTTAGTTGTTTAGACCTGTTTAAAATATATTTAGGCTGTGATTTTTTTTTTCAGTGCTGTCCAGAGAGATTTAGACATTCAGTTCCCATAAATTAAAGTGAGAATTGAGCATTCAGATCCCATAGGCAGGTTTGAAAATCTCCATGAGTATAGAAATAGGGTGGAGGTTGGGGGAGGAATTCACTTGAGTAGATACTGCTCTGAACAAGGAACTCTAACCTGTGTTGTAATGATGGGACACTTCTCAACATATCCGTTGTTCCATTTCCTCTTCAAAGGCTGACATTGCTGTATCTGATCATATTTTAAAATTATTTGGAATACTTTCTTGATGTTGTATGTGTAGTTTTATGTCAGATTGTGGACTGATCCTCCTGCTAATGCAAGGCCTATTCAAACAGGATGCAGAGGTATCAGATATATTTTTCTGTATAGGCACTTGATATAAATATTTATTGCTGGGTATAAAGTATCAGACTTAACTACTATAGGCAAACACTGGTGTTCAGAAAAATTATAGTGAAAATTTGTTTCATCTTCAGTTTAAATTCTAACCTTGTGAGGGAAGTTTGACTAGGTAGTTTCAGCCATTTCATATCTTTTTATGTGCTGTTGTTTAAATCTACTGGGGGAAAAAATGCCATTTTTTAACAGGGAAAGAGAACCTTTCTTCTCCTGTCTTGTCAAAGAGTAATGTTAAAACTAGAACATCCAAATTATAATGGGACACTGCAGTATTAAGATACATGCTTGAACTATTTATGATCTGATACCATTGAGCTACATGCATACTATTCTGTGATAATCATATGACTTCATTTGTGTTTGATAATGCATCATTGGATACCACCCGTGCTCTCCAAGAGCCTAATCCAAAAGCCCTTTGAAGTTAATGGGAGTCTTTATTACAGGTGACTTTAGATGAGACCATTAATTAATGAATTATTAAACAAGCCTAGTTTTCAAAGAGGCATAAACTTGGCCTCTAAAATTACACCTCAACTTGTTTGTCATCTTAGTAAAATGAGACCTCTTTCATTGTTTTTTAAAGAAATAGCCCACATCAGGTTGTTAGCAATACATCTTATGATTTCTTTCAATGTACAAACAAGATTGATTAACTGAAGAAAAATAAAATATAGACAGTTTGAAGGTAACTTTTTTTAATTTCTGAAGTCTTAAGGTACTTTTATCACTTCAGCTTGTTGTGCTAGTTGAAGACGTGATCTTTTTAGTGTTCACTTCCTGGATGACCATCCTATACATTATTTGTCACTTGCATAGCAAAATGTTGACTTGATTTAGCTTTGGTTTAAATGTTCACTTTCGCTTTCCTAGGTGTCCCGTCATGCACGTAGAATTTCTCAGATTCAGCAACTTAACCAGATGCCTCTGTATCCCACTGAGAAGATTATTTGGGATGAAAATATTGTCCCAACTGAGTACTATTCTGGAGAAGGTATTGTTCAGATGTATTTGGATTGTTCTTAAAACTTCATAGTTCAGAGGACTTTTAGTTAATTCTGGTTCATTAAGAACTATTCCATAGCTTCTAAATCTGGATAATATTTAACTTTGGCTACTTTTAGTGCCTTTTAACTTCCAAGGGGGGAAAAATCAGTTTTTATAGGCTCATTTGAATTGGACTGCATAAATTTGATCTGAAATGAATGTCTTCATTACCAATTAGATAAACATATTAAAAAAGAATAATAAAAGCTTTCAGTAAATCATAAAACAATCTCATTTACTCCATCTATATATAAGCACAGGAAAAAACTGTTTTCCACATTGCTACCACCTGCTCACAAGAAGTGAACTGTACAGAGCTTGAGAGAGAAGTGACTCATGCCATAGTTTTACAGTGAGCAGCAAGTGAATTCTGTTGAGTTCCTTTTAAAGAACTTTACTCTTTTTCAATATTGATTCTTGAAAAGTCAGTTTAGTGTGGTGAGGTTTTGTCACTTTCAGTTTAAACTGAAATCCCAAACTCTTAATATACATATCCTGAAAACTAACATCTGTACTATAAAACTGCTTATGCTCAATATTGGCTATTAATTTTTTTAATATTTTAAATACGTTTGTCAGTAATGGCTTGTCAGTGAACCAGTTTATATAGTTTTAAGGATAAAAGTGCCTATCTACATTTGTCACAAAATGTCCCACTGGGCACTTCAGGATGGAATCCATAGTCTGTGTGGCAGTCAGGGAATTCATGGAATTTCTAATGTCGATTTAACCTGTTCCCTCATTGGCACAGATCTGTTCCTGTTTTCAGCTAGGTAATGTGATAAAGCCTGGAGCTCTGCCACTCATAGTGCTGTAGAAAATGTAGAGCCATATCTCTTCCTTGGCTGAGATGGAGAGCAGAACAGTCAGGGAAGATGTTTAAATTAGGGACATGATTGTTCTCTGAACTGAAATTGTTTTTTTTTTTTTTATCTGAATTCTTTTTTAAAAAGCAAACAAAAAATTTCAGTTTGAATAGCCACGAGGATATTCTTTGGATATCAGCACGCACAGAGCAGAATAATAACTTACACTGACAACAGCACTAGTATTATGGCAGTATTTTGTCTTGTAACATGATTCAGATTCTGCAGAGTAAGAAGTTCGCTTTTCCTTATAGCAGTGATATCTGGAAACTGCAGTGTTAACTTGATCACTCTAATCTCTCCAGGAAGGTAATACTTATACTGCTTGAAAATCAAGTTTTCTTTTTAAACAGGCAAACAAGCTGGCTACATTCCAGAACAGACGACATTCTTAACTGGGTACAAGGCCATGCAGTTGTAAAGCTTTCTCCAACAACACAGTCTTATACGGACACCAGTGGAAGGCTATTCTTTGAAACAGTCTGACATGTTTCAGAGAATCACATATTAGTGTTTGTGCACACCTGCATATGCATTTTTGTGCACTGTTAGCTGTGTTAGATTCCATCACAAAAGATAGAATTGTCATGTATAAAACCTACTATGATGGGCAGAGGAGCAGTGTGTATATGAGGTGTTGCACACAGAAATGGAGAACGCCTTCTGAAAATTAAGCCTGACATGGAATAGAATAGCTACAGTAACAGTTTTTTCATTGCCAGCAGAATGTAGATTAGGTAAGGCCACTGGTGCTGCTTCTCGTAGTGAAGAGTCTGTAGAAATCCTTATTTCACCCTTTTTAGTGAAACTTCCATTTCAAATGCACTTATTTATTAATATATGGCATTCTTAACCATATATGCAACAAAAATGAACAGACTTATTTCCACATTCGTAAACTGAAACACTGATTTTAACAGATGTCTGGAAAAACTTCCTGTCATCCTATGTGATTACTCATTTCTGTGTTGCTTGTTTCGTACTATCACATTGCAAAATATTAATATTGTATACTGTTGTAAAGATATGCTGAATTTCTGTCAGCCCTTTATGTAATTTGTCTATAACTGCACACACACGCAACTTGGTTAAAAGAACATTATTAAGATTGCAAAGGCAAGCACTCAAAAGTAGGAAATGCCAGAACTAAGGTTGCCTGTTCACTCTTAATTCTGGCATTTCCTAATTTCTGAGTGCTTGAGTGGGTCCACAAACCAGGATTCCTGCCTATTTGCTGAATCAAGAAGAAGACCATGTGAGCCAGTTTTAAACCAGAATGTTTATACCAAAACACTTTTACTTGGTTGGTCCCTGAAGAATCCAGTTTGAACTAGTATATGCATATCTCTCTGGGGGTGTACCAAAGGGTTGATAACAGGGGAAATACATTAGCATTCCCCCCACTTTCTGCTAGAGAAGGTAAATGCAATGCCACAATATATATTAATTCTAATTCAATAAGCTTTATCTTAATTAAATGAAGCTAATCTTAATTCCATAGAGTGTTTCAGGGTATTACAGGTTACCGTCTGCCAGTCACCCCATTGTGTGCTGCCGTATTGACACCTACTTGGCCATCAGCAGGGCTGGAACCTTCAGATCCACTGCACAGACCTCTGCCACTTGAGTTAAGGGAATAACTGTTTGCAGTAGAAGACTGTTATTCTCTATGTGGACTGATACTAGAGGGTGTTTGGATACTTTATCAGTGGGTTTCACAGATGTTTGCAAACAGCAGAGGACTGGTGAGACTCTGAAGTCTTGGGTTTCATTCCAGGCTCTGGAGAGGGGTATGCTGTATTGGGCACAGACTCTTTGGCCCATTGCTCCAGACATTTTATCTTCATATAGCTTCGCGGAATAGAAATAATTGTGTTCTATCACCTTTCTTTATTGGCAGAGTGTGTCTGTGCTTGTGGAAGCCAACAGTACTGTGTGCCAGAAAGATTTCAAGGATAATATTGCTTGTTGCAAGAGTTTTCATGCCTTCACAGTTCATAAACAAAGGTGTAAAACTGGGACAGTAGTCAAGTGAAAGTATTAAATGTGTAAAGAGGGTTTTACCAGTTGTTTTTTTTCTCATGGAAGTTTGGCTTTTTTGGGACTTGTGAATTTTTTGGGGGGAAGCAGATGGGGCTCTGTCAGGAGGTGATGGTGGAGGTGGTGGTACTCATGGTCTGCAGCCTTCCACTCCTCTCCTTATCCTGGCCCTTTGGTATGACTCTCTTTGCTTCCTGTGCGCAGGATGGGAGTGAGAAGAGCAGGGGACTGGGTCCTGGCAGCTGAGACCACCTGGCCATTACATGGAGGGGAAGGCTTTTGGTGCATAACCCCCCTCCCCCCGGGGGTGGTTTGTTTTGTTTACCAATTTTCTCCCATTTTTAAATAAAACCTGGTAAATTCCTGGGAAGCTAAAATTAAAAACCAAAAGGCCTTCTAAATGAGCCATGTGTAAGAACTTGAGTTGTGGAGCAACACTAGTATTTTCATAGTGTAGGCTAAAAATACAGCTATTTATTTTGGAGAGACACGGTGAGTGAGGTAGTAACTTTTATTGGACCAAACTTTTTCGTTGGTGAGAGAGACAAGCTTTCAAACTATTCAGAGCTCTTCTTGAATTCTGAGAAAGGGACTCGGAGTGTCACAGCTAAATACAAGGTCAAACAGATAGATTAGCATAAGTAGTAAGCACATATTCTGAGGGACCATTTATGGTTAAGTAGCCTATTATCCTGGGACTGACATGGCTACAACAGAATTGCTGTTTTGGGCATTCTGTGCCCAATTTTTAACACACTTAGGTCTCCCTCCATTAGCTTGACTTAATTAAACCTAATCCATCCACTTGAAATTTCATAGGAATGGTTTTATGCCAATATGGAAATGATTTGGGGCTAAATGGGCAGGGTATTTTAGGGACAAGATGGCTTGAAGTATGCAGTGATCTTACTTCTAGAACATTTTCCTATCGTTGTTGTTTGGGTTTGGTTTTTTTTTTTCATGGTATGGTATGGTAACTCCACAAGCTTGGCTTAGATAGAAACTCCAAAATTTATTTAATCTCCAAACCTGGTGTCAATGATAGTTGGAGATGTTGTTGCTGTCATTGTTTAACTGTTTTAAAGCATTTTCTGCATAAAAGATAATCATGGAGCTAAGTATAGGTGGCTGCAATGCTGGGAAGATAAGGTAGGGAACTATTTGGGTTGAGTGAGAGGTACGTGGTTTTTAGTTGACAAGTGAGAGGGATAGTACTGAATGGGTGAGATAGGAGCTGGTATGGACAGTGAAAGGGGCCCATTAAATAGCATAAGTACTTCTCTCATACATAATTTTCTCCTCTTGCTCCTTCTATTCCCTCTTTGTAGCTCTATCAACAAAAATGTATCAGTTACGTAAGGAGGGAGGAGAACATTGAACATTAGCACAAATGTTAGTCACTAAAGCACCTTTACTCTGCCTCTATATCACTATTACCATGATGTATTAAAAATAGAGAGAACCCTATCCTTAAATGTTTTTACTATATTACTGATAGAAAAATTAAAGGGGACCTTTAGATAACATTTTTTTTCTGCTGCTTCATAATGTCTATAGGAGGACAGAAAGCATGAGGATTTTTTCCTTTTTTTCCCCTTCAGGTGTACCGTTAATGTCAAGTTTGATCCTCTCTCGTTTTATAGGGGGGTTTCTGATAGGAGTTGGTGACGGTTTTTGTGGGCCCTAGTACAGCGAAGGAATGATGGTGAAGAATCTTTGGACAAAGCAGCTTTTTGTTAAATGTTGTTTCTTCATAGAAAATAAAGAGATCTATTTAATAATAATAATAATAATAATAAAAACTTCCTCTTTCAATTGCTCAGCCTTCACTCTCTTGGCTGTAGTTCTCTAGTCATCAGTCTTCCCGCCTTCTTTTTTTGGTTTCTAATGAAGAAACCACCTGACTTGTCCACAGCATGTGTCACAGGACCAGTTCTTCTACAACAGAAACTTTTTGGGAGAATTGTCCAATATCGTTGTCCTAAACGTGGTCACTTCTGCTGAAGTGAGATTTTTTCTTTACCAATCGTTACAAGTAATTTGCTGTGGCAATGCAAAGACAGGTGCCTTTTAAGTACAACAGTTGCATACAGAGAGATGGTCAACAAGAATAAAATAATACAGTTAGATCACTTGAAAGTGATTTACAAAGAGGGGGAGAGGGATGGCCTTTGTGCCCTTCCCCTTTCCCCCTTTTTTTTGGTTGTATGTGGTTTTAGAAGAAAGTACTCTTTAAATCTTCTCGTATCATAACTAAAGCATGATGATGGAAGTCTATATACTGTTTATAAATATGTAAAACCAATGAATTTGTTCCATTTATAGACAGAAGATGGACTTAATGTTTTTTTTCTTAGGCTGCCTCGCTCTTCCTAAACTGAATTTACAGTTTCTGACTCTTCATGACTACCTTCTACGGAACTTCAATCTCTTCCGCTTAGAGTCTACATATGAGATCAGACAGGACATTGAGGATAGTGTCAGTAGGATGAAACCTTGGTAATATTTCTGTATTAACTAAAACAAACCAAACACCACAGTGTAGGAAATAGCTAAAGTTTTTTGGGGAAATAATTTAATTAGTAATGTCTATAATATAAAGTGGATACATTCATCTAAGTAGTGACCAACTGTTTCCAGTTGTTATAAAGGTGGTATTCCATAATCTCTTCTAAAATACTGTTTCATGCAAGATTAATCTTCTTATAATATTATGAAAATATATTTTGGGTATGGTTGCCCAGAAAGAACGCTTGTGACTACTATGTGCTGACTAGTATTCCTTTAGTAACATTAAAATCCTATTTGAGTTAAATGTTAACCGCAAGCTTCACGGTATTAACAATTGTTCTTAATAGTTGGTCATTTGTATTAGTGTTATGGATGGGGAGTACTGGTGGGATTTTCACAAGTACTTAGTAGTGGCCTAACTATGCTCCCACTGAAGTCAAAATGTTATCACTCACTTCACTCGGAGCAGAGTTATGCCAGTGCTGAGTGCTTTTGAAAATCCCACCTATATGTCACCAGTCCTTTTTTTTTTTTTTTTTTTTTTTTCCTCACTACTTTTTCTGTAGTGCATAGGGTGTAGTCTCCCTTTCATATCCATTAAATCTTTTTGTGGTGTCCTCATCTTGCTTTTCTTGGATGACTTCATTTTTGAAATGTCATCGCAAATTGTTTCATACATCACACAGGAGGTGAGAGTATGAAACTAATATGTGTTAGTTTACATTATATGTTGATTCTTTGATACAAGATATGCTGAAACTTCATGCCTTTAAATTCTGGAATTCTGCTTCCTCGTCTCAAAAATTGGAGCTGATTATGTGATTTTTAAATTATTCAGCTGTTTAAAGAAAATCTGACTGAAGCAATGGTTAATGGCTCTAACACAACACTGATTTATTTATTTATTTTTAGGAAATCAGAATATGGAGGCATTGTGTTTGGTGGATGGGCTCGAATGGCACAACCCATTGTGTCTTTCACTGTGGTAGAGGTGGCAAAGCCCAACATTGGTGAAAACTGGCCAATGCGAGTACGAGCAGATGTTACAATTCATTTGAACGTCAGAGATCACATCAAAAATGAATGGCAAGGTGCTCATTTTTATGTCAGTAATGAACATTCGATGCCTGTCATAGTGACAGTACTATCAGAATTTGGGATAAGTGTAGAGCTCTCATAATATTAGGGTTAAAGTACTGTGATCCCGCTCAATATTATGGCGCAGAAGTAGCTACGCTATTAAGGTTGGTATACAGAGTTCAGTTTTAACAGGAGATTTAAACTTTTATTTTGTAAAAATCTAATTTAAAATCTTAAAAAACCCTAATATAAACTTTGAATACTCAATATTTTTATGGTGCTTTGAAAAATAAATTGATATAGAAAAAATAAGAGTTCAAGAATCACCCTAGTGGGTGATCTCCCTCTTCCGCCCCCGATCTCCTGCTCCGATTACCTCACTTTTCTTTGTACTCTTTTGCAGGAAATCTGAAATACTACTTCTGCTGACTTCTAAAATGTTAGTTATAGAAAGGTTGTGTTTGTCTGTGGAGCACTTTATAACCTTTTATCTACAATGGAAATGTATTTGCACCAAACTGAATGTCACATTTTACTTGACTATAAATCTGCTGTATCACAGAATCATAGAATATCATGGTTGGAAGGGACCTCAGGAAGTCATCTAGTCCAACCCCCTGCTCAAATCAGGACCAGTTCCCAACTAAATCATCCCAGCCAGGGCTTTGTCAAGCCTGACCTTAAAAACCTCTAAGGAAGGAGATTCCACCACCTCCCTAGGTAACCCATTCCAGTGCTTCATCACCTTCCTAGTGAAAAAGTTTTCCCTAATATCCAACCTAAGCCTCACCCACTGCAACTTGAGACCATTACTCCTTGTTCTGTCATCTGATATCACTGAGAACAGTCTAGATCCATCCTCTTTGGAACCCCCTTTCAGCTATCAAATCCCCCCTCATTTTTCTCTTCTGCAGACTAAACAATCCCAGTTCCTTCAGCCTCTCCTCATAAGTCATGTGCTCCAGCCCTAATCATTTTTGTTGCCCTCCACTGGACTCTTTCCAATTTGACCACATCCTTCTTGTAGTGTGAGGCCCAAAACTGGACACAGTACTCCAGATGAGGCCTCACCAATGTCAAATAGAGGGGAATGATCACGTCCCTCGATCTCAAATGCTGTCACTTACTTTTGGCTGCAAATAAAGAAGAGAGAGACTGAGACTGTCAGTCATCATGTAGCCCCTGTAGCCTAGGAGAACATTCCTTGAGCTGGCAAAGAGTATGCCAAGAATTCAAATCTTACCACTTAACTGCTGTTAAAATTCTCATACAGTTTTCTAAAGCCATCAACCCCAACGTAGAAGATAGTTAGGGAACAGCCACTGAATGCTTTCCTCTTAATACCTACAAGGAAAGGGGTGGTTTGAGGCTAATCGTATGATGGGTCTTGAGTGTTTAAACAAATACACCAAGCAAATATGGTTTTCCATAATCCCCTCCCAGCAACCATTCCTCTATATTGTGATTCACGCTATTAATGGAAATAACAGATTCTTTGTAACAGACCAATGTCAGCACTGGATTCTGTTGTTTGAACTTTCCACAGCCCTAAGAGTTTTTACCAAGTATTTGGCAATAGGCATTGTGATTGTTCCTTCGAAGTCCATAAAATTAAAGCAGGAAAACTTCTGTAAAATGAAATCCTAGGATGTGTTGTCAGCAGTTTTCATTGAACGTGGGACCTCTGGACCTAAAAACCTGATCCTCTACTGCCTGAGCTAAAAGAACTAGGTCTGTTAGTTCCAGCTGTAACAGACTCAAACTGTCTTATGTGAAATGACAGCCATTCTCCATCTGGGCAAGGCAGAAAGGACCTGTTCCTAACCAGTCTTCTGTTCTCTTTATTCTGGCTCATGTACTTCGCTCTAAATAGTCAGGTCTCTCCCTCAGCTCTTCAAGGTAAAGCTCCACTACATTTTCAGCTTTTCACTTACCACTACAGGCGTCTACAGTAATCTTTCACCCTAAAGGGTTCTCCTTTAAAGAACCTACTTATTATTTTTCATCCTGTTCAGAAGCTGTCACCTTTCTGATGTGTACACGTGTTGCTCGCCAAAGTAACAACCACAATTTAAGCCATTGTCAGAACGTGCTTTCCACCTTTTTGTAGCTGAGTGGTAGTTTCATAAACCTCTGCAATTAAAGTTTGCCGTGATGGCAACAGTGCCCTGTTCTGTTGTCTGTTCATTAGATAGCCTAGAACTACACAAACCAAGGAAACTTGGTGAAGGCCTATACTACTGCGTTTTGTTGGCATAACTGTTTTAGTCAGGGATGTAAAAAAGCTACACCATCTAGCCAACATAGCTATGGCGGCAAAATCCCCTCTGTAGGCACTCTAGAAGCTGATAGCTAAATGACAAAAGCATTTGTCTAATGTCATTTGAGGAGGTTAAGTTACTATGCTGGCAGAAGCACTCCTCCTCTATATCGAGACAAGGCCTGGCTATCACTTTTGCAGAAGTAGTAGTTGAAAATCTTATTTATGGTTGCATCTCTGTACGTACTGCTTTAGAGACACTTATTGTCATTGACTCTGAAAAGGGAATATGTCTCCAAAATAAAATTGTCTATATCTATACTGTTTTTGGAATGATTAACATGAAATGGAAAAGTGTCTTCAATGTATGGTGTAATGATTTTACATAAGATCTGCCTTCAGTATTTATTTTTTTTAAAAAGCTTGCCATAGTATTCTTTTATATTATATGATTTACTTTAATGGGATATCAAGATGGAAAACTCCATAGGTCACTTTTAAATCTTCCAAAATGCTTGAGAAATCAAGAGCTCTCCAAAATTAAAATTGCAGGATTATTCAAGTGAAAACTTCTCAACTGAATAAGCACACTGACAGCAAGCCCAACATGCTGAATATTTCAATTGTATACCTTCTGTGTTACACCATGATGCCATTCCTCTTGTAAAAGTAATACCCTGCTTGCTAACAAGAACAGAGCAGAGAAGTAGTGTGGAGAGATGGTGTGGCCTGCATGCTGGTAGTCTTCTTTTGTTAACGTTACGGAGCAAATCTGTTCCCTTTTATATTACAATGGAAAGGTGATGGGAGTTGACTTGATTAAAACCAGTGTTTTTCCGGTTGTGCTTTTTAATATTGTCAGGAATTGCCAGCTGGCACTGTATATCCTATGTTTCCTAGTGTAGTATCAGTAGGCAACACTTCGTGCTTAGGGAATTACACTTGAGTTGACCTTGTTGGCAAGCTGCACAGAAGCATTTATTCATATTCTGCGCTGACATTGACTGATAGTGCTTAAATAGAGTTGACTATGTAGGCTGTCACATAGTACAAATCCTAAATGCAGAACATGCAGTAAAATGGGTTGAGTTTATGGCAATAGATATAACTTTTGGATTGTGATATGAGTTTAAGTCCTAGCTCAGATATGGCTTTGTAACATAGTAGATTCTTAGTAGTGTTAATAGATATTTCCATATTATGAATTTATATTTATAATTTCCATATTATTGTTGTCACATGGAAAGGATAGGTACCTTATGTACAGTACAGTAAGCCAACTACAGTGGTTATACAGTTTCAAATATTTCTGATCAGTGACCTATTATTGACTATCAATGGCAGCATGGCAAAAGATGGACTAGAGTGTTGTCTGATATATGCTAGACGTCTGAGAAGTTTGTGCTAGGAACTCAGACAAGTATCCTGAATCCACACTGTCTATTTTAAAAAAAAATATTCTGCAGTCCTGATCTCTCTCTTCCCTAATGTCTCCATAGATGGATCTTTCTTTTACACTTCCTTTGCAAAATAATTCATTCTAACTCGATTGTCTAAAGCTGCCCGTTCTGTCTTTGTTTCTTGGGTTTTTTTCCATTTTCATCTTGTTTGTTAAGCAGACTTTTTCCAGAAGTCATTACTTGTATTTTTTAATCAGATTTTTTTTAATTGTTCTCTGATTACCTAACCATTTCGTCCAATCTGGATTGGTTTTAGAGTATTTATTATTTGCACTACTGTAGCATTGAGGAACTTTAGTCATGGACCAAGACCCCACTATGCCAGGTGTTGAACAAACACAGAATAAAGACCGCCTCTGCCCCAAAGAGCTTACACTCGAAGTATAAGACAAGAGACACCAAATGGATATAGAGAGGTGGGGGAGTACAAGGAAACAATGAGACAGTACTAGTCAGCGTTATAGACAGTGGCCTTTAATGGCCTTTAACAAGTGGCCTTGTTGACAAGGTTTTTTTATGGGCATCATGACAAAGAGTTTTGAAGGAGGAAAATTATAGAATCATAGAAATGTAGAATTGGAAGAGACCTTGCTAGAGCACCAAATTTTCCTTAACTTTCTATAAAATTTTATTTAAAATGTCTTACATTATTATCCCTAAACTTGGAAGTGTTCTAGCCCAATTGTAGGATCAAAGAGAGATTAAAAAAGACTGTTGATTTTATATCCTCTAAAAGCAGGACATAGTCCCCCAGTACAAATTATATTGACTACTAAAAGGAAGTGACACTTCATAGCCAAAAGGTTAAAAAGAAGCTTGCCTGTTGTACACTTTTTCAAGTGCTTTTTAAGGAACAAACACGGCAGTTGTTTTTGAATAAACCAAATAACTCGACTTTTTCCTGTTTTCAATCAGGTCTGCGCAAGCACGATGTTTGTTTTTTAGTTACGGTGCGTCCAACACAACCTTATGGCACAAAGTTTGATCGAAGGAGACTTTTTGTTGAGCAAACTGGCCTGGTGTATGTCAGGGGATGTGAAATCCAGGGCATGTTGGATGATAAAGGACGTGTCATTGAAGAAGGTATGATGATTTTTAATCTATATAATCATTTGGAACAAATAATGAACCAGTCTATTAGCTGGTACGAATTGGTGTTTGTTCTTTTAGAACAAAATAGACCTATTTCTGAAAACATTAGAAATGGTATGGAAGCATGCCAATAAATCATACTTGTAAATATGAGCTTCAAAGTGAATTTTTCTTAATTCTGTTTCAAAAGTGATTATTTTTCTCCTAAGAAGTGGTTCTTAATCTGCTTTCAACACTGTTTTTCTTGCTTTAATCTACTTTTGATTTGTGTTTCAAATATGAACAGGACCAGAACCCAAACCAAGACTTAAAGGAGACTCAAGAACATTTAGAGTATTTCTGGATCCTAACCAGTATCAACAGGACATGACAAACACAATCCAAAATGGAGCAGAAGATGTCTATGAGACATTCAATATAATTATGAGGAGAAAGCCAAAAGAAAACAACTTTAAGGTAAGCTACGTTATAGCTGTTCTTAGGATAATAGTTTTTGAATGTGCTGAGTTGGAAGAGTTGTTGAAATATGTGTCTGACATGTCTTTGATTAAGTTTGTTTGTTTGTTTGTTTGGTGGAAAAAAGCTGGCTAGAATTTATTTCCCTAAACTGTTTAATGGCAGTGTTGGTGCTGAATTAAAGAGTTTTGGGTCCTGGTACACAATGGCAATTGGGACTGCCCCTCTGGGGTGTGGGATGCCCTGAGGTTGCGGAGGAAATATGGTCCAGCCCCCCCCAGAGTGGGAGGCTTCCAAGTGGGATTGGATCCTGCCCTCGGGAGATGGGAGGCCTGAGGGTGGGGTGGTTGGAGGACAGACCCACCTAACCCTCACCCCACAGCAGCTTCTGTCATGCAGGGCTGACCTGGCTCATCTCTCTGGCCTGTTGGCTCTTGCCAGAGTGCGCAGTTGGGGCCCTGGCTCCTTCTGTCCCTGGGTTTTTATGTGGGCAGGTGTTTTTGTTGCTCCCCTCACCCTTTGGTGGTCGGGGTCCCTCTGAGATGGGGGGGGTCTCTGCAGGTGCACTCAGTGCATATTAATTTGGGTGTGGACAGTACGTTAAATACAAAGAAAGTTTGTAAAGATGCATCTTAAAAATAATAAATGCTAGGAAACTTCAGCCAACCTCTGAAATGAACCTATACGCAATTGAGAGGGTAATATTTTCTGAAAGTCTGTTTATAAGTTTCAGACTACAAATATAAAGGTCACAAAAAATGGTGCAACTAGAAAACAGTACTGAGAAATAGAGCCCTGCCTGGATACACAATTTTTATTTGGGATATAAAGCAGATATCCACAGAGCTGCAGGGCTCTAGTGACAATGAATGAGACTAGCTGTGCCACCCCCTGCCCTGCCCACTGGGATGGGCATCAGGCTCACTAGCAAGTGTCCCTGGTCATGCTAGTGTGTGCAAGCGTCTCGCATGCTCCCGGACAGGAGATGCACACTACTGTCTGGAAAGGAGGAGTGGGCTTTGGCGCTGGCTTCTGCGAGCGGCAGCCCAGCATGCTGCTGCTTTCACCACTTTATATCCACGGATATAAATTGTGTATCCATGCAGGGCTCTAATGAGAAACCACTACATATCTTGTGAGATCATTCCGTTCTGCTTTGTATGCACTCTGTATTCTAATTTCCATTGCTTGGCACTCTTTCAGAACCTCATAAAAGGTATGTATTTTGCTTTGTGTTCCATCCGCAACTTGACTGAGTATAGCACTGAAACGTTAAAAAAAAAAAAAAAAAAAAAAAAAAAAAAAAGTCAACTCATTTAGTGGGATAAGCACGCAACGTTTCACCTGAATGATGAGACCTTCAAAGGGAAATAAAATGACTGAAACTCAAGTCACTATGCTGTGGTGGGGATCCGGAGGGGCCACTACTTTCACATCAGTACAGGAACAGTCACTGTCACTCAAATAATTTCACTTGATTCACCATTGTCATGTTCTTTGTAGAATTATGAAGGGGCACTCCATATACTTTATGACACTCTGATATAATCATCTTCAACACACAGTCAACCTGTGGAACTCCTTGCCCCAGAGGATGTTGTGAAGGCTAAGGCTAGATAAGTTCATAGAGGATAGGTCCATCAATGGCTATCATCCAGGATTGACAGGGATGATGTCCTTAGCCACTATTTGCCAGAAGGAGAACAGGGATGGATCACTTGATGATTACCTGTTGTGTTCATTCTTTCGGGGGCATCTGGCATTGGCCATTGTTGGAAGATAGGATACTGAGCTATATAGACCTAAGGTCTGACTTGGTATAGCTGTTCTTGAGTAAGAATTCATGTGTCAAGAAAGCTCAGGGCCTCCTTAGTTTTGGACAATCCAAGTATTTTTATGTTTGAAGCATAGGATTGATTTTCCAGTTTGTTTTACTGTAAGAGCTTCTTTGTCCTTCATTATGTCTCCAGTACATATGTGCAGTGTTTCCTTTTACTCTTTGCAGTCTTATCTATGTCATCTGTTGTTTTGCTTTGGCCTTGAGGTAATGTTACATCACTTATCTGTTCAGATTTCTTATTATATATCACTGCTTATTTTCTTATCCCCACTTATTTCTTCCACTTTATCCATGTTTTGTTCAAGTTCCGAGATTTTTAGTATTGACTTCTTCCAAGAGGTTGAGGACCTTTTCTGGCCACTCTGTTGCCAAATGAGGATGTGTGTTTTAGGCTACTGTTGGGAAGAGGTCTTGTGGCTAAAAATGTGCAGGTTAGTCGACTTTGGCTAATCTACTCTCCAAACTAAGGAGGTGATTCCCCTGCTTGCTTACAGATGCTCCTGCTAGCATGAGTATAAATAGCAGTGTAGCTTTGCTACCATGGATAGCAGCAGCAGAGGCATAGCTGAGCCGTGCCCAGCACAAACCTATGATATAACCCTTGACTTCTCTTGTACAGATTCTCATTGTTCACAGAATGTAAGGATAATGCAAGAGAGAGGAAACTATTTTAAATCTTAATTTCTAGCTGTTGTGCCATGAGCACAAAGTGCTGAAGGGAAACACATCTTAGTTCAGCTCTTTTCTACTTAACATAGTTTTTGTCGTTTTAAGTAAAAGACCAAATTGAGGAAAGAATTCTCATGAGAGTGCATTTTATAGGAGTTGACATATCCCTCAACATCTCAGCTGCTGCTGCTCCAGTTAAGAGTGAAGGTAGCTTCCTGTTATCAATTGGATATTCAAACACCTTCAGATTTGAAAACAAACCAAAAAAACCAAAACAGAACATTAAGTTATGGTTTTTATGTATATTCCATGGCCAAAGTGTGTGGTGCAAATATTAACCAAAGGGAGATTGCCATTGAATAGATATAGTAAGATTCTGTTGGAAATACGTATGTCCATGCATTACAAAGTTGAATGAAATTCTAGTTTTCATAGGGGATTGTGGAATATGATCTGTGAAGTTGCTTAAGAAGGGAGGCAAAAAGATCCTGCTCTTTTTAATATTATGTGGAAGAGTGTATCTGAAATGAAACAATGACTAATGACTTTTTTTTAAAACTATGCTTACAATTGCAAAGCCCTGAAAAGTCAGAAAGCCATTAAATTAATGTTTGCAGATGAATTTTTGCTTAAACATTTTTTCATCTACACCAAAAAATCTTATGTTCCTACTGGCATCCTAGCAGCAGTTAGTTCACAAGTCTGTGTTGTGATGCAAATAAAGAAATAAAACAAAGTTCATTTTGAACAGTAATGGATACTTTAGTTTGGTCTGTGTTTGGCAAAGGATGGAAGTGTAGTTTTTAGTTTTGTACAGGGTATTTACAATCAATGGACAGAACAAAAAAAATCACCTTCACAAAGCATTAGTTGTTAGTTTTTCCTCAATTTCATGTTTATTCAGTTAAGCCAAAACAAATAATTAGCTGTTAGCTTTTCATAAATTGAAGTACAGATTATCCATATCTAGTGTATATCTTCTCACCAACTTCAGCCAGTTAACAGAAAACAAGGTGTTACTCTAGAATGATTAATGTTAATAATGCGTCAGATAGAAGACAGCCTTATTTTATGGTGAGCCTGCAGGGGAGAGAGCAGCCAAAAAACCTGTGCAGTGTAGTAAATTAAGCAACTATGACAGCAGCAGAAGTGCAAACATAATCGAATTGCTAGATATGGTAGTCAGCACTTCTCTGTGATAGGTCAACAGTGTTATCTTATATGGGTTATCTCCCAAGTTTACATGTCTGCATTCATCAAAGTAATATTTAACGTTAGGGGCATATTTCTACACTTTCCACCCAAAGACTGAATATAACCATTTAGAAAGATAATCTGGGCTATCCCTCTGTTGTAATTAGTTGTACAGTTTCTGAGAAATAAGATCTAACTAAGTTCAAAATTATGCAAAACCACACAATCTATTCCCTTCTTCCTCCCATTACTAAGCATCATCATCCTCTAGATGTGACATTTGTTATCTGTTTTTGACTCATGTCAAAAGAAGTTTGAGGAAGCATCGAGGGCATCATGTACTGGCATCTCTGTGAAGTCATGAATATAAAGTAGTCCTTAACTTTACAAGCTCTTTCAATTTGCCTTTTGAGTTGCCTGTCCTCCTTATATCGTGGGCTGCTAAAGTTGAGGGAAGTGAAATAAGTATTATAAATTGACCTACTCCTAATATGCATTTAAGTTGCTTTATCAGCCAGGAAACCTGTCATTTATACCCAGAATGAAATTCCAGATGTTTCCTGCTGATTTGTGCTTCTCAGTTGGCTTAAACCTGTGAGTGCTTGTACTGTGTGTGGTGTATGCACTTAGATGATGCTTAGGAGGGCAGACAGATTTACACAGCTCATCTGATTTTGCTTTTTGAGCTAAGGACTGGTTTTAGATTAATAATTCTTCAGGGATACTGGTACTAGACTGTTAAGTGAGTTCTGAAAAATGAATCATCCTGAGGGATCCACAGCTCCAAAATGTACAGTACCTGAACAGTGCTCAAGCACAAAATTACATAGTACCTCAGGTTAATGAAGTGCTGAATAGGAAGATCAGTAGTTTCTGAATGGAACAGTTGTTATAAAAATAACGCTATTACGTCCTTGTGTTCCTGGTCTGTAACTTATCTCAAAATAATTTTGTTTATTTTTTGTTGTTGTTTTTCTGCTTCTGACACCTTCCCCATCCATAAGGATTCTGGAATGAGAACTTCCTGGGAATTTCGATGATGTTTGAGGCAGAATAAAATACAGCATGCCCATCTGTAGATACAGTATATTTGCTTTGCAGCATTGAGAAAAGGAAAGTGCCGTTATTAGTAAATTCGGCATATAATGGTCAAACACACAGGAAACAGAGTTACAGCATCCAAGTGCCACTTTTAAAGAAGCAGACTTCTGATAGCTCTGGCACTTCAGTGATGATGATGATGATTTGGTAGCACTGTATAGACACCGTTGTGAACCAAAAAATCCATTGTTTCATTTGGGCTAAATTAGCGCTCGCTAATGGGATAGTTCAGTATTTAGACTGTTCTGCTTAAATACTGACATTTTGTTGAACAGGTTATGTAATGATATCAGCAGAAAATATAGCAACTGATTCAATCTAACCAAACACCTGTCAGTGGAAAATAACCTTTTTTTTTTTTCTCGGAAACACACTGGGATGCTGGGGTACTTCAGAGAGGTAATCTTCACTTTGTTACATTATGATAATAAAAGATGTCACTTTTACTGATTCATCTTCTGTTTTGTCACTCACAGGCTGTTCTGGAGACTATTAGGAATCTGATGAACACAGACTGTGTGGTTCCTGATTGGTTGCATGACATCATCCTTGGATATGGAGATCCAAGCAGCGCTCATTATTCAAAAATGCCAAATCAGATTGCTTCTCTGGATTTTAATGACACCTTCCTCTCCATTGATCATTTAAAAGCCAGTTTTCCTGGATATAACATAAAAGTAACTGTTGACAATCCAGCTCTACAGAAACCCCCTTTCAGGTGATCTAAGAATCTCACATGTACTTGAACTCAGACAGTCTCAATAGATAATTCTCCAATTAAACCATAGTATAAATCTAAGTCATTTCAGTTTTATTCCTAAAAAGTACCATAGTGAAACTGCTACTGGAAAAGTAAGTCAGTTTAGTTCAGTGACTCAGTATGTTCTTTTGCCTGAGAAAATAGCTCATAAGAGCAGCTATTGTAATTTATTATTATTATGTTATATTGCAGTGGCATCCAAAGGTCAAAATTAGGATCAGGATGTCATTGTGCCACACCCTATACAAATGCGTATGAAAACATATTGTCCCTGACCCAAACAGTCTATAGGGGAAAGTGATATACGAAGGGTGGGGTTACAATCTGTGTGTGTGTGTGAGTGTGTGTGTATATATAATGTAGCTTTTACATTTGACATCTTTTCTATAATAAATAGAAAAAATGTCAACTGTTCCCATCTGTCAGTCTAGCTGTCACTTAATTAGATATGTGTTTTGGCAGACATGAGTCTTGAAGGATGTGAAGTAGAGGAGAAGTGGATCTGTAGTGGGCAATGTAGAATAAGGCACCCAGACTACTTATTATTTATTTGTATTGTGGTCGTGGATGGGAGCCTCAGTCAAGGATCCAGTGCTAGGCACTGTACACACACACAATGATGATTCCTGGCTCGAAAACGTCATTATCTAAGTATAAGGTGATGGAATAAGTTGGGGAGAATGGGAGGTTCAATATAATATTGGGACAGTATATGTGTGAGAAACTATATACAGCCAGTGGGTGAGGTGCAAGATGATCTGTTCTAACACAGTGATTCTCAAACTTTTGTACTGGTGACCCCTTTCACATAGCTAGCTTCTGAGTGCGACCCCCCCCCCCAATATATTAAAAACACTTTTTAAATATATTTAACACCATTATAAATGTTGGGGGCAAAGCAGGGTTTGGGGTGGAGGCTGACAGTTCACGACCCCCCCCCCCACATAAGAACTTCACGATCCCCTGAGGACCCGACACCTAGTTTGAGAACCTCTGTTCTAACATCTAGAAATTGCATTTCTGTAGTTTCATTCCAATAAATCTCAAAATGCCTTGTAACCTTTATTTTTAATTTCTCTTGGGAAATGAATTGTAAGGATTTCCTGTCTTTAGCGGAATATAAGTCATTAAAGTCTTTCAAAATGCTGCTTCATCTGTAACATCTGATGATAGATGTAGTCCCTACACAAAGAGATGAGAGCACTTATTGCCTATCACAGATTTTTTCTTTGATTTACACAGCCTTGCCGCAAAAAGAAGCCCTTCACCTTAATTTATAGCCCCATTACATTGTAAAGATATTTCTTACTAATATGCTGTACCATGAAGAGGTGCCTGTCACAATACAATATTAAATGGAATTGGAGGATGCAGGAGCTCTTTGTGCTACTGTCATAAAAATAATGTAGACAATCTGCGAAGGAAACACTACTACAAGGAGTGAGGTATCACCAATGTTTACAGAGAGTCCATTGCTTCTATCTGTAGAGTGTCTTATTTTCTATCATTAATGTATATTTATATTGACCCCCACCTACTCTCCTTCCCCACTCCCTCTGTGCTGTTCCATTCTATCTCACCTTACTGTTTGTTCATATAATCTCTTTTTCCAATTCTCTATCTTCTACCCCATGTCTTATGACTAGAAAACTTTCCCTGTCCTCGTTTGCCAAGTACACATTCTCTCCACCTCTATATTACTCCTTAAAACTAACTTCTTCAACCAAATCCTTTTGTGCCTCATCAATAATCCCACATTTTCTCTCTCCTGGATTGTTGTCCTATTGTCTTGTCTTGAGTAGTGCTGGCCGAAACTTGGGTTTTGGTTCGGAAGAAGTTTTGGTATTTCCAGATTTGTTTTTGGTACAAATTTGGAATCAAAGCCAAATTCCCAAAATTTCTTGGCAAACCAGAGATCCCTGAAAAATTGGTTTTAGAAACACCAAAATACAGTGTTCCTGAGACCAACAGTATGAAATTGACATTCGTGTCAATTTCCTGTTTGCTACTTCCTGAATAGTAGCCGTGAAATTGAAAAGAATGTCATTTTCATTCTGCTGGCGCTTTCAGGGCTGCTAGGCTCCCTGCTTGAACCAGAGCTTCCAGAGTCCCTGCTGTGAAGCTTGGAGCATAGAAGTTTTAAGACTGGCTCCGAGGGTCTGGGGCCACGTGGACTGCTCTGTGTTGAGGACTCCAGGGCTTTCAGACTTCCAGGCCAGCTGACTGCACAGGTTGTCCTACTCCCAAGTGAGGAATAGACTTGGTGAAACATTTTACTCCAATGAATCAGCATTTTCCAGCCTGTTCTAGTCTTGAGTTTTGTCTTACAGGTTGTAAGATCTTTGGGAAATGGAATGGCTTATTTATGTATATAGAGTGCCATATCATTTGCTGGTGCTCTAAAAATGTATATGAAAGACTATCTGACCTACTTGTGAAGGAAATGAAGTTGAAACTTTACAAATATATTTTACAGGATAACTTTCCCAGTAAGGGGAGGAAAAGGGAAGAAACGGAAAGAAGAGGATGGGAATGAAGAAAAGACTGAAGAAGCTAAAACATTAATTGTGGAACCTCATGTTATTCCCAACAGGGGACCATATCCATACAATCAACCCAAACGGTAATATTGTTGTAACTTTGTGTCTGTGCAAATACATAAGTAACAATCCAGTGTCTGGGAGACTGAAATTTTATTGTAGGTTTCAAATGAGTTTCCACGTTGGTTTGTTTACACAATCAGGAATAATTTCTGCTTATAAAACAGAGGATATTTATTCTATATTTATTGATTGATTTTTTATTTCAGTAGATAGTAGAAGTGAGCTAGACTGAATTAAGGCCGCTTTAATTGTGAATGAGTGTCCACAGGAGTTTAATGCAGTTTAGCTAATCCACTTTAAATTCAGACCTTTAGTTAATTTGGATTAATTTTTTTGAGTGTCCCATATACACAGTCCCTTAAAAACATCTTTTTTATATTTTCTGCATTTACTGAACCTATTTTTGTTTGTTACAGCAATACTATTCAGTTTACTCATACTCAGATTGAGGCTATACGTGCAGGAATGCAACCTGGGCTGACTATGGTAAGGACAATAATAATTAAGAGTTATCATATTTCTTGTTGAAAATTATGCTGTTTAAATTTAGGAGAGATTCTCTGAAGTGCATGTAACTTCCATTTTCTATGTCTACTATGATTGTATTTTGTGTTTTCTTCCTACCAGCAGATAAAGAGAAGGAAACACCCATTAACATCCTCTCTCTTAAACAAAAAGCAAACAAACCAACCACAAAAACCTCTGAATAGAATTCTGTTCTGTGTTTCAGTGGTTGGGGATTCTCTCTGGATCACTGAATTAACATACATGTGTGTGTTTGCAGGGGCAGAGTGATTACTAATTTTAGAGTATAGTGATCCTGTGCTGAATTTGTGACTGTTTTGGTTGTATTTACAGTAATTGAAATATCTTGGACCTGATGCAGTACTCACTGCATGCAATGAAAACCTTTCTGTTGACTTCAGTGAGCTTCAGTTGGGCTCCTCAGGAGAATTTCAGTTCCTCACTTCTAAAACTGAGGACACAATTTATAGTATTGAACTTGATTTTGCTTGAATGTAGTCATGACCAGTGAAGGGTTTACAGGAGTCACAGTTCTTAATAAGTAAATTTTCTGCTAAGAGTGTATTTTTCACCAGCCAGCTGTTTTTCTCTCCTTAAATTAACTACTCAGAATACCTCACTGACTCTTCTTTCTCCACCCCACTGTGCAAGGAGATTGAGTGTCTAGACACTCAGTGCTGCTTTTTGAAATTAGGCCTCATGCTACCTTTGCTTTCCTCTCCATCTCTTCTTATGTAGCACACAAACACAGAGGAAGGAAAGAAAATGAAACTTAATTACTGTTCTTCGAGTGCTTGCTCATGTCGATTCCATTCTAGGTGTGTGCACGGTCATCAGAGTTTTTTGCCTTAGCGGTATCCGTAGGGTCGGCAGTGGCGCCCCCTTGAGTGCCACGTTCATATGTCAGTATATCAGGCGCTGTCATCCATTTGCCCTTTCAGTCCCTTCTTACCACCTGTGGTGGTTAGTTGGAGCGCCTTTCCTTGCATAGCCACAGGCTAGCGGTTTTTCGTCTTTACTGACTTTGAGACTTAAGGCCTTGTAAATAGTTTGTTTATAGTAGTTTGAAGTAGTTGTTAAGTGTAGTTAGAAGTTAGAGTCCCAGGTGAGGCATGCCCCAGTTTCCCGGGTTTAAGCCCTACGTCGATTGTAATAGGCCTATGCCTATAAGTCACCCCCATAGCAGCGGCCTCAAGAGCTTGGGGGAAGTCACACGTGAGAGGTAAGTGCTGTATTTGTAAAAACTTTCGGCCTTGCATGCAGAAAGAGTGGGCCATTCATTTACAGGCTCTCCTCATGGAGTTCGCCCTTCATCCGGCTTCCATGCTTTCCCACCAGGACTTGTCAAGTACCGTTCCACATCGCCAGTGCCCAAAAAGAAGGCGAGAAAGCATGGCTCCCCGGCACCAAGCAAGAAGGGCCATGAGTCATCGGGCAAGGAACACACTTTGGGCTACCCAGCCACTCAGGAGCCACTCGTTCGTGCCTCCCCAGTCGGGGCCCTTAGCTCCCTTTAAAAAGTCCACCGCTGCCTCTTGGGAGTGGCATGGGACCTAAACCCCTGACATCACCAGCGCCTTCACAAGCTGTCCTGGTGCCAAGAGCGCAGAGGCCTCCACCTGCGCTGCTAACGCAGCAGGTGCCGCAGGAATTGACGTGAGGAAGCACTCAAAGAAATACTGATTACCTACCTTTTCGTAACTGCTGTTCTTCGAGATATGTTGCTCATGTCCATTCCATTCTAGGTGTGTGAACGTACGCAGTTATCGGAGATTTTTACATTAGCAGTATCCGTAGGGTCAGCAGTGGTGCCCCCTCAAGTGCCACACTCATGCGTCGGTATATAAGGTGCCGCCAGCCCTACTGACACATGAGCACAGCGCTCAAGGGGCACCACTGCTAAACCTATGGATACCTCTAAGGCAAAAATCTCTGACCGCACACATGGGCGCGCACACACATAGAATCGAATGGACAAGAACAACCATTATGAAAAGGAAGGTAACTGTTTTTTCTTTGAGAGATGGTCCTATGTGTATTCCACACATGAGTACACATGCTCACCATGTGCCTTCCCCTGTGTATAGAGAGAGTCAGCCACTGGAACTGATATATCATAAAACCCATAACCCTCTTGGTAGCATACCTAACAGGTGCAGAACTCCGTAGCAAGACAAGCTCAACAGACATTTTTCCACACAATATATGGGAGATGCATGGTTCTGTTCTGAATGACATCTTCACTCAGTGGAGAACACCATCTTGGGATCTCTTTGCATCCCACGAGAACAAGAAACTACCTCTGTACTACTCCAGAGCAGCTCTGGGCCACAGCTTGAAGGGTCATTGATGCCCTGCTACTGTCCTGGATGGACTATCTCAGATATGCCTGCCCTTCCCATTCCACTGATACCACAAGTCCTGCAACAGATCCATCATGACATGGCTCAGGTTATCTTCATCGCACTCAACTGTCTGAAACAGTTCTGTTCTTTGGCCGCCTGAGGATTTCAACCCATTCACATCTGATCTTCTTCAGATCTGATGACAGAATACAATGATACAATCCAGCACACCAACCCAGGACCTTTTCAGCTTAAGGCCTGATATTTGGATGGGCATCTGACATAGAGTGCTCATATTCAATGATGGTTCAGTCCCGTCTCAACCAAAGCAGAAGAGTCTACTGGGAAATGTCTGGCCAAATGGAAATGTTAGTCCTTTTGATCAAGTTAATGCCGGTTAGTTCCATAGTCTACTGGGATTCCTTGTATTCTAGACTATCTTCCTACCTTTAAGACATTGGGCCTTTGTCAGTTCCTGGTGGGTCCATCTTTCATCCTCCAATCAAGGCCCATACTATCTTTACCCATTCTACGATGACTTGATTCCCAAAGGCACTTGTTAGAACTTTCCCACTAGAGTGAAACCAACACCACATTGGGATATGTCTTGTCCTTTCAGTTCTCACCAAACCTCCCTTAGGACATAGGACATGTGAATAATGGTTCGATCTCTCAATGAAAGTGGCCTTCACCATCACAGCAGCCACAAGGGTAAGCAAGCTGGGAGCACTCACAGCAGATCTGCCGTGAATCATCATTCATAAAGAACAGATCTCTTCTCCATCACCCAAAATTCATCCCTAAAGTACTTTCAGAGTTTCACATGAATCAGACCATCTACTTATTGCTATTTTTTCCAAAACCTATAATTGGAAGTTCTTCGATGTGTGTGTGGTCCCTGATTGTAGTCCATTGCCTGCCCTCCATCCCCTTTCCTGCGGATCATAATCAGATTCATTGTAAGAAAAGGAAATGGAAATGGCATCAGTCACACTGCCCTTTATACTCTTGGTTTGGAACATGAGAACAACTGTGCACGTGCCGACCAGCGAATACTACTAACAATCTCTGGACTCAGGCGCATGGTGCCCTTGTGTGGAATACAGATAAGGACCATACATCTTGAAGAATCTCCAGATACAGTTAAGTTCATTTTCATGGACTGATATTGCAGTCTTTACTCACATTAGTAGGCCCACTGAAATCAGTGGGGCTACTCATCTGAGTAAAGGTTTTAAGATTGGTTAACAACTTAGTTTGCAGTAAGGCAAATGACGACCCTGTGAATGATGATAAATCAGTGGCTTATAGTTAGACTATATCTGCAGTTCTTGATGGGTTCTTTTAAAATGAAAGAAGACATTTCCCATGTCAGTTTTTGGGCAACAGTAAAATTCACTAGTGATAAGTAATTAAAAATTACTTAGTTAATAATGACTTTTTCTGGAACAAGCCCATTGATTTGAACTGCTGGCTTTTTAATAATTATAGCGTTTGGCTAAGAATACACACATTTGTGTATGGGAGTCTCCTTTCATACCAGTATTCCTCACTTGTCAGCTGGAAAGATGATTAGTAAATTAAAATCTTTATTGCCATTTTGTAATATATAATCAAAACATAAAATACATGGGGGGAAAAACTCTAGGTGATGTAGCTCTTTGTTTTAATCTTGTTTTTTTAAATCTAGTATTATGCGCTGTTAATTAATATAATTTAATCGTTGATGAATCAGTAAGAATAACTTTTCCAGTATAAGCACAATGTATTATGAAATACCATCTGCATATTTTTTATGGGAAGGCTTTTAGGGATAAATTGTAGTACCTGATCGTGTTTAGTTCCAGCAGTCCATAAGGAAAAAAATAACTACTGAGAGAAATCATGGAATTTTTTGGCTATATTTTGCTAATCACTTATTTTCAGTTTAAAAATATCTTCTCTGATTTCAGAGAGCATTCTCTTAGACATAATGGGAAAAATGACACTTAAAATGAGCATTTCTTAAATAACAAGCCTCTTGCAATTTTTACTTGCTTAAGCCCACAAGATGATCTTTTGTTTTTGGTTTTTGGCATCTGTTTGAGCCTGTCTCTTTCCTATTCACTTTACAGTGTGAACCCATATTTGCATTCCAGTTATAATAAATAAGATGAACCACTGTCGAGTATATTGTGCTTATTTATGGTAATGAGGTGTGATCCTGCTGTCCCTATGTGAGGAATCCAAATTACGTGTCCATAGGACTGCTTGTCTGAAGGAGGCAAGCAGGACTTGGCCCGTTTTGGTTGAAATGTCATATGTAGGTTCTTGTGACATTCTACTCTGATGCATGCTGTATTTCTTAACTCTCTTCAGAGTACTACAATTTGAGATTGTCCATAATATTTAGAAACCTTGCTCAAATTGGATTTTTGCTCATATTTAAAATGTTAGGTGTAGAGAAAGTTAGTTTGCTTCAGTATATAGGGGTGAATCTGATGGCTCCAGTATGCAAATGTGAGGTGCTCAGTCTCCACAGAACTCTTCCAGAGTGTTCCTCACATTAGCTCCCTCAGGTTCAAGGCTAGCATTTGGCAGTTCTTCTGAGTTTGGGTAAATGTAAAGTAAATTAAAATATGTTTGTGACAGATGTGAATATAAGAACCTGGATAGACAGAGACAGATGGTTTAACTGCTTTTAAATACGTATGTTTCAAAAAGCAGTGATATTAAGGATAATGCAGCTACATCAATGGTAACTAAATGGTGAATAAAAATGAAAATATTACATTTATGATCATAAATGTGTGGAGTGAAATATAATGTCTGAATTTCAAAACCAGACTCTTAATATAAAGAATTGTAACTGAGATGCGGAGTTATAATGTATTTATTAATGTTAAATTCTGTGTAGTTTCTTATAAATGTATTGATCTCGGATATATTGATAATGTCAACAAGGACAGTCTTAGATTTTGCAGGGACCTATTGTAAATTAAAAGGGCAGGGCCTCATCAAGCTAGCACCCAACCTATGAATCTGTCCCAGTCCTTCTTTCTTATCTATGATATTTAAGTCTCTGCTCTTTCTTGCCTTTCTGTGTTGCCTCATGTCTCACTAGTATTTGAGGTTCCCCAGCCTGTTGTGACCACTCTCCATTATGAGGAAGTTTCAGTGACAGCCAGTGCTTAATTTGTAATGAAAGGGGTGCCGGGACGCAGGCAAGTTTTTTTACATTTATAGCTGATGCAGCAAGCACAGTGATGCTGGAGCAATGAACTGCCAATCCTAGAGAGCCCTGGCAAGCCCTGGGGACAAATTAAGCAGTGGTAACAGCCTACTAGTTTCAGATTGCGCACCATGGAATCAGAGTCAGCAGTTTGTCTATACGGTATTCCCATTGCACAGGATTCTGCATTAGCACAGGGCTAAATTTTCCACTGTATCTTATTGTATTAATGTATACACATTTAACACATATGACAATGAATGGTGCAATTTAGAGTAGAATTTTGTCATCAGCTTCCTAAGTAAACGCTTTGTCAAAATAAAGATACTTCTTGGCAAACCATCTTGTTCTACCCAACTCATAATAACTTCTTATGCTTCCAACTGGATAGTTGTCATATGTTACAAATTACTTCACATCTATACTTGTTCTTTTTTCATTTTGTAGGTAGTAGGCCCACCTGGTACAGGTAAAACTGATGTGGCTGTACAGATAATATCCAATCTCTATCATAATTTCCCAGAACAGAGAACCCTGATAGTTACGCATTCCAACCAGGTAAATGAACAACTTCTGTATGACAAATTTTTTGTACTGCTCTGTTTTATGTGGCTTCAATAGTACAGTTATTTCCATTGATGTGGACTTGAACAGGTTTGTGTGGAGTCTTAGGCCTGGTCTACATTGGGGGTGAGGGGGGTGGGGCTGGGGGATGGATCTAAGTTACGCAACTTCAGTTACTAGAATAGCGTAGCTGAAGTTGACGTATCTTAGATTAACTTACCTCCTGTCCTCATGGTGCGGGATCGATGGCCGTGGCTCCCCCATCGACTCCGCTTCCGCCTCTCGCCCTGGTGGAGTTCTGGAGTCAATGGGGAGTGCGTTGGGGATAGATTTATCGCGTCTAGAAGAGATGCGATAGGTCGATCGCTACCCGCCAGTCCAGTGGGTAGGGTGGGTGTACCCTCTAACTAGATAAAAACAGTGGAATAGATTGCCTAGGAAAGTTGTGGAATCTCCATCTCTGGAGATATTTAAGAGTAGGTTAGATAAATGTCTATTAGGGATGGTCTAGACAGTATTTAGTCCTGCCATGAGGGCAGGGGACTGGACTCGATGACCTCTCGAGGTCCCTTCCAGTCCTAGAGTCTATGAGTCTATGAGATTTGGAAGTTATGATGAAATCAAAATTTAAAGTGTTCTGGAGTATGTTAGATGCATTTTCTGTTTAGGACATTTAAGTGATTAGGATGGAAATCCAAAAAGTTACATATTGTTTTCCTATTAAAAGTATGGGACTTTTCTGCTTCTGCTATATCTGAAATACCTATTATAGCTTCAGTCGCCCTATCTGGACTACAGAATAACATCTCAATTTTGCATTTACCACTGAGCCACCATTCCAGTCCAACTTTGTTTGACAAGCCAGATACTGTGGGCTTTCAGATATCAGGCAAGATGCACTAGTGTTACTAAATTAATATAAAATTCATCTAGCTATACCAGTGCAAACCCAAACATAGACATACTTAAGTCAGTTTAATCCTTATTTAAGTCAGTTTAGGTTAATTTGGGCAAAACTAAACTCATTTAAGTGTATCTGTATTAAGGTTTGCACTGTGTGACTAGAATCCAGGCCTATAACACTTGTCTTGTCTTTCACATACAGACCAGACAGAACACCTCCCTACATCCACTATCCCATCACAGGCCACAGAGACCTAATTACCTTTCCTTTATTATGTAGTCAAGAAATCTAATTGTCTCCATAATCTGTTCATCTTCCAAATGTGATCAAGAAAATCTACCATTATAGCAGTCCAGAGATGTACCTTTAACCCATCTACTGTGTGTGTGTCTGTGTGTATATGTATATATAGAGTTTTTAGTTATATAGTTTTATATATATAGTTATTCATCACTGGCCATAGACTGCACCATACACCCTTGCATTTCTTAATATTTTCTTAGTCAGAAAGTGTCCTTAGGCCCTACTTAGCAGCCTGCTCTCACCTCAGGCATTATAAAACCGCCAATTCTGCTTGCCCCTTTGCTCAGATCAGTCATTAGGTCATGTAACATTATCATCATCTGGGGGAGTTCAGCCATTCTTAGTACATACCTCCCACCCTCTCTAAGTAACTTTCTCCACATCCCATCTCACTCCTCTACTGGCATTCTAATTGGCGCAACAAGAGAGCAACTACTTCTGCATCTTCCATCAAAACAAATATAAGCAGTCATGCAGTTGACCTATAGCTCTCCCCGCCCTTCTGTTGATTGGCTACAATCTGCGATAATGATATCCAGGCTGTGTTGGTACAGTGGCTTCTGTCTGAGTCTGAAGCAGTCCTCCTTTTGATGAAATAAAGGGTGATGGGAGAGGTAAGCCTTAGGGAGTTCATTACCTGCATGTAGGCTAATGTTTACAAACTTCTGTATACAGGGATTCCTTTTAGTCATCAGTGAAGCGAAGCCATACCTGAGGTGAAAGCCTATAAACAGCTCTACTCCATAACTGTTTAAGACAGAAAGTGAAGTATATTCTATCCAGTAGAAACTACAGGGGAATTTTAGGAAAGCATGCACAATAAATGGTAAATGGACAAAATTTGGTTTGGGTATCATTTCTTAATGACTTGTTGCTTTCATAGCAAATAATTGGATGCTAAGAAGTCTAGTACTTGAAACAGTTTTGTAAACTGAGAGCCAATTTTTTTAAGTAGAGGCTTGAAGTAGAGGTGAGTGTGTGTGTGTGATGTTGTTTTTTCACTGTGTATTTATAGCATGTAAAGGCAGCAGTATCAGTAGACTGACCTTCTTTTCCTCCCCAAGATTAAGAACTCTAATTTAAGAGTTACCTTCATGTTTGTTTTGATTCCAGTTCTTACCAAACTAGGCATCTCTTTCTAGCATGCTCAATGGTAAATCTTCAGTTTTCCCTGCAAGAGCCTCTGAACTTCTTAAAAACTACCTTCTCCCCTGTTCTTGTCAATCTCTAGGCCTTGAACCAGCTGTTTGAGAAAATCATGGCATTAGACATTGATGAGCGCCACCTCCTGCGTCTCGGTCATGGAGAGGAGGAATTGGAGACAGAGAAAGATTTCAGCAGGTGAGCTGATGGGCAAGAGGAAGGTACTAATGATAAGCTAATTTGTGTAAACATGGCAAGTGTATGTTTAAACTCCTGCTTTCATTGGTAATAAACAATGGGCAGTTTGCTTAGACTCATGCTTCCTTTCCCATAAAATTATGTCCTAACATAGTGTTACTGCAACTGTAACTTAAGGTATGTCTACACTGCAGTTAAACATCTTTGACTGGTCCATGTCAGGTAACTCAGGCTTACACGGCTCAGACTACGGAGCTGCTTGATTGCCGTACATTCGGGCTCGGGCTGTAGCCTGGGGTCTAGGATCTATGAGGTGGGATGGTCCCAGTGCTCAGGCTTTGAGGTGGGATGGTCCCAGTGCTCAGGCTGGAGCCAGAGCCCAAACATTTACATTGCAGCTTAACAGCCCCTTAGCCCAAGCCCAGGCCAATTGTGGGTTTTAATTGCAGTATAGACAGCCTTAGAGCCCTGAGTATAGGGCTTTTATTTTCAATATAGTTTCTTAGCTAATTCTTTTCCCCTCCAATTTTGTAGCCAGTTAGGTTAAAAAACTGCATTTTTCTATTTTTATACACATCAAGGCAGTTGTGTATTCACCTGTCTTCATTTAGATGTTTGAACTTGTAAATATATTTTAAGCATGTATATATTTTATGGAGTTTTTATTTAATGACATGCAAATCGAAGGCTAAAATAATATACTCTTTGCAATTCTAAATCTCTTTGCAGCTATTCATGTTATTTTAACTTGCAATATGCTGAATAATGCATATTATAGAAAGGGTTGAAATTTCAAACTCAGATCCCTTCTGCTCGTAATTATTTTACAGAATTGCTTACAATAGTTCATTTTTAAAGCATTTTTTTAACATCGATTTGAACTAAAGAGCTTGTACTGTAATGGTAAATAATAAATTTTGAAGAATGTGTCCATGATTAACAATTACACATATTTCATAAAGTTTTCAGTTCTTCAGCTTAACTTTTGTACAGATGTAGGCCCTGTTCTTGTAAATACTCTCATGCTTGATTTTACATGTGAGTAGTCCCACTGACTTCATTGGGGCTACACATGTTAGTAAATGTTCGTAGGATCAGAGGCTTGCATTGGAAAATAATTGAAGTGAACAAGTACTGGATTATTTTGACAATATCTTGATTTACTCTCACACCTTATGTTTCTGATATCCTGAGACCAATTTGGCTACAGTAACACTTCAAACAAATATTAACACCCAGTAATTTACATAATACATTAACATTTCCCTCTACAAAATAATCCAAGACTGTTGACCGTCAGGTCTTGCTGCAAAGCTACTGCTCTATGCCTAGGTTTTTGGGGGAGAAAACAATATGCTGAGGGCAGGAGAGAAGGATTTGGAGTAGTTGGTATTTTTCTCTGACTGATTACTTTCTGGTATTTGGATTGTTCCTGGGTTCATTCTTCATACCAGTACAATTGTCTTTTTAATGTATAAAAGGTGGTTATAGCCCTGTGTGAATGCTATTTGACATATTAATTAAATAAAACTAGGCACGTGACATGAATTGTGATGAATCAAAACATTTTTTCTTTTTAGTGAAAAATCTGGTTGTGGCCACTTGTAACTCTGGAGGCTGGATTGTGTTTTTAACACTCCGGAAAGCAGATTTGATTATGGCTACTGAAAAAGTAATTTCGTTGCTTCAGTTGTAAAAGAATGGTCTTTTCAGTTCTGTAACTTATAGTATTTAAATTTCCAGCTTCAGCTACCCTGTTTTTTGATAAGTAAGAAAATAGAAATGATGAGTTCTAGGAGGTTCCATTTTTAGTCATTATGAGAAAAAACTTGCATTTTATAAATGTTTTGTTAGGAGCTTTTACTGTCTTTGAAAATTATTCTTTTCTCACATTCAGAAATAATATTTTAAAAGCACACGTATGGAAAACTCATTAAGCTCAGTAACACATTTTTGTTTTGACCTTTATGGGGTGTTGTCAATATAATTGGGTGGGAGGGGAAAGAGTTAAAATAGTATCACATACTATGCCATTTGTTATGATTTTAGTCACATTTTCTTTTTTTAATTTTTTTCTCTCCCATTGTTGTGTGAAAGACTTAAACTGCGAAAACTGACTGTGCAAAGGAAACAATTCGGGGTTTGAATTGGGTAAAATGAACACTCAGAGCACAGACAGAAGGTATCCCCCTTACCCCCGCAAGTGGGTCCAATCACCTGTCTAGGGTGTGGCCATCAGAGGATGGACACAGAAGTGTTTCTAAGAATGCCGGGGCTGCATTATGAAAGGATAACTGCAGAGAGCTTTGGCGTTCACATAAGGAAGCATGGTTTGTGTGAGAGAGACTCAGGAATTACTGGTGAAATTTCTGGTTCTGTCACAGACTTCCTGTATGACTCTGGGCAGTTTGCTGAATCTCTCTGCCTCAGTTCCCCACATGTAAAATTTGGATAATTCTTCCCTTCCTCACAGGAATATGTGAGGATAACTTCGTCAATGTTTGAGGCATTCTGATTCTGTGGTAAGAGGGGGCATAGAAGTATTGTCTAGATATATAGTAGCAGCTGGCAGGTAGCAGTTCTTTATTCTGTTTTTACTGGTAACTAGAAAAGTCCAGTGCTTGTTCTGTGTAGTTATTTTTGCGACATCCAAGTGTTGACATTCAGCAAAATTCATTTTGGCTGAGAGAGAAACTCAGAATACATAATTCTTTATATCACATTACATCCATTCTATAGGTATGGAAGAGTTAATTATGTCCTGGGTCGAAGACTAGAGCTTCTACGAGAGGTTGGACGATTACAAGAGAGCCTGGGAGTCCCGGGAGATGTTTCTTATACTTGTGAAACAGCTGGCCACTTCTTCTTATACCAAGTAAGAGATTAAATATTTTTCCAAAGAGCAGAACCTCCCTCTGTTATAAAGCACAATGTGGATATTGGAGTGAATTCCTCAGAATTGAGTTTAAAGAAATGGTTTTGTTTAGTGGCTGAAGATGTAGACAGCTACTGAAGCTATAATTATAATGTTACTTATTTGTGTTGCTATTGTTTTTAACTCTGTGCTTAATGACTCACAAATTAAAATGCCAGCATTCTTGCTTTTTTGTACAACTATTGGCACCGTTTCTGATCTGGATTTTCCTCTTCAGATATGACAATCTCAGCAAGTTTCTTCATGCTCTTGATGATAGATCTCAAGGCAGTAACTTGTTTTTGCTTTCATTAGATAACTAAATGAAGGAAAAGAAAGGGTACACGCAACTGGAAATTCACTTTGATTTTTATGGTAGAGTACAGCATCAAAATAGTAATTTATCTGTTTCAGAGATAGTTTAGTATCGGAGGGGTAGCCATGTTAGTCTGGATCCGTAAAAGCAGCGAAGAGTCCTGTGGCACCTTATAGGTTAACAGATGTATTGTAGCATGAGTTTTCGTGGGTGATTACCCTCTTCGTCGGATGCGCATCCGACGAAGAGGGTATTCACCCACGAAAACTCATGCTACAATACATCTGTTAATCTATAAGGTGCCACACGACTCTTCGCTGCTTTTATGGATAGTTTAGTCTTACTAAAAAAATGCAATTTCTCTCCTTTGAATATATTTGTAAATTATTTTTTGAAGTTATGTTTAAAACCAAATATAAACCTGTGATTTTTATGCAAATATGTACTAAATAAAAATAGGTAGCCTAAGATTTAAAAAAAAAAAGCCTGTTGAATAGAAAAATATATACACCATCACGACACCTTTGTTTTTTGCAGGTAATGTCTCGTTGGGAGGAGTATATTAGCAAAGTGAAAGTTAAAGGTGGCAAGCTTCCTGATGTTGCAGATGTCTCTAGTTTCTTCCCTTTTCACCAGTATTTTGCAAATGCCCCTCAACCAATTTTTAAAGGCAAATCTTTTGAAGAGGACATGGAAATTGCTGAAGGATGTTTCAGACATATTAAGAAAATATTCACTCAGCTTGAGGTAAGATTTGTAAAATTTCAATTTACTGGAATTTTTGGAATTATTTATTTGAGGGGGCATTTTTTTAAACCAGACAGTATAAAAGAAAATCTAGACCAGTGGTTCTCAACCAGGGGTATGCGTACATTTGGAGGTATGCAGGGGTCTTCCATGTGGTACATCAACTCATCCAAATATTTGTCTGGTTTTACAACAGACTTCATAAAAGGCACTAGCAAAGTCAGTACAAACTAAAATTTCATACAAGGACTTTTTTTTATACTGTATATACTATACATTGAAATGTAAGTATAATATTTCTATTCAAATTGATTTATTTTATGATTATATGGTAAAAAAGAGAAAGTTGGCAATTTTTTTAATAGCATGCTGTGACACTTGTATTTTTATGTCTGATTTTATAAGCAAATAGTTTTTAAATGAGGTGAAACATGGAGATACGCAGGCCAAATCAGACTTCTGAAAGGGGTACAGTAGTCTAGAATTTTGAGAGTCACTGATCTAGTCAGTGTATTTGGTGACTTTAAAACTATATGAGCCTAATTTTCTAATCTCTAAATTTGATCCTGAGAAGCAATAAAAAGCAATGCTCAAAAAAAGAGGGAACAACTGAAAGCCAGTTGTTTCTAAAAATGAATGTGTCCTCAGACTATCAGGCAATTTTGTATGTGTGTAAGTTTCAATTTGCAGACGCAAATAAGTGTTCCAGTTTTTTGTGGGTGTATTTTTACAGGTCCTTTTGAAATTTTGTTTATATTTCACAGCTATGTTTTGTTAGAGCTAAGAAATTAAGATGTGAAATTGTTGTAGACTAGTACTTTTTTTCCTATATCTTTTTTGGTTAAGAATGTAAAGAATAAAATCAGATAGGTTTTGAGTGCATAGTTCTGCTGTAAGCAATATCATTTTGTATTCTCATTTTCCTGTAGGAATTCAGGGCATTTGAACTCCTCCGCAGTGGCCTGGATAGATCCAAATACCTCTTGGTGAAAGAAGCAAAGATCATTGCAATGACTTGTACTCATGCGGCCTTGAAACGACATGACCTGGTTGAATTAGGCTTCAAGGTAATGATTCCAATAATGGCAATATGCTAATCTAAAATATTTTCCTGCATTAAACATCCTATATTGTAAACATAGACCATTGTGTTGACTCACTGCAATTTTTAATCTGTTAAATTACTTAGTTTTCCTTTTAATGAAAAATAATCAACATCAGTACAAGTTGAGATCCTTTAAGGTATTTTGAGTATTGAAAGGCATAAAGATGTTAATTTGAATATTGCTTGCATATATGAAACTCTGTGCTTGTGTGCATGTGGTCATGACTTGTTTTCTTACTATTTATGCATTCATAAATGTATATCATTCTGTTTGAAGAAATTGTACATTTCTGTAGTAGTAGACTAATGTGATCAATTGTAGCGATTGCATACCAAGATAAAAGCAAGTGGAGAGCTGAAATAAATAAGACCCTGTTAACATGTTGCTTAGCTAAGTAATGAACAATTTGAAGAAGAGACTCATGTAGCAGCACTTGCTTTTTCCATTGTAGAGTGTAAATATTAGTGCTGCATTTTCACTTAGGTTTGGTCAGCACATACTGCTGTAGCTATTTCAGTTAGAGAGAAAATAAATTATGGACCAAAATTGGTTTACTTAAAAAAATGTTAGCTCGATTTTGGAGTTTGGTCCTTCTTCCAAGGTAGGCAGATCTGTTTGGAGTTGGGACTGGTCAGGACTGTCCTCCCCACCTCCAAGCTAGATATGGCTATTATGTGGGTAATGGAATGGAGCAGGATAAACAGAAGAAATGGAGTTTTGTCTCCCTGGTGAATCTGTCTTCATCAGCAAGTTGTCTCCTCCTCCTCCTCCCCACCCTCCGCTTTCCTGCCAGTGGACCTTCAGAAATATGCATGGAAGAAGCAGCTTAGGGCTTATTCCTCGAACAAGAAAGAAAAGGAGAAAATAAAATAGAGACCCAATGCAAAGTAAATCAAAAACTTAATGTAATAAGACTGGTATTCAACTTATTCTGTCATTGGTACAAGACACACTTTCCTCTGAAAAGGAGGAAAAGGTAGGCATAGCATTCATTTTATCCTAGAGCCTTGTTGTTTGAGTACTGAGCAGCATTATAGGCTGATGCTGATAATGAGATTTTAGTCACAGACGAATACATGTGGACTTATTTATTTAGGTTCTAATGGAGATGTGCCTTCATGCTTATGGATGCTTCTCAGACAGAAAAGAAATGTTGCTGCTCCTTTGGTACAAGTCTATGAAAAGTTAATTACAACTGTCTCTATATTTGGTTCTGAAATAACTTCTCCCCATCAAAAATGTACTCTAGTTTCTGTTCTTGTTTTATGTTTTTATTGACCAGAATTTTTAATCGCCCTTCTTTTTCAGTATGATAACATCTTAATGGAAGAGTCTGCTCAGATTCTGGAGATAGAAACCTTTATACCTCTCCTCTTGCAGGTGAGAATTTCATTGTAAAATAAATTACTGCTCTCTCAAATCTTGAACAGTAGGGTTTTGCTAATGACTGAAAGTATGATATGCATTCTTGAGAATAGTATTTGCTTGTTATACTTAAATGATTTAGGCATCATGAGTGTATCCATTTCATCCTCAAAAGAGGGCCCAGTACTGAAAGTTCCAGTTTCCACTGAAGTAGTAGGAGTTTGGAAGGGTTGGCACTTTCAGAATCAGTTCATAAACTCTCTTCATTATGAGTAGGGCTCCATGTCTATCATACAGGTTGTGGAAGTCACAGATGCCATGACTTTCCGCAACCTTTATGACTTCTGCAGCAGCTGGTGTGACTGACCCCAGGGCTGCCCAAGCAGCTGGCTCAAGGCCCGGCTGCTCAGGTGGCCCTGGAGACAGCCATATCGGCCGCTGCTGGAGCAGCCCTACATCAGCTGCACTGGCTGCTGCTTGAGTAGCCCTGGATAGCTGGCCCCGGGGACTGCCCAAGCTGTAGCTGGTGCAGCTAGCCCTGTGAACTACCTGAGCAGCAGTCCCAGGGGTGGCTGAAGCAGCCACTGTCGGTGGCCCCTGGCAGTGGCCCTCAGGGCAGCTGGAGCAGCGGTGCCCAGCAGCTGGTGTTGCTGGCCCTGATTGCCCCTTACAGCAATGCCCCTTCCACCCCCAAGATTTAGTCAGGGGTATTTATAGTATAAGTCATGAACAGGTCATGGGCTGTGAATTTTTATTCATTGCCTGTGACCTGTCCATGACTTTTTTATTTAAAAAATACCTTTGACTAAATTGTAGCCTTTATTATGAGTTATTGATTCTTCTGTACTTTTTTTTTTGTTTGTTATGCAATCTATCTGACTTTTGGTTGAAATGTAGTCTGGCTTAAATGATAGCTGGATCAGGCTCTTTGGTTTGAAATGCTTTTGTTACTTCCCTTGATTAACAAGATTTTGGGAAGTATTTTGTAGAAGATTTTTTGCTATAAAGGACAGGAATTTATTATGAATTTAATGTTTTCCTGTGTCATGTTAGAAACATTGAGTGTATTTTATCGAAGTCTTTGTTTTTGTAAAACAGGCAGTTTTTAAAGTTGTGAATACCTACATACATATTTTACAATAAATACAGATAAAGGAAAGGCAAGACTAACGGTACAGAGACTTTATAACAGATGAGTTTGTGACAATATGGTCCCATCTGCATTGAAATAATATATAAATAGTTTTGACATGGATCATCTCAATGCATCACTAATTTGTAATAGGAAGCAAAGAAAACTCCTTAGTTTCTGTAAGTCATATGTTGCAGAAGTAAAATAGCTGCTTGGTGTGTAGTAGTAGGCAGGCCTTCCGGTAACTAAGTCTGTCCTTAGCAATTAGGTGTTTGAAAATGGTATAGTGGATTTAGGTATAATGGGCCTGATTCTAATCTCAGGTTTCTACTCCTGTATAAATGAAGTTACTCATGATTTGTTCCTGACACATGCTGATTAGAATCAGGCTCACTGTATGGCTTAGTGACTAAATTCTCATCTTTGTCTGAGCTATATGCATCTCTCTGCCTCTTCATAACAATTACTTATTTCAAAATTGGCAACTGGGAAATCACAATATTCTGGATATAAAATAAATGTAGCTGTTTCATGTGACCTCTCCTTAATCCTTTTTTGTTCTTGTAACCTGTGGAATCGTTATAGCAAATCACCAGCTCTGCTGTAATTAAGATTAAGTGTTTGTTTAAGTTGACTGTTCTAAGTGCTCTAAAATAGACATGCTTATTCAAATTTTCTTGACATTTTCTGTACCTCTTGGGATCCAGAGGAGACATTGATCCAGTTTTTGAGTCATTTGAACAAGGAGTTCCTGAGATACAACCTCCCCTCCCCCCAAAAATCAGCTTTTTACAAAATCATCTGATTTTTCATACACTCTCTTTTTCATACACACCTGGGGCTCAAACTATGATTCTAGTCCTCCACAAACTCAGGGCTAGCTTTAGAAGTGCGGGGCCCAATTCGAACAGTTTTGATGGGGCCCCGGCAGGGATGACTAAAACAAAAAAACACTTAAAAAAAACCCTTTCATTTCTTCCATGGATTGTTTACTTTCCATGACTATATAAATAATAACAAAATTATATATTACATACATTGCATCATATATTAATTAGCTGATTTGCATTTTCATATTAGGAAAATAATTTGTTTTGATAGTTGTACAACTGATTTTCTTCACTAATGTTTGTTTTATTAAAATTTATAAAATATTTCCTTATTAATATAAAATTGTCCCCTCCTTCCCACCCCAGCGCTGCCCGGCCCCATGAAAACAAACCCTCCTTCCCCAGCTCCATTGAGTCAAAACAAGGTGGGGGGGGGGGCGGGAAGGAACGGCACACATGGGGTGACCAGATCACAGCAGTAAAATAGGACCTACCCTCTCCCTGCTCAGCCCCACCATCACACCTCGCTTCACCCCCTAGTCCCCCGCTGGCTTGCTGCATCCCTCCTAGTCAGTCCCCCACTCACCAGTCGCCTCCTTTCACCTTCTCCCTCCCCTGCCAGAAACCCCCATGCCCACCCCCTAGAACTCCTGCTGGCTCACTGCTTGTGTCTTTGCCACCCGCCACTTGTCTCCTCACCCTGCCCCCCAAGTATAAAGCCTCATTCAAAGACCCAGGGGTCACTATATTACTGCACACAGCAGTCAATCAATGCAGTTGTAGATAAATCTCTGCATTATGCATTTTTGTATAACTTTTATATGACTTTGTATTGAACCTTCGTAATATGTTATAGCAGGCCCCAAAAATAGTGTAATTAAGGTAAAAGAAAAATGTCTTTTTGCTAGGAGTAGAATAAGATCTTCCCCCCACTTTGTAATCAGTTGCCCTGTTGAATGAATGAGGTGTGAATTAGGAAGGTGTGGAAGGCAGCACCTCCAGACAGCTGCAACCCTTGAAGAGGGGCTGGGAGCCAGACCAAGGAGAAGTTTGCCCAGGCTGAGTGGGACGGAGTTTGGGTGCTGGGAGCAGGCTCCGGGCTGGGGCATGGGGTGAGGTGCAGGAAGAGTGGAGGGGTGCAGGCTCTGGGAGGTAGTGCAGAGGGGTGGGTGCCGGTTCTGGGACAGAGTTGGGGGCTGGAGAGGGGGTGGTGGGCGCTTGAGGGGGAGGGGAGAGGACTGCCATCACATGTGGCTTCCTTCCTCTGCTGCCCCTCACCATAGCCTCGGTGGGGAATGGGGCTGCCCCTTGCCTAGTGTTTGCAGGAGTGGTAGCTGAGGGGAAACCCGGTCAAACTCTGGTTTTACTCTTTCATTGATGGGTCACTTTAACCCCTTACATACCCTTTCCCGCCTCTCTCACCCCCCTTTTCTACTGGGCTTGTTTGATCTTTTCGATGGAACCAGATGAAAACCACAAACCCTAGTGAGAGCAACAAGCTGGAAGACTAGACTAGAGTAGACTGAACCCACCACCCAGCCTAGTCCATCCCAGAGCCTAGGACTGAGGGCAAATGTTCCCACACCACCAGGCCACCTGTTTCCACTCCAGGTCTCTCCCAGCGTTGCCAGTGATTATGGCTGCATCAGGCGGGATTTCAACCTCCAAACATCCCTCTCTCTCTCACCTGGAGTTCACAGCACTAAATACTGACTCGGGGCTTTTTTCCTGGGTTACATTACATGATCCCGACTTTAGTTTTGAAACAGACACAGGTAGGCACAAACTCACCCTCAAACAGCATCACCACTGAAAATCCCCCTCCCCGCTCCTGACCTGCAACACCCACGCGGCTGCCTCTGCCTCAGCCCTCTGCCGGACAGCATCTCTCGTTGCCTAGCAGCAACAGCTGCTGCTTCCGGCAGATGCAGAGCTTTGCTTCTGGGAGAGACGCTGCCGGCGCGGGGCCCTCTCAGACGCGGGGCCCTATTCAGGGGAATCGGGCAAATCGACCTAAAGCCGGCCCTGCACAAACTGATCACAGCCACTCTGGAATGATCTCCGCTAGTGCACAGTTCCCACTTCCCCTTTGGGGATGCAACATTGCAAAAGTTAAGGGCAAAGCTTATAACTCCAGGTTAGCACGAGTTAAACTGCCATGCCTAAAAATGAAATGCACATGTGCAGCAAGACTAGGTCTCTATTAACAGCTAGAGGAGTTGGGACACTCAAGATGACATGCTGTGGTCGTTGAATCTGAGCACTATGAATTCAAACCCTACCCATAGCAGCTTTCCGATAATGTGTTTTGTGTGTTCCTAGCTCTCTGCCTCCATGCTGCAGGGTTTCTTTTTGGAAACTTTGCACTGAGACCAAGTTTCTCGTTTAAGAGCAATATTATAAAGTGCTGTAAAATCCACATGCAGATATTGATTTTAATTTAGAAGTATTGTCAAGGAAATTAGCATTCATTTAAATGGAGGAAAGATGAAATATGCTAAATGCATACTAAAGTCATGTAATCACAACTTCACCCTGTTCCTGAACAATGGACATGCATGTAAACATAAGAAAGCATTTTGCTGAGTTACTTTGTCCAGGGGTTCCTGATATACAGCCCTCTAACATGCACTGCTCATAAAGTGTTCAGATTCTTATAACTTTTGGTGCAGAGCTAGGGCATATAGGGGTTCAGAGAGGTGTGTGTGTGTGTGTGTGTGTGTGTGTGTGTGTGTGTGTGTGTGTGTGTAGGGGGCGGAAGTTGAAGTGTAGGAGATGTAAGGAGATGGGGAGGGGGCAGGGATTCTGTCCCTTTGCCAATGTTTGCCCCTTAGGGCTCTGTTCTGGTCAGCACACCCCTGGACAATGACTCTTAGCAGCATAAAGAATCATCCAAACACTTTTTGAAAACCCAGTTTGATGGCGAGAACTTTGATGAACTGGATTTCCAAAAAAAGTAGTTTGTGTCTGATCCCTCAATAAGTAAAGGGATCATTCTGAAAGCTACCTAACATTACTAATACATTGTGACCAGTATAACAAAGATCCTGATTTCTGCAGAAAAATATCTTGAGGTTGTTTCCTTCTTCCTCTTTTTTCTCCCTGTATCTCGAGGTTCACTGCAGCGTCTCCTACTGGCCTTGCTGGGGATTAGCTCTGTCATCTCTGCCTGCAGACCCACCCACCACAGTCCAAATCCCATGGTGCCTTCTTCATAACTCGGCCCTCTGGCCACCATCCGTGTGTACCCTCTTCTGCAGGGAGGAGGGGCAACTATGTCAGTCCAACTCCTGCCACTTCCCCAATGGCGAATGGGAGGGACCCAGGTTTGCCCACTACTGTGGGTCCCAGCCCAGGGAACCTGTGGATAACAGCTTCCTGCTGTGCCTCTTACTCTTCTCACAGCTGCTATATCTCCCTGGGCCACTTCCCCATGCCCCTTGCACCTTCATCACCCTTCCTCAGGGCATGCAAATACCCAGTCCCGGCAGCCAGCTCCTCTTGCTCCCCCAGTCTCTGGCAGCAGTTGCTCTGTCCAACGTGCAGGTTTCTCAGCCTTCTCAAGGAACAGTGCTCAGTCCTTTAGCTCCCAGCACCAACTTACCCTGCTCTGCTCTGCAGCTCTCATTGGGCCCTGATTGGCTGCCCCATGCATCTTCCCTTTAAGTGGAGGTGTTGTCAAAGGTAAAAACTAGGAGCACAATAAGGCTTGCAGAATTCACGGTTGTATTGCTTCTGCAGTTTCCTTTAAGTTGTATCCAGAATTTCTGAAGGTACATATGATTCTTCCTTTTGCCCTCTGTAATAGAGCATTACTACTTCTGTTATATCATCATTGCAGTGGGTCAGATTCATTCTTGCTATAACTCTTATTGTGTTAATGGATAAATTTATCTGATTATGTTAATTAAACACGAGCAGTTTAGCATAAAATATTAAACTCTCTCCTTTTTTCAGGTCATGGGAGACATTGGAAGGGCATTAATAAAGGCCTTTAGACCAGTGGTGGGCAACCTGTGGGCCGCACGCTGCCCATCAGGGTAATCCACTGGCAGGCTGCGAGACAGTTTGTTTACATTGACCATCTGCAGGCACAGCAGCTCCCAGCTCCCATTGGCCGGGAATGGTGAACCGCGGCCACTGGGAGTTGCAGGCAGCTGTTCTTATGGACAGTCAATGTAAACA